>NW_027273865.1:17322500-17380000 GCF_046630095.1 Trachinotus anak
ACGGAAGTGCAGAGGGAGGAAAGGAAGCCAGGAGAATGAGAGAAAAGAGAATGAAGATGGAACAGGTTCAGATGTAAATGTACTACGAGGCGGGGGAAGAGCAATATGTTGAGAATGTGGTGAGGAAATGATAAAAATAGATTATACAAGGGAGAGAAAGAAACAGCAGAGGGGTAGGGCTCAGCAAGATAATTCAAAATTTGCATATATGCGCTTGTACACTGTAGGTTGACATGGTTTTCTGGTATGTAGGGATATCCCAAATATGATCTTATCAATGCCAATATGGCTTCTTGAATTGAACTGTTAGTTAGGGGAGAGGGGCTGTACAAGATAAGCAGCTTTATAAATAAGAGAAGGTAGAGGAGAAAGGGAAAAAGACAAGGATTAAACAGGAGGAGGAGGAGAACAAGGAGAGGAGATGTGAAGATGACAGGCAGGAGTAAAGAACAAGGTGGAGAGGTAGAAGAAAAGCAATAGAGGGGACAACAGAAGAAGAAAGAGTGGGATGTGTGGAGGATTGCTCAGTGTGTATTGAGCTCCAAGTGTATTGTGCTGTGAGATCCCCAGAAAGAAAACATGGTCGTATGCATAATAGATGACAACACATAAACACACACACACATGCACAATGCATGTTTATTTTTGTGCGTGTTTGTTGTGTGACTTCTCTTCCCCAGTTTAAATGGCTGAAAAAAAAATGATCCTGACAGCAAGCCAGATGATGTGCTCAGCTGAACAAATACGTCAACACACAAACTCATAGTCAACGAGTCACAAGAGATTTTCATGGGAGCATCCTGTGACCTCCCATTGATAGTCGTATGTCTGTGAAGACAATATGAATTTACTGAGAATGTGGTGCGTCTCTCTTTTAATTCTGTGCAATGGATGGATTCATGTGTCAGTCATGCTAAAAAGTTGATAGTTCTGCCAGCCGCCCACCCAGGAAAAGCATCTGGAAAGATGTGAATACTCATCTACCCTAAAACAGTCCTAAAAAAATGCAACAGTTTGGGTTGTGTTTGGCAATATTGTTCAGCAAATACTTAGGACTGGACTGAATTTTAAAAGCCAGTGTTTCATATGCTAACATCTAAACACAATTGGGATTTGTGCTGCAAAAGATCTCTCAGTCTCAGTTTGTAAAGGTCAGTGGCACTGCATATTCAGCTGGTTAAAAGCACTGCTGTCGTTTTGTGTATTCAATAAAAGCCTTCAGCCCACCACCCTTGTATCATCAAACAGAGTGATTTTGGGATATGAATTTTAATGTAGAGAATTCAAGCAGTGATTATTTTACTCTCACATGACTCCCACTTTGTAATATTACTGAAGTGTACTAATGCTTTTACACTGATCCCAGTAAATTTGCACAGACTCTTAATAATAAAAATAATTATTGAACGATGAAACACTGCTGAATTTACGAGTGGTAACAGCACATCTGTCAGACACATGCAAACGACAGCACTTAAACGGATTTAAACTTCTGCTTCAGGACAAAAGAATAATCGTTAATAGGCAGTGAGAGCATGTGATGCAAATGAGGGAGCAGTGATTATATTTATATCCATGTTAAAAATTAAACATGATAGCAAGCGAAACTGGCTGACATTTAGTGATACATGGCCTTGTAAAAGTTAATTGTGTTGCAAATCAAAGGAGTGTGTGTGTGTGGGTGCCCAGCAGTAGCTGCAGAAAAAGAAGCTATAATAAGATGCTGCAGATTTACCACTTAGCCTTAATATATAACGTTCATATTATATATAGTCCCTGTCAGCTTTCTGTCGTTCACCATCTTTACCTGCATCTGATTAGTAGTACAGAGCTGGTGCATAGAGCATCACACAAAGGAAATGGGTGAAACTGCTGGAAAAAAAAAAAAAAAAGGCAAAGTTCCATTAGTCATTACCTTTGAACTACTGTGTTACATTCTTAAAATTTCCAGGGATTGTTTAGATTTCTTTAACTTTAAAAATGTTTGGCCAACAGTTGCATATTTGCCAAGTTACGGCTTGCTGAAAATTGTATTAAAAATCTTTGGTGCTTTGGAGACTGCTATTTCTTCACTCTAAAGCACATCAGAGATTTAAAATTCTATACATAATACTAATGTTATGGTACTGTCTTACCAACTAGATGCGTGAATATTGTCCATGTATGAGAAACCCAAAACCATCATACCATGGTAAAGAGTATTTAGTTTTAAATAGAAAAGACTACTGCTGATTTCAATGAAGCAAACAAACTGCTCCAAACCAGATATCCCAATCAGAATATTGGCCTGTTTCAGATTTTGTAAAACAACACCAAAGGAGTGTATTACTGTTTGAGCCAGGGGAACCCACTCTGTGTGTGTGTGTGTGTGTGTGTGTGTGTGTGTGTGTGTGTGTGTGTGTGTGTGTGTGTGTGTACCTTGCATCAGAATGTTAAACTTTTTTTGTCTCATTTCCAATTACTGATGGAAACTTGACTGAACGTGATTTGTTAGAAGAGTTGATTTGTTTTACAGATAGTACTGTAGCCAGCCTGGCCCGACACATTTTGTTATACAGACTCCATGTTGTGTTGGTGGACGATAAGGAACGAGTAGGGGAGATTTATTCTCTCAAAGGCTCTATGTGTGGAACACAATAATATGAGTGGAGCAACTTCTCATGACCAGCTGAGCCTGACATGGACTGAGCGCAACTCATGCCATTACGTTCACCACTCTCTATCTTCCATTATGTTTATAAAATACATCACACTTTAATTGTATAGTTACAATTACTATCCCTGTTTTATGAAACAACATCTAAACATGAACATAAAATGGATATGCTATGTTTATGAAAAAAGAAATTAGATTACAAAATAACAAAGAAGGTACCTGAGCATAAGACAATAATATCTGGACATCACCTTTAAAGGAGAAAAGGGGAGAGCAGCTTGAGAAACCATCTCTGTGCTCTATTAGCCTAGCTTGAGATCAGTAAACTAGCTTACTACACAAAAAGTGTTGTACATGATAGAAATACATACACACTCTGAAATAACCACTACAACAACAAGGAACAGCATTTGTGACATGTACAAAGTGGAATTTACACCTGCTTCTAGCACTTTTACTACAGTAGGTTATCACACGCTATTGACAGGAGAACTTGCCACAGGTCTTAACTCTCCTCAGCTTGACACCGACTGAGGAGAAGAGCCCTGGTACAGCCAGGGTAGAGTAATTCCTTGAAAGTACAATCGGTGATGAGGTGGATCAGTCCAGATACAAGCAGTGGGTATCCGCAGACAGAACTTCACTGACAGATCATATTGAGAGTCGGTGGGAATTTATACTCGCAGATAAAATTGCACAACATAATTTCATTGCCAAATACCAAAGCGGGTATTTAAAGAATTTAAAAGAAAACATGTCAGAGAACAAATGTATTTTGCTTTTGGATTTTGCTGAAAATGATTCATTCCTTGTGCAGAATTCAATGTAGCCTTCATCCATTTGCAGTAGACATGAGAAAAAGGAACAAAGATGGAACCAAATGCAGCTCTCTCTGCGTAATAAGTGATTGTCTTAAGCATGACATTGTGGCTGTGCATGCATTCTTGAAAAAAAAAATCTACCATGTGTGTCATTTACATCCCCAGCTGTCAAAGACCATTTACTTCAGTGATGGTTCAGCAGCCAAAGACAAAAACAACAAAAATTTCACAAATCCTATGAAGCATGAGGAAGATTTTTGACTCTTGGCTGAATGACATTTCTTTGCCACTTCTCATGGTAAATCAGCCTGTGATTATACTGGAGGTTCTGTAAAACGGTTAGCAGCTGGAGCAAGCTTACAGGCGGTCACAGGTGATCACATACTAACTCCATCAGATCTTTTTTCATGGGCAGTATCAAAAACATTCATTTCATCTGGGTTGGCAAAGAGGAAGTTACACAGAGTGGTAAAACACTGCAGACAAGATTTTCTGGGTCAGCCACTATCCCGGGAAAAAAAGAGACAACCACTCATTTGTTCCAGTCATGCCCAGGATAGAAGGGTATCAGGTGGCCCTAGTTTCATTGTGGATTTGATGGGAATTGTTCACAAGTGATCGAACAAACTGCTTGGGCATCAGGAGTCTGTCTTGCAGGCACAGTTCCTGGGAAATATGTGATACAAATGGGATAAAAATCCACAATAGTAATGGATAGGAAGCAAGTCACAAATGTCATGTTGGCCATAAACTGACAAATGGAGATCCACAGATGTGTCAGAGCATATCCAGAGCAAGTTGTGTGCATGTGCACATCACTCCATATTTTGGGGACATGACTACACAACTCAAATCAAAAAATACATGTTTGTGGATAGTGAAATATTCATGGATCATTGTACATATTTGTGGATTGCTTTTTCTGTATTACAAAAAATAAAGTCTAATAAAAACTTCCATAAATGTAAGATCAAAAGTGGTGGATAGGCAACATCTGTACAACATCAGAGAAGGAACAAAATGTACAAGTAATATTTATGCCTCCTAATGGTCCCTCTAAGACTTTCAGTTGGCCCAGGAGAGAGGGTGTCTGTTGGGTAGGGCTGTCACTTTTTCAATATATCAAGTTCAAGCAAAGTATGAATAACACATCATTCATTTGAATGAATTTGAATGTGGAATTTAGCCCCCTGCTGGATCTCAAGGCAAACTACTTTGAATGATCCATTGCACTTATGGGCTGGAAATGTTGAACCAGTCATTATAGTTTGAAAATTAACTTTTTCCCCCACATGTGAACGAATGCTGAAATTTCAAAGTTGGGAGGTAGTGACAGCCTTACTGTTAGGTCCCTCTCGTGCATATCCTGAGGCCAACTGCGTACACCAGCACCAAGTTTGTCCGTTGTGAGTTAAACATGGTGTGTTTGACACAGAAAATACATTAAATATAGGTGTGGAATCATTCTTATGTCATTTTTAATTCCTCATAAATCCGAAATGTATTTCTTTCAGACAAGGTTTACATTGCAAGGTTGTACCTGCACCATGCAGTACTGTACTTTCAAGCAGAAGCCCAGGATACAGAGTAGTGTGAGTGAAGTGAGTCAAAGTACATTTCATTTAAAACATTTCAACACAGTATCTCAATAATGTTCTATTGAATATTTTTCACTTTTTAATGCCTCATAATTGCAAACTGCTCTCAGTGAGCTTTTAATGTTTCACTAAGCCTTACAAGTGACGCATAATGCAAAGTGTTAATGAAACACCCATTAAATCAATGGCAGTGTAGCATTTGCACAGCTATGGACACCTTCCCAGGTTTGTCTGTCAGCAGAAATGTATTTTCCCTCTGCAGATAGGGGAGAAAAGTGTTGTTGGATCAAAATCTTGTCCAGGTGTAAGGTTTTAGCTTCAGACTGGCCCTTTGACGGTTACATCGGCAGCTTTACGCTGAAGATGCTGATGCAGTGTACTTATTAGAGGGGAGGGTGAGAGGATGGTGAGATTCAAGAGTGCTGAATATGGAGACTGAACTATTTTAGGTGTTATAAACATAATGTGCTCTGTCGTGCCCTATTGGTTTATTGGCAGATTCAAGCTTTACACAAACAATGGTGTCAGGGGTAGCAGAGTGAAGTTTAGGATTGAAAAAGAAGGTTTTGTTTTAAAATGTCAAGCTGAACAATGCCCTGAGTCAGTGGCTTTTGGCATTTTCTTTTTGTTGCTGCTAAATGCTCAATTTATTACATTGTTGTAGGGTCGTGAAAGGGTTGGCTTGGCATCATGTTTGTCTAGTTTAGATGAGTTTATAGATACAGGTTTCATGTTGTATTTGTCAGGATGTGGTGAGGTTTTTCAAAGGGGATTCCTTTTTGTAGTTCCTTTCGATTGTATACAGCATAGCTAGGACTAACTACTAAATGCATTACTACTTTTCATTTCAAAGAATAACATCAGCTGCTCTAAAAACACTTGAGAATGCCATGTACTGCTAAACAATGCTTTATTTTGGTCATGCGCCCTTGGGAGTGCAGATGCAGACCAAAGTAGTGTCTTTTCCAGATAGGATTGGACGTTAACATACATGTATAGGTCAGATGAAATTGTGGCTAACATCAATGTCTAGGCAGTAGAGTGATTTTATGCCTCTTTGTCAGTACAATCTATGCACATTTTGCAGTGTAGTAAGAAGAGCTAGCCATTGTTTATCACTTGGACAAGCATTTAATATATTGTCATCCTGTTTTGTGTGCTGAATCCTTGTTCATGCTTTTCTTTTTCTTTCTGAGCAGGAGCTTAAAGTTACGCTCAGCGCAGCACCGTTTATTTTACAAGTTGAGCTGTTGATCTCACATCAACAGATTACTGTTACCAACAATCATCTACATCATAAATGATGTAGATTTTTTTTTTTCTTCCACTTGCAGTTGGTCAATTTGCATGTAAACATACCTAAATATGATTAAAGATGCAACCTTTTTAAGTCTACAAAGGTGTAGCTTTAGATGTTATTGTCTTCTAAAACAGGTCTGCGCCTCTCATTACTCACAGTAGTATGTCAGTGTATCCTTAAATGTAACTCTTGCTTTAAAATGGGCATCATCTTCCCTTAGAGGCATATTTGGCAGATGAGGTTGCTCTGAATATTTGTGTTTTGGTACTCTCTACCAAAACTGTCTACTCAATAAAACCTCCATGTGATGACTTTTCTATTGTAAAATAGTAATTTGTAGTTGTAGTGAGTCTGACTTCCACATGATGTAACCAAACATTTGGCCTAATGTAGGGGCCTTTAAAACTGCTCATTATAAGTTATGGCATACTGGGGTTAGTGCACTCGCACACAATGCTACAAGAAGTGATGTCTTTTTTGTGATCAATGAACTGAAATGACAAACTCCCATGTGTGCTTTTGGCCCAAGATTTTACTTGTAAATTCTTTATAAATGGACCAATATTTTGAAATAGTTATTGCTCATCATTCTCCTTTCTATCAGTGTCTCCCACTGTAACACAATCTACCAACTTGTTCCCATTAGATGCATAGTTACTTAGTTGTCTGTACAAATCAATATTTAGCTTATCATTTGGTGTTACACTGGAGAACCGCTGAAGGCATTTGTGCTGACACTTTATTATTTTTTGACCAATAACACTGGTCCAACACAGTGTTTCCACTCCCCACTCAATGAGCGATTTGAGAGTAGCACCAGGTTTCCCCCAGGAGGACTACTTACAATGTGACAGCTAATCATTTTAGCATGCTCACATTACACTACTAATGAGGCCTGTGGTGTTTGAGTTTAACAAAGAGGATGTTGGGTCAGCTGTGTGTGTGCCTTCCGTCACATTTTTACCATAAATCTTTAGTCACTTAGCGGAGTCACTTAGCAGAATGCAAATTTAATTATTTGTTTGAACAGGGAAATAAACAGCCCACTTCATGTGGTGTTGATGGTGATTCTGAATTCTGGAGCTTTTCCAACATGGATTCTGTGTTTCTTAGACAGTGGGCTCTCTGTGCTCTACTGAAGGGTTCACTGTTCATCACTATGTTAGTCTTGAATAACAGGATAAATGTGACCAAATAATGTGAGTTTTCCATCAGTTTCCCAGTAAGTGGCTATCTGTCATGGCCATCCCCTTACAAGTTAAGGTGGATGAAGTGATGCAACTGACAGAGGAAAAAAAAAAAAAGAAGAGGAGAAAATACAGTCTGTGGCCTTGTTCAAAAAATTAAATCACATGCACACACAGTGTTGAGCCTGTGACAAACAAAGTGCAAATGTTATCCAGAAAAAAACAACATATTTCTTCCAGCTAAACACATCTTTCTGCCAGAGGCTGAGAATATGGTGCAGCTGTAGCTAATGGGTGTTGATAAACTCCTATTGGAAATCTTCAGATCTTCATTTTTGCATCAGATATTACATCATTTTTTTCCTTTTTGTGTTTAGAACTCTCAAGCTGAGATATTAAAATGAATTTTGTGTCTATATCCAAAATTCCCACAGTTTTCAGAAATTACTCCCACAAGTTATGATGGTGAATTTTTTATTTTTTTATTATTGAGACAAACCGACAGACTGTAAAATGCAACTACTGAACAACTAATTTCTTTCTTTGTCTTTCTGTCCTCCTTTCTTTCAGACCCAGTGATCAAGAGGAAAGCCACACATATGAAGTAGAGAAAGACAAAGGAACCGATAAGAGAGAGAAAAAAAAGTAGCGGGGTATCAGTTAACCAAATCACGTCAATCATCACTGATATCATCTGACATCCTCACCTTCATCATCATCATTACTGTCATCATTAAATAAGTTTACAGGGTACAGAGTTCTACATTGAAAGTCAGAAAAGTTTGATGTGAAGAAAAATGCTGTATGACTGTATACGGCTACACCATCTGCATTGTTATCACCTTGGTCATGGTCACCTAGGCCTTCTGCACGTCATTACCACCAAGGAGTGCGTTTGCATGCTCATAACATGACTGATAACAGGTCACATCTCATGTACTGTTCTGTGTCTAAAGAGTTACATCTTCATGTGCGCCACACAGATATCCCTTTATATGAATGAGAATATTTCAGGTGCTTCATACGAGCATCGATCTCATTATCATGCTTTGACTCAGCCTCCACACTGGTTGTTGTAAATGGGATATGTGGGTCACAGGTGCCATCTCAGATCTGTACTTTCTGTGTGTGCATGGAATTGCATTCACTGCCATTCCCCTGTGTCATCATTGTTATTATAATCATGGTTGCTAAAGTTCCCCACAGAGATGCAAGTTGGTCGAAGAGAAACTAGACAGAGAGCCTTGAACTTTACGGCCCATCCCAGGATCACCCACCCAAGAAAGAAACACACCCAAAACAACACAAACGCTTTGTCTTCACTTCTCCTCTCCTGTGTTCCCCTCACCTTTTCTTTGGGCTTTATCTTTTGTATGTGTACATAAAGCAATTTCAAATCTTATAGTTTTGTACATGTAATTTTTATGGTGTGTGGATATTTTCTAATAAAATAAAACAAAAATGGATGACTTTCTCCTAGACTGGCTGCTTTGTTTTGTTTTGTTTTTTTAATCGCTTAGTTCCATCTTCAGTTGTGCTGCAGCTGTCTGACAGACAACGTGTAATTAACCGTGACAATTCTCAGTGAAGGTGAAGGTAAACATACACAGTGATTTCAAAAGTGAGGGAGAGTATCTTTGTGTTTCTCATCCATCTGAATTTCAACAATGAAATGTATATGTTGGAAAATACATTAACATATGGATAACAGCATAAGAACTGTACAAGTCAGTCACCTACTATATAGTTTTGAAGAATACCACAGAAAATTCGGTGTGACTCTTCTATGTTATTCGATCATATGACTGTTTTTTTCCCCAAAATTAAAAGACTTCACATGCATCCTAATTTTCACATTTTTACTTCAGTGTCAGGCTAAACTAAATAGAAATATCCTAATAAAACAGGGTGAATGCCAGACTTCCATAATGGGCAATTACAAGAGCTAATTACCATCATATGTAAATCATATGTATTCTAGTTAAAGCGTCGCTTGTGATTTGATGAACTCGCACAGAATTATCACCCAACTTTGTAGTTCCCTCCAGATCTACAGACCTTATAGCTTCACTGTCACAGCCCTTTTCAGTGTTGTTTCTGGCTGCAGCAAACAGCTGTCAGCTCTAAAAAAAAAAAACTGGCTGTCCACTGACTAGTTACCTGAGCATTTAGCAGCTATGGAGCCAGATATTTTACTCAGGAACTGACAGAGACCAGATGAGAGCTAAAAGCAGAGTGAGTGCTTGTGCTTAAATTCATCACGTATCCAGAGACATCGTTAGGTGTGAAAATCAGCAGCAACTTCTTCATGTAAATTTGTTAAAGTGATCAATTGTCAATGTTTAATTACATTTTATTTAACGTAGACCATCACAAATTTGCATTTACTAAATATTTAGCAATGCAGACCACAAAATATGAGATTAACTACGAAGATTACATATAGGACAGGTCTTCTAGTCAGGTTCAGTGGAGTACTGCAATGGTCATAGACTAAGACAACTGCAACTGGTAAATGAAATGATCAGCCTTTTACTAGATCTAACTGGCTACAGACTTTTTTTCTTTCATAATGCATTCCTTTGCTGATACATCAATATGAGGCCTTCCTGCACATGACTGGATGAATGCATCCCTTACTCGACCTTGTGCATCATATACTGTGCATGGATACATTGAACAGTAGTGCTTTTTAAAGAGGTGATTGCTTGCAAATTGCAAAGTCTTGTGTATCCCTCTTGTTTATCCCTCCAAGTTCCTGTGAACATAACCTAAATCTGTCTGCTTCCTCCCCTCCCTCCTCTCCTATTATCTCCTACTATCACTTCTCCTCCCCTCATCCATTCCCCTTAGCCCCCTCTGCTTTTCTCCCTCATTCTCTCCTCTTCTAACCTCCAATCCCCTCAATCTCTCTCTCTCTCTCTCTCTCCTGCTATGTTCTTTTCCCTCAACTTTAATACCCAATCTGCTCTACACAACTCCTTTCTGCTCCCCCAGATCTACTCCAGTCCTCAGTTCTCTGCTCCTTATTTCTTGGCAGGCAGCCAGCACCAGATCAGCTCCCGACCATTTCTATCTCCTATTTCTCCTTTACTCTCATCACCACCTATTAACACCATTTCCTCTCACTTCCTAGTTTTCCCTTTATACACATAAAGCATATATATGCTATAATGAAAGGGAAGGTAAAATATATCTGTCCTAACAGAGGTGGAAAAAGGGACTGACTACACTAAAATTACCACAGCACCATCAAAGACAGAAACAGAAATGGAATAAGGATGAAGGAGGATGAACACACAGTCATCCCATAAGCTATCAGCAGATGTAGAAAATGTGGCACCTGGGGTCTCATTTTGAGTAAGATCCTAATATTAAAATTTGATCCACGTTTCGCTCTTGGATCGCTATAGCAGGGAGTGAATATGATTATAATGGGAAATCAACACACCAGAGAAGAAAACTAATTCATCAGAAGACATGCTGATGACTCATTATTATCATTATGAATTAATTATTAAACAGTCACCTTTGCATGTGTACACGCTTAAAAATTTTATTCACAGCTGTATGAATAAAACAAGACACATCCATGGTGACAGCATCCCATCACAATCACTATGATACTGTAAATTAAAAATAATCAGTTAGGCACATGAATTCATTAATTAAGCCAAATATTTATAACACACTTTGGAAGGCATTAAAATGAACTCTATCTTAGAGCTCTGAGAAGTTTCAGGAAAATGATTTTCCGCTCATTAATATGTAAATCTATGCAGCAAGGTGCAAATTTAATCAGACCATCTTCTCTGCAGGGGCAACGCTCCGTGTATGTATTGAATTCCTGTCATGTACTGTTCTCAAGTTAGTATTCACTCAAAAAAAAAAAAAAAAGAAGTCTGCACGGAGACACACATGTCGGCATGATGGTATTTAAAAAAGAAGGAGAGACTACAAAGAGCACGACAACTTTTGTCAGTGTCCTTGCTCGTTCTTAGTGTGCATGAATTATTCTTTCTGCTGCTTGTTAAATTCAAACTTTTAAAGGGAAAATATACATCACTTTAATTGGTTAGAAGATTAACCACAAGGCCACAGAACTCGCGCCTGATGGAGAGATAGAGAGGCCAACTTTTAGCCTTGAGAGAGAGGCCTTGAAAACACTCTCGTCCTACACATTGGTCCAATTCCAATCTGGCTCGTCCACCCTCCCACTCTGAGATGGCGTGTACCTCTGTGTGGATTCACACTCGCTTGGAGACTCTTCATTAAGGGGGAGGGCAATGGGAAGTTTTGGGATGCCCTCGTCTTTCGCCAATGTAAGGGATAATGTATTTAATTAATATTTACCTCAAAGAAAATCTTATACACAGTTTTGACGAAGATGTGAGTGCATGGACAATGACATGGCACTCATTACATTCATGGCATAGTAAGCTTGTAAAAGAAAAATTATTAATTGAATAAATAAAAATTCACTCCCATGCTTCTTTGGCTGCATTTGTTGTTGTTAGCTCTTGAAATGATCAAATCATATATATAGAAGTATGTATTGTGTTCTTGGCTACATGGTAATATGTTCATTCCAAAATACAATGTAACCTCTTATTTCATCCTGTGTACATGAAAATAGTCTGTCAAATATCTGAGGTGAGGCAACTTGTTACTTATCCATTGGAAAACAGTGCACAGACCTCAGATTTTTAGCTATGTGGCTGGACTGGAATTGTGCCATACACTCACTTTATTAGGAACACCTGCTATTCATGCACTTATCCAATCAACCAATCATGTTGTGTAAAATTTTGTGGGTGCAGGTCAGGACCTTCAGTTAATGTTCCTATCAAAGTGACTTTGACCGTGGTGGGATTGTTGGTTCCGGATGGGCTGCTGTTGTCTCCTGGGGTTTTCACACACAAAAACAGTCTCTGGAGTTTATAACATCCAGGTGAGCAGCAGTTTTGCCTTGTTCATGAGAGATGTCAGAGGAGAATGACCAGACTGATTGTCGATGACGGAAAGGTTACAGTAACTCACATAACCACTCTCTACTACTGTTGTGATTAGAAAAGCATCTCAGAATGAATAACAAATCAGAAGACCCCATGAGGTTCCACTCCTGTCAGCCAAGAACAGAAATTGGAGGCTACAGTGTGCACAGGCTCACCAAATAGACAGTTGAAGACTAGAAAAATGTAGCCTGGTATGATGAATCTGGATTTCTGCTGAGGCAGCAGATGGTCGAGTCAGAGTTTGGCATCAACAGCATGAATCCATGGACCCAACCTGCCCTGTGTAAACGGTCCAGGCTGGCTGCGGTGAATATCACAGCCTAACTGAGTGTTGATTCTGACCATGTGCATCCCTTTATGGCCACAATTTTCCATCTTCTAATGGCTACTTCTAACATGATAATGCACCATGTCGCCAAAGTCATCTTCAACTGGTTTCATGAATATGACAGTTCAGTTCAGTGTACTTCAGTGGCCTCCCCAGTCACCAGATCTGAATCCAATAAAACACCTTTGGGATGTGGCAGAACAGGAGATTAACAGCAATGAATGTGCAGCTGCCAAATCTGCAGAAATGATGCAGTCATGGCAACATGGAGCAGAATCTCAAAAGAATGCTTCTAACATCTTGTTGAATCCATGGCACAATCCTTATTTTGGGAGCAAAAGAGGCCGTACCAGTATTACTGTGGTGATCAGTAATATAAGTGCTCAGTGGCTTTATGAGCACAACCAGGCACACACACACGATCAACTCCTTGATACATTCACATGTATAAAAACACAGAGAGCACTGGATTCATGTGCACACTAGCACAGAAAAACACCCACAGAGACACATTTGCATGGGAATACAAAGGTTTGTAAAAGAAATTCTGTTTCAAGGCTGCTGAAGTAGAGGTGGATTGAAGTGACTGACTTCCTCCATGCTTGAGTAACTTCACCGAATGCTCTGTGTGTCATTACTACTTGTCGGGCTGCTTCTTTGGTGACTGAATGATTTATTTCTACACTGTGACTAAGTGAAGTGTCTGCGCCCTCCCCCCACGCCTCCCAGACTTCCATTTCCTTCCTGTGCCATACTCAGTGACTGGTTGTTTTCCGTTTCTTTTTGAAGATATTTTTTCTCCTCTCTCAGTGTCGCCTCAGTGGGCTGATATGGGGAAAACTGGAAAGCAGAGGAACTGGAAGACATGCAGCCAACATCCTAAGATAGATTTAAACCAAGGGACGTCTGGCTGAATTTCATTTGCAAGTGTTTAACACCCCCCACCCTCATCCACACTCAGGGGAGTGCACTGCTACACCCGGATGTGTTATGCCTTTGAGGACTGCCTTCTCTCTGATGCCATCTACTCAGGTGGAGACTGGCCTACTTCATTTAGGATTTCTTGCAATTTTAAGGTGTGAAAAGCTAGTGATATATGGAAAAACATAAATGGAGGTAAAACTATCTACAAATGTGAACTATTTAGCCTGATTTTGTCTAAATTCTTGACATACCCCAAGTGAGCAGCAACCACTATGGGAAGACCCTCAGGCGCTTGTTATGGCAAATGTATCATATCCAGATAAATTCCACATAGGGCTTAAAACAAAATTTTCCCAGTTTGTTTGTTCTCCATGTTCTCTTGGATTCCCAGGGCTACATGTCTACCATTCCTGTCAGGGTCGGTAGCAACGTGTAAACTGGCAAAAACACCAGAAAAAGAATAACTTGAGCGCTTCAGCACTTCACAGCTCTAGCTAACTAACAACAATGTATAAACTACACCAAGTGAATTTCATAAATGTTGTATGATTAAGACACAACATACCCACACAGCATATTCAGAGGTCAAACTGATCAGCGATCAGATAAACGGAACAGCAGCCCAGTGCACCTTGTATTCAGTCGCCTGTGTAGACATTCCTGGAGCCATTTTCTTGTTACTTTAATGACACAGAGAACAGTAGGTCATTTCAGTGTAATTGTAGCTGCTGTTAGCAGAGACAAACGAGACAGACTATGGATGTATTAAGAAATTAACACACTGAATGCATGGCTAATTCCACAGACTGCTTATAGTTACACTCCAGGAGGAATAAAGATTATGTATCGCCTCTGTGATTGGAGGTCAAACTAAATATGACATATACATTGTTTTTTCCAGAAAAGAAGTGTGGTTCTCAATCACTAATTTGACTCTGTAATAAATATCTTAGTTTCATTCTGAGAAAATGGCCATTTTTAAGACTAAAAGCAGTCAATTTTTGGGGGCATGTTTGCTCGGAGGATCTCTCTGCCTGACACAGCTCAGCTCCATCCAGGCTCCATCCTTTTGTCCACATGAGTGGAGATGAACCCAGATGGCAACAGGTGGTTAAGCACGTTCATATTTTTAACAGACTATGACGACACTCCTTCCAAGTGTCTCCATGGTAACAGAAGATGAACTGGTAAGGGGTTGCAATTGTTCTATTTCTGTTTTTATATCACTTCACTCCCCCTCTTTGCCCCTCCATGCCAGTGTCCCTCCACATGACGCGCACCACGCATCACACAGAGGCTGCCTCTCACAGTGGAGTGAAGTTCCCACTGTTGAAATGAGATTCAGCTGAAGTCAATCGCTGCAGGTACCTGAGCCGACTGAGCCACCAGGTGTTCTCCTGTGATGTAATGACTCAAAATCACAGAGGGAAGGAATGACTCACTGAATGAAATGATGTCTTTTGAAATACCTGCCTACATTTCACCTGGATCACTCTGGTGCTTTAGTCACTAAATGAATTAATGCTAGCTTCTAGTTTTGTTCTTGCTTAATAGATTGTGAATAATGGATTGAATGACCACTTAATTTTCTGCCTTTTTGACTGCTAAGCTATACAATGACTACAGTTGAAGTATGAGACAATTATAGATGCTTCCTGTACTGCTACCTTAATTCTCCACCCACACCAAGCAATATTTGTAACATCCCTCATCACTGGTGCAAGGCTACTGAATGGGCTTTTAAGAGACAACCTACTTGCTCAGCAAAAGGAGAGGGGGTTATGAAGGCAATTGTTTGCAATCAGCAGAGCTCAGTATTTATAATAAGGGCACCTCATGGTGTTTTTCGTTTAATCTTCTGCAGACAACCATCAGATGTGTTTTAATGAGGACAGCTCACAGTGAGAGATAACTGAAAAACTCGACTCTCCCCTGGTTTTATCTTAGCTTGGATGCACACCACAAGATCTCATCAAGTTTAGTTCAACTAATTAAACCCAAAGTTACCATCCTTGCCCAGCCTAAATTTTCCAGATGAGGGAACTGCTGTGAGAAAGCCACAAAGGAAAAACATTATGATGGTTGGATTCAGGAAAAAAGTTTTTTTTTTTTTTTTTTTTTTTTTTTTTTAACTTGCATGCATAGGACTTTAATTGGGGCTAAATCTTGTCAAAGTATATAGTGTTAGTGTCTACATTTGTCAGCAAGCGGCAGGGGGGCAGCAGTGATCTGAGTCTGTTTCTGAAGAACCAGCATGGAAACCTGTCCAACATGTGCAACAAGCTGATTCATGTCACATCACTGTGTGCGCCTCCTTCAATGTACTGCAGCTTTACATATTACATGTGATCTCACACCTGCACAACAGGAGGTAAACAACCTACATCATTAATATGGATTGTGCATCTTCTCTGTGTGAGAGGGAAGTTTTTCAGTTTATTTATCGTCCGCATCTGTTTGGAATTTCTTCTGTTGAGTTAGTAATATGGCTTAAATATGTCACACTGGCTCTGTGGTTATAAATGAGGGTTTTCACTGGGTGCTGTAGTTTCCCCTCACCATCCAAAGACATGCAGATAAACTGAAGGAGCCAAACAGCACAAAGTCCCCCTGCCTGTTGCTCAAATGCTTGAATACATTTGAAACCCCCACCACTCCATACACAAAGTAGAGAACAGAGAGAAGGAAACTCACAAATATTCCCTTTTTCTTACTTCTACATACTTTGCTGATGTTAACATATTCACTTTGCCTCCACACCTTAAACTTCATTCATTCACTTCATTTTCATCTGTTTTTGAAAAATGAAACATGATGCTGAAAGGCGTCTGCGTGTTGCTCTGCAGCAGTTGACTTTCAGAGTGAGGCAGATGCTATTGTTGTCACTGTGTTGAATCTATTTGCACATGCAGATTTACTGCAACCAATAAGAACTGATCAAAATCTTTGATAATTACGTTCTCAGAGTCGGCTGGTGCACGTATACACGCATATGCATATGTAGAAATCAATCTACCAAAAACACTGTCACGCTCCAGCTTTATCTGATACTGCAGAGAAATGTGTTTAACAACAAATGAAGATGGGAACAAATGAGGCCATCTCTGTTGACACCAAGCTTACTTAAATAGCGCATTCAAGTCTTCCCTCTCACATCCAAGTAAGGCTTCTACATAAGGCTGTGCCTGACCAAAAGAAATGATATGAGGTGGTGTGTTATTAACTGTCATTTACATTTTGAGAAAGAACAAAAACAACACATCCTCCGACTGAGAGGCTGCCACTGTCCATGCTGTGAAGATTGTTCTTTGACTTCTGTTAGGAGTGAGCCAAGTGTTTTTAACTTAATGTTGAGAGGAGATGGACATGATGCAAGAAAGCAAGAGACACTGGTGTTTGGTTTTGGCTGTAGTTACTTTTGACAGTAAAAGACAGGCTTCCATTTATTGTTAATAGAGAGTAGCACAGAGGGGTAGAAAGAGGCCAGAGCTTTGAAAATGATTTCCAGTGGAAACCTCAGTTTCTCAGGAGAGGATGAAAAAGCAGAAACAAATGGCAGAAAAGGGAGTGTTATTTCATTTTTGCTTGAAAATAGCCACTAGATATGAATTATGCAAAATGTAGCTGACTGATTAATTTTGATTCACAGATTGTTATGTGCAGTAGTTTCTACACAGCTGCCTGTGTATGAAAAAGTATTTAGATACACAATAGTGTGCAGAGCCAACAGTTAACTTACATGAAAGAGATGAGAAGATGAAAGAAGAGAAAAAAGAGAGGACAGTGCAAGTCATCAGAGTTTAGTTGGAGGACAGCTTCATCAAAACAGTCCTATCAGAGATAAAGATAAACAATGTGGTGCAGAGATTAGACCTGGTGGGCCAGTGCATATGGGCCTTTGTGTTTATGTGAAAGTTTGTCTGTGTGTGTCATGCAGGCCATTGTGTTTTATCTGTCATCACCACTTTCCCTGATCTTCATATAATATCTGATGTCTGCCATCCGCATATCAATCTCAATGCTTCACTGGATTTCACATCATGAAGAAGCTATTCTTTGAAGAAGAGTCCCTATCTTTTTAAGGAACAGAATTTGTTTTATTTAATATAATTTGTTTAAATAAGTTGTTAAATTAGGTTTGAACTTTTATTCTTTTGGTTTTTTTCTGACTGCAGCTATTGCTCAAATGCAAAATGGGCTGAAATGCTGATGCAGCTGCCGTTAAAAAAAAAAAAAAAAAAAAAGATTTTGGAACAAATGGCTTCTGATGCTTTAGAAAAATGCTGAGATGCTTCTCTAAAAAAACAATACATTTCAAACCAGTTAGAATACAATAACCCTGCAGTATATTACCTTTGCTGAGCTGTTGAGTGTAGTTGATGTTGAGGCGTTGCTCCAAATGCATGGGAATTTTTGAGTCTGAATAAAACTGGACATAAAAAGCTCAAATCTGATTATGAAAGCTGAGGTACTAGTTTTGAACCACGGATAAAGTTTTGCTCTGTAAAAAAAAAAAAAAAAAAAACTCTTACAATCACAAACCCCTTCCCACTGATGAATATTCAAATGTTCTTCTAAGTGCTTTTTAAAACATTTTCCATGCAGTTTTTTGAAGCGGGACATTCTACTGTAAATAAGAAAATTGAGCTTCTCTGAGAGATTGCATTTTTTCCTTCTAAACACAATTAAAAGAAATTATCAAAGTTGCATTTTGTGAATTGTGGAGTGAACAGACGCTCAGCAGACAGAGGATGTTCTCCACTCCCACTCAGATGAGCTGTTAAGTGCCAGCACAGCAGAGGAGCCACCACAGCGGGAAAGGATAAAGAGAAGAACTAAACTTATAAATGCTAAATTAGTAATCAAAACCTGATAATCTGACTATTCCCAAAGCAAACGAAAAGTTTCTCAATGTTGATTTCTCTGTGCAGAGGTATGTGCAGGCTCAAAAAGGAGCATAAACAAACCCATGCCCTCCCTCTCTTATGAAAAAAAAGCATTAAAAGTTTTATCTATTTATTTTTTTTTATTATTATTATCATCTTTTTAAACTTAATTATTCCAGGTGCATTTGAATCGCTATTTGTTTTACCTGTTCATGTATTGACTTCTGCCAGATTTCCTGTTATATCTTTTTGTAGCATCTTATTAAGTTCATGACAGTGATATTTACTGTGCAAATGCAAAGCTTAGACACACACAGGCCTTGAATCCACAATATCTCACTTAAGGACACATTCTCTGATCATCAGCCTTCTCTCAACAGCTGCTGCCTTTGTGTTCAAACTAGGCCTGCACAGTAAATCACTTCAGTATTGTCATCACGATGTGAACATGCACAATAGTCACATTGCAGGATGTGCAATGTCAAGTAAGGGAAATTAACTCAAGAAGAGCAGTCTGATATAACAATCTACTTTGATTTAAGGCTTCTTGGATACATGTAGGCTTCATATCCCCAGCAAACCATCACTCACATATCATTCTTCAGTCCCCTCCCCAAATTAGCAAGGAACAGGAGAAAAACGAAGATGACATCAGTTATATGGAATTATTTCAGCTATGGAAACGACAAGGTTGACCAAAATCAGGTATTAAATTTATCTGGGTTAAAATTCCTGTATTTTGAAATATCACAATGCATATCATAGGAAAAAAAACTGCAATGTCAGTCAATATCGTGCAGCCCCAGTTCAAACTAAAAGTGGAAAATCTTGTACTGCAGAGGAAATTCAGCAATGTAGTAATTCTAACAGCGGTTGATATGCTGGTGTGTAAAAATCTGCAAATTGCACAGGCCCCCACTTAGTGTGCACTGCACAGTAATATGAGCCATTTAATTTGAGTGCTGTGTGTCACGGACAACTGCCCTTACTGAGCTGCATGAATAGTTCCTTTGATAAGCAGCACCTTTCCCTCCTTATTTCAGTCAGCAATGTCATTTACCAACTGTAAATTTTCACCCATTTGTGCTGGCCTTGATTTTCAGCTGCTTTTTTTTCCAGGGCTCTCAAAATCCTCCTCTGCAGCTGATCAGCTCCTATGGCAAAGACAGGTAACCTGTCCTCAGCATGTCAGTTTGCTGTATGGTATTCATGTAAACATCATGAGGAACCACCTATTCACACCAGTACCAAACTGAATAAAATGACAGAGACTTGAAGAATGTCTTGGTTTAAAAGCTTCGAATCTGTAGCAGAGATGGGAAAAGCTCACATATCGGTTTGACTATTACAGTATTAACCTGGGTTGCTGCAGTGACCTTTTACCTTTTAGAAATCCATCTACAATCTTGCAGTATGGTGTGACTTTGACCTCTTTAAAGTTCAGGTTAAGTCCCAATATAGCTGATTTACAGTATTATTTCCCTTATAATCCCTTTCACATATCTGCTTAATTATCTTATTGGTTGCTGTCAAGAATAGCTGCATTTTCTGCATTGTTTTCCAATCTTGTAGTAAGTCTTTTTGATCTCATCAATAATAGTCTGTCATTCTTTCCATATCCTCAACCTGTAATAAGCTGCATCACCACACAACTGATCACCAGAGAGTCTAAAGTAGATCGAGTTTATGTTTTGAATGCATTATCTATTCTCGTGTATAGTCTGACCTTTTTTAACATAAAACAAAGAGGGAATAGAGTTATGACTGTGTGTTCAATAAACTTCATGTTGACTGAGCTGCTGTAGCACTGCGCTGATGTTCCTCTCTGATAAGACATTCATTGTGTGCATTTGGCTCGCAGCTACCTTTGGAGTCTAAAGAGACATCAGCCATTTCGGGGTGACATTTTCCACCTGCTCCACTCTGAGCATCTGCTGCTGTCTAGGTCAGCAGAAGCAGCTTGTTTTATGTCATTCGATCTGTTTTTTCTCACACACTCATCACAGATGTTTAATATTGTGTCACTGCTGCAAAAATTGGTCTGTGATCAACTTCTCTGATCAAATAATTTAATTTTGAGAAAAAAATCACAAGAGAAGTTGCTTTCCTTGCCCACTTAAAAATTTCTTTCTGTTGCATCCAATTTTTTAAAAAATCAAAGGAGTTGCAGAGAAACAATTTCTTTTATCTGAGAAGTGGGCACAAAGAGTTGTAGGAGTTAAGTGGTTATCAGAGATATAGAGGTGGAGAGCTGGGGAATGCAGTGAAAGAGAGGACAAGAATATATTGTCCAAGAAATCACAGAGAGAAACATAAGTCATTGAGTGTAGTTTGAATTCAAGGACACAAATTGAAACATGAAGTTCTCACTGATGAAGTAAATGTTAACTTGGCGATTGAATAGCTGTTTGCATACAGAAAACTGAGGCTTCACAAACAAGTGAAAGCTTTGTGTAAAAGTATGCTAGACCATTGACTCATACTAATACCACAATCCTCACAAAGCAAGTCCAAGGATGAGAGAACCACTGATAGCAAAAATATAAAATATGCATTTGACAATATGGGTATATGAAAAATCTGCAGGTAAAGGTAAAGTAAAAAGGAACTTAAGAATAATATGAAATATTTCTTGCTTTGACAACGAAAGCATTTGGTTGACGTTGAATTGTGTTTCAGGAAGAAGGGTATGTTGTAAGCATTTCTTGAAGTGTTGAGGTTCAAGGGGATTACTCTGCTCTTCTGACGGAAATGGGAGTGTAATAAAAAAATAAATTAAAAACAAATGAAATATACAGTATAGGAGTGAAGGAGGATGAGCCGGGGATAGCTGGTCAACAGTAACTGGACTTCCAAATCAAAACACTTAAAGCACTTCATAAAAAAATAAGATATCTAAATACTCAACTTAGTAAAAAGTGTGAGTGGTTGTAACACACTATGTAAGCAGCATTTTGAGTCAAGAATAACGGCAAGCAGACAATAATTCAAAAGAAACATCAAAGAGGCGGAACAATACGAATCACAACTTCAAGGCATGACTTTCAAAATAAAACCAGGAAGGAAATAGGATGCAGATCGTGATTCAGATTATGGATTGCAATTCTACCCAAAAAGATTGTCATAGATCTTTTGACCAGAAAGCTCAACCCTTGTACAGTATAATTAAGCCATTATTACTGTAAAGGAGCTGCTGCCATGCTCTTGAAAATAAAAGTATGTCTATCTCAAATGGTAGAGTGGCTTCAAGTTCTGTTGAAAATCCATCCTAAAAAACAATGTCACCTTGCAATTAGTAGAGAAAAAAAGAAAGGAAGAAAAAATATATTAATGACAGAGAATACAAATATTTTAAACTGATCTACTAAAATACGCTGATCCATCCTTTTTATTGGTTGGCATGGCAACCCCTGACATTCCTGGTAAATACAACTCAAAAATGGCAAAAGAGATTAATATAATCAATCATTCCCATTAAATCACATATTTAAAAGTATTTAAAGCCCATCTGCATAGTAAGTGTACCTACTGCACCTGCTGCCTATCTATTGTAAATAAATTATTGATTAATCTACCAATTATTTTCTTGATTAATCAATTAATGGTTTGGTCTGTGAAAGCAGCAAATTTTCACATTTGAGAACCTGAAACCAAAAGCTTGCCATTTCTGCCTGAAAAATAACAAACAATGAACTGATTATTTAAAAAAAAAAATGCTGATTAATGTTCTATCCATTGGCTAATTGATTAATAAATAACTGTTGCAGTTCTAATTCACATTAAAATAAAAAACTTTCCATTTCAACCTTAATTATGGAAATTTGTTCATCACTCTCTGACTAACAATTTTACTTGCAGTGCAAAAAAAGCGTGCTCTACAAGACGAGACAGATCATACAGTATATACAGTATTCTTTAAGCATATTGTGTTACTTAGTCTCTACCATATGGTAGTGAAGCTGTGTTGATCAAGAGGCACATTCAGGTCAGTTTGCACTGAAAGTGCTCATTCCTTTGTGCACATCTTAACTGGAGAAAAACTTAAGAAAATAATTTCCTATAAATCATATGATTGGATCTATGTTTTTTCTAGTTATCATTAATTACACATTTTCACACCTTTGGTGCCAACTTGTGCCTCCAACTCTCCACTTGCTGGATTTAAAAATAACTCTGTCTCACTACTACATGCAGCAGACAGGAGACTGTGCTTGATCCTGGGTGTAAGATAAAGATTCATGGCAAGTCAGTTTTAGTGCTCGTACTGTACATGATACAATCATAAGATGGAAAAAATGTCACAATTTTACACCTAGAACTAGCTGGTATGCAAATATTGTTTGTTCATATATTATTGAACAATTTCTCTGCAGTACTGATCGTACTGTTCCTTTGAGAAATATTGACCATCTTATTAGATTGTCACGCATCGTGCATTTCAGTGAAATGACTCATTTGATCACCGGCAGGACCTGGCAAGTCACAACTGCTCCATCTTTGCACCATCACAGTAGCAAGTTCTGTCACGACACAGAGAACAAAGCTGCATTTATGCTGATAACAAGGTATTGATAATGGTGGATCAGTGATGTCCACCCACATCCAGGTATCACAGTGTTTCTCAATCAATACATTTGCTGAGAGTTAAAGACGTCAGCTTAGGTGTCACTTTTATTCTAAATGTTCATGTAATCAGATGTTTATACATTAATATATAGCCCTAAGATATTGTATGGTGTTACATCTAACATTGACTATTGATAAAAAGACTCCTAGGCAAAGTAAACACTTATTTATATTGTCTTACACGAACTCGCTGATCACTTTGCTCTTCTCCCTACACTTCAAAACACAACCGAGTTCATGAACGACCCATGCTGTGTAAATATTGCCCTGTCAGTTCATTATGCATTCACTGATGTTTCAAAGAGCAACACAATCTTTTTCTTTTTTTTTTTTTTTTTTTTTTTTTTTAAATACTCCACGGATGAAACAGAGAAGATGAAAGAGGAAATGAAAATGACGGAGGAGGAGTGGACGAAAGGAAAGGACTACAGGCGAAAGGAGGGCAGGGAGAATGGTAATCAGATGTCAACGCTGCCTTATCCGGCTGTACAGTCATGCGCATGCACACACACACACACACACACACACACACGGATGTATTGCAATGATTGAGTACACAGCTCAGGATTTCAATCCATTTGTTCATGTTTCTACATATATCCCTTCACTATAAGTTTGTGCTATTTGTCTGTATATCTTGATCTATATCTGCCTCCTTGTAACTCTCTCCCTTATCCTCCATCTCTGAGTCTGTCTTATTGTCCCAATGGACATATCCTATTAACTTTAAGTTTAGGACAAGCTGTAGTTGGAGAAAATAATCTCTTCTTCTCCCATCCTTCCTTGGCCTTTAAATCAGCTTTACTTTCCAACCTATCTCCCCCATTTGTTATTCCCTTATACTCCTCCTTTCTGTGTTTCTTCTCTATATCTCACTTCTTCCCTCAATCCCTCCAACTTGATGCCAGTTTCATCATCCTCCTCCTCTGTCCTCTTACTCCCTTGCCCTCTCACTACTCGCTTGCCTCATTTTCTCCTCCTGTTACCAACGAGCCAGTTGTTTGTGTATGTGTTTCCTTTTACTGTGTTACACTTTCACAGTGCGGTGTGTTCTCTTTGATAGTCTTGTGGCTGGACCACATCCCAGTTCTTTCCTCATGGCTGAACACACAGACATTAAGAAAAAAAAATCTTTTTCCTCTGCTGTGGCTCACTATCCATCCTAATCTTTGCCTCCTCTTCTCCTCTTCTCTGCCATCTGCAGGCAGCTTCAAAAAAGAGACTAGTTGAACAAGTGATGGGAATGGAAGGGGTAGACAGACAAAAGAGTAACAATGATGTTCAAATTGGGAGCAGAAAGAAAGAATTGTGTTTACGTAAATACTATGTTAAGGAAAATTTGCGAAGCCTGCCCCGATACACTCCATTCTACACTGTCTCCCTATCTCTACAACAGAGGTGGCAGGTGCATAGCTCACACAACCCACAGACCAACAAGAGCCACATTTATGGGCAATGGGGTTGAAATGAGGCGGATCATCTTTTAATGTCTAGATGGCAGGTGAGAGACAGAGGCAGGAGTCAACATGTGGAATGCTGATTATTTACAGATGGACGACATAAGATGAGTATGTAAACAGTGTATGCCAAATAATACCTGAAGGAGGATATGCGTTAGTAACAGAGATGCCGTGTGCGTGAGGCAGCAAAGTAGTGAGAGACCCAGTGAGTGATGAGGCACATGAAGCTGACCACAGGCAAACAGGAATGCAGTTCAGCTGCCAGATACATGGATACCAAGTAAAGCATGGCTAATCACACACACACGCATACACATAGTCGCACATGAGTAGGCACAGACATGCACACACAGGCATACCTGCACATACTCTTATCAACAAACACACTGATAATGCAGAAAGATATGTTTGTTTAAATTTTCAGTGTCTACCATTCAGAAACGGAACTGCTCCATTTCATTTTTAAAGAAAAAGTCTGGCAGGTTTTGATGGATCATGACGATTTCTAATCATTTCAGTTATGCTTTGTAAAATCACATCATGCATCTGACAAATTATTCAGAAATCAACCATCCATATGGGTTTATTCTACCATTGTTTAAAATGGTAATGTGCCTCTATCAATCCACATACATGTGCAGTTACAAATTAGATGGAACAATAATTTCCCTAAAATGTACTTTATTTGTTGTTTTACTGAAAAAAAGGATTTTTTTTTAAATATTGCTACATTTCTCATCTGTTGCATATTCTTGCATGGCGTGCAATAATAATAAAGTTGTGATTTTATGTCATTATTGTTGTTATTGTATGTATATTTAACATAAAATTAACATAGGCCTCTTTATTAACAGTCACGCCCTAAATGCACTTGTGCCATGCGCTTCACATGGGCGTGTCCTTTTTTACTATTACTATCTTGACAATGACCTTTAGAATAACAGTGAAATACTGCACCACTGACTTCAAACCATACCAACAATGCACATGACCACACCTCATTTTAACACTCCCAGGGGGGCTCAGATAGGTGCAAGTACTGTATATGTGCTATTTAAACACGGGTGGCCCAGAGAATCACAGCTGCATCAGTCTGAAGTTAGCAAAGACACGCATTGTGCTTTGTGTCGGGTGTAAAACAGGGCCCATAGTTTATGTTGTTGTTGCCTTCCCCACGGCAAAACCAGCTATTGCAATGTGAAACACTTGATTAGTTTCAGGTCAAACAGTTTCAAAGACTTTAACAAAGCTGGACATTTGAGAACAAGACGTGGAGGGTGAGATCAACACTGAATGAAAATGAAGACCAAGAGATGCAGCCATTCTCTGTCTGTCTCTCTGTGTGCGTCTCGACAGCTGCGTGGTTCTCTGGCATTCTGCTTTCACTGGATGCTCACAACATAGATAGGATCATCTTATCATCGCAGTCATTAGGAATTCAGAGACAGCTGTATCACAAAAACTGAAGATTAGCTAAGCCTTCATTTGAATGTGAATTCAAAATGGTGACGCTCTAGTGGCAGCCTGTTGCAGTAGCTCCTGTTAATAATTGTTGTGTTTTGTGATTCATTACCTCTAAACACTTTTCGCTTGGCTTTTTTGACCTAATATGTATATTGGATGACTGACAGGACTTTTCTGGTTTTCCTGGTGCTTTTTACATTCGTCGTGGTGGCTAGCCATGCCAACAGGAGCGGAGGTATTGTTTACCTTTCTGATTGGTTGCTCTCTCCAAACCCACTCTGCTCAGGGTGAGGCCACAGATTCCTGAAGACTGAAGGCAGAGCAGTAAGAAGAAAGGAGAGAAGACTGCAGTGCTTGTGAACAACAGATGGGCATGTTACTGTGAGAGAGCATCTCTGTAGCCTGTACATTGAACTGTTAGCCCTGACCTTGCATCCCTATCATCTGCCGAGAGAGTTCACGTGCCATTGCTGTGGCTGTTTACATCCCACCATCAGCTGCTACCACTCGTAGTGTGTGACATCACCACCTCTGTCACTGCTAGATTAAAAGCTCAACACCCAAGTGATTTCATGGTAATCTCAGGAGACTTTAACTACACTTGTCTTCTACTGAGGTGAGGGACATTTAAAAAGCTCTATTTTAAGACACAGATTGGAATGTACTCTGTCAATCCCATAGAGACAACATCAACTCCATGACAGACTGCATAACGGAGTACATAAACGCCCATGTGGACAACACCATCCGCACCAGGGCAGTGTAATGTTACCCCAACAACAAGCCCTGACCAAGACCTGAAGGAGCTGCTGAACAGGAGGAGGAAGAGAGACCTACTGAACAGCATGCAGAGGAAACTGAAAGTGAGACAGAGTAAAGATGCACACAGGAGGAAGCTGGAAAACAAACTCCAGCAAAACAATGTGACAAATGTCTGGCATGAAAAAAATCAGAGGTTTCAAGGCTGAGAGGAATCAAGTTGAGGCAAACCTGAACATAATTCTTGGAGAGGAGGTGGGGAAAGTGGAGGGATACAAATACCCCAACAACAAACTGGACTGAAAATGCAACACAGAGGCTGTCTGAAGGAAGGGACAGGGCAGACTCTGCTTCTTGAGAAAGCTTTGGTCTTTTACCAGTCTGTTATGAGCAGCTGTTCTTAGGTGGCAGCAGCTTCAGAGCCAGTGACACCAACAAACTGATCAGGAAGGCCGGCTCTGTGCTGGGGAGTTCTCTGGAGCCTTTGGAGTTGGTTGTGGGGAGGATGCTGCTGCACAAACTGTTGGACATAGCAGAGAATATCTCGCATCCCCTCCACGACCTGCTGGTCAAAGAGCGGAACAAAGATCTCTTCAGCTCTGCTGTGACATTGAACACTACAGGAATTCATTTCTGCCATCACTCTGTACAATGATTCTCGTCTGTGTCGAGAGGGGGGACTCCTGACAGAATAGTTTTTTCTTGTAAAGGACAGACTGCTCACCTGGACTTTTTATCAATGATGTTATGTATCACATCTGTTATATATCAGATTTTTCTTGTAGTTCAAGGTGTGTCTTTTTCCACCAACTTGCAATAATGTACAATGTATTGTCATATATTATGTTAACATCTTTGTGCAGTGTATATTCAGCACATAGTATAGCAATAGAGAAGTCTCCATTTTCTTTTTCTATTATTTCTATTTAGTCTATTTAGTTATTATACAATTTAGTCTGAAATTGTATTGTTTGTTATTTACCTTCTTCATTGTTTTTGTGAAGTGTTTGTTGCAACACTGCAATTTTCCTTTGGCATTAATGAAGTACGCCATCTCTCTATCCATTCATCTATCTGTCTGTCTGTCTTATTTCATAATACAGCTAGGCAATTAGCTGGCAGTTTGCCACTTCAGTAAGACTCAGCTTTTGCATATTATCATCACATCATTGAACTCACTTAGAATATAACAATAGCTTACATTAGTGAAGCCTCTTAATTTCAGTTGCAGTCTAATAGTTCGCTGGCAGTCGGCCGCTTTAAAAAGGCTCTTAAAGTCAGGATTTAAACAGATACTAAATGTTTTTTTCCCTATATCATTAGGGCACATGGGCCGATCTGATCTACTCATGGCTATCTAAACAGGGAGCAACCATAGTCTCATTTTTAAATGCCAAGAATGAGGTATTAAGAGACGACTTTTTTATCCAAAAAAGCCTTAGAGAACCACATAGAGGATAAAAGCATGTGCATGAGCCATAATAATTTAAATTCAAAGGTGCATGTTAAGCCTTTACACACAATGGGGCTGTCAGGACTTGATAGTGTTGCCGATCATACCAGCGAATCAAAAATCGATGTTAAAACATGTTTTGTTCCCAAGTCAATTTAGAAAATGTTAGAATTATTATTCCCTGGCTTGATCTATTACCTCTTCACTAGACCTTTCTGCTGCATAGCTGCAAAGTTGTGATGGATCTCTGATTACTTGTAGCGTACTCATTCCACTTTGAAGAAATAACTTAATTTTTATTGATTACTTTTCTTTAATTATTATATTGTCCCTCCTGAATGCATTGATTTAAATACAGACCTAATTACTCTCGCTGTGGAAAACAGTTTAAATTCAAAACATTTATCTTGGGAGTTAACAAATGACTGTTGAAAGTTAATATGACTCAATTTTGGATTTCACAACAAACTCCATTCCTCAACTTAATACATGGTGGCACATTGTATTAGTTGAAATTGCACATGTCAGGAAAGCCTGTTTAATACCATCCTGGCAGACTGGCCTGGAGTGTGGTTCCAAAACCAAGGAAATCCATGGACTTAAGACACATATTTGTCTAACCAGAACCGTCCAGGAAATATGGATGAATAGTGTAATTAAATTACTGATTTTATAGATTTGAAAGAAAATATTCTAAACAATAACATTAATTTTGGCTTGAATTTTGGCAACACATAATCTAACACAATGCAAGTGAATGCATCTCAGCTGAGAGGAGCGCTGCAGAGCATCTTCATGTTTTTTTGTCTTTTTGGCTCATTTTCACATACAATACATTACTTGAATGATTAATTCACCTTGTTCCCTAATTTCTCCTTTTGTCTAACCTACATTGGCCTGACAGCAGTCGTGGGCAGCCACGCCTAGTTTTGCTAAAGAAAGCCACCATGGTCCTCTCATGCTCTCAACAGCAAAGTAGTTGAGTGGTGTAGACTATAGCCTATTGAAGCCCTGCTGCATTTCTCTGTTAAATACAACCTCCACTTAATCTGAATGGTCACATCAGAGCCAACAGTTTAGTGAGTTTGTGACTCATGTACCTTTGAGAAGAGTCAGATACCTATGTTAGTGCTGCTAAAATGCATTCCTACTGCATCTTGGAGATGCAGAAAACAGGTTATCAACTCACCAAACCATCATCCCATGTTTACCATAACTCTTTGTTGTGAAACAGGCACTGAGATAAATATACCAAAGGTGGTCCAGGAAGGAAATGTGAGTCCCAGTTGTGGCTGATTAAAGTGCTGCAGAGTTGGACCAGAATGCACAGAATACCAAAGTGAACTTGGGAGGGTTTGATTGACAGGCGGCTTGTTACCACTCCAATTAGAGAGTGTTTACCACCTCCTGCTGTGTGCATATGTGTGTGTACGTGTGTGTGTGTAATTTTGTACCTATCAGCATAGGTGTGTGAAACAGTGTGTGTGTGTGTGTGCGCGCGTGTGTGTGTGTGTGTGTGTGTGTGTGTGTGTGTGTGTGTGTGTGTGTGTGTGTGTGTGTGTGTGTGTGTGTGTGTGTGTCTACTTTTGACTGTGTTTCTAATTTCTTCAGCAGTGTATACTGTAATGACAGCATGGTGCCACAGTCAGACTGACTCACTGACAGAGGGACGGAGTAGGGCTCCAGAGGGAAGTAGGTGATTGGTTCAGCTTTTTGCCAGTCAAACTGAGCTCCTTCCCTCTTGGAGCAGAGTCTTGCCTCTATGTTACAACAAGGAAAAATTATGATGTTTCTGGCTCTGAATTATGATATTTTGTGCAAGTTGAAAAAGCAACAAGCAGTTCCCTTGTCATATTTAAAACATTAAAAAATATGAGCATTTGTTTGCAGTTTCATAACATTTTGATGAGTGTTCTAAGTTTTGAAAGAAAACTTCTCCTTTTGGGTCCTGTGGATATTTATGTGACTGCATAGCCCTGACTACCAGCTGGTGAGCTCCCATATGACAAATAATCATACAAATAGTTCATTTCCACTTTCTGGGGGGAAAATTCTGCCTCTGATTTATAATTCAGTGTCTCCACACATTCTGTGGGGGCCAGCCTGCTTGGTCATTTTGTCAGCCAAAGATAAAGTTGGTTACATTGCCTGTTTTAATTTTGTGCTATAGTACAAGTCTTTTTGGGAGATTTTGAATGATTTTTTGAAATTCTCAATACAGTTTTGAATCAGAAGCCTTCATTTTAAAGCTACAGTACGTAGCTTTTTTGGGTGCATGGGGCAGGGAGAGGGATGGGTGTGAGGAGGGGAGTTGTTTGCTTAATGCTAGGCTAATCCAAAAATATATTAATTTTGTCACTTTGACATTTTCAGCCTTTGCTTGTGATCAGTTCATGAAAAGCTATAAAACAACACATGCACAAAGCATGAGCGCAGGTGAAGGCAGTGGGAAGCCAGATAGGGATCATGTCCTCGAACTTGTTGGTATCCTGCACAGAAGCAGGTCTGATCTGAGGCCCAGACATGCAAAACAATTGGCTGCATGACTACTTTGCACAATGACTACAATGCTCTACCGAAAAAAACTGACTGAGGGGCAGCAAAGTAGGGTCACCTACAAGCTGAAGAGGAAGACATTGAATTTTAGCAACACAAGTGCAAACCTCCTACAGAAATAACTCACATAGGAGGAATAGGAATTCTCAAAACTGTTAAAAGATCAATTTTTTTTTTAAATGAGCAGTTCCTCTGATAATATGGACTAAAAAGAAGCATTATCAGATATATGCAGGTAAGGTGAATCATGCTTTCATTCTTCTTACAGCAATTTTAGCCTGTAACTTTATATACACTGACTGGCCACTTTATTAGGTACACCTGTTCAACTGTTCATTAACGGAAATATCTAATCAGCCAATCACATGGCAGCAACTCAATGCATTTAAGGCATGTAGACATGGTCAAGATGACCAGCTGAAGTTCAAACCGAGCATCAGAATGGATAAGAAAGGTAATTTAAGTGACTTTGAGCGTGGCATGGTCAGTGGTGCCAGACGGGCTGGTCTGAGTATTTCAGAAACTGCTGATCTACTGGGATTTTCCCGCACAACCATCTCTCGGGTTTACAGAGAATGGTCCAAAAATGAGAAAATATCCAGTGAGCGGCATTTCTTTGGGCAAAAATGCCTTGTTGATGCCAGAGGTCTGAGGAGAATGGCCAGGCTGATAGCAAAGCAACAGTAAGTAAAAAAAACACTCGTTACAACCAAAGTATGCAGAAGAGAATCTCTGACGCACAACACATTGAACCTTGAAGCAGATGGACTACAGCAGCAGAAGACCACACCAGGTGCCACTCCTGTCAGCTAAGAACAGGAAAATGAGGCTACAGTTCAGACGGGCTCACCAAACTTGGACAGTAGAAGATTGGTGTTATGAGTCTTGATTTCTGCTGCAACACTCAGATGGTAGGGTCAGAATTTGGCGTCAACAACATGAAAGGATGGATCCATCCTGCCTTGTATGAAAGGTTCAGGCTGGTGGTGGTGTAATGGTGTGGGGGATATGTTCTTGGCACACTTTGGGCCCCTGAGTACTAACTAAGCATTGTTCAAACACCACAGCCTACCTGAGTATTGTTGCTGACCTTGTCCATCCCTTTAGGGCTAGTGTACCCATCTTCTGATGGTTGCTCCCAGCAGGATAACGTGGCATGTCACAAAGCTCAAATCATCTCAAACTGGTTTCTTGAACATGATAAAGTTCACTATACTCAAATAGCCTCCACAGTCACCAGATCTCAATCCAATAGAGCAGTGGTTCCCAACCTTTTTCTTAAGGGACCCATATTTTTACCATTGTAAACTTTGGTGACGACCCCCCCAATCCCTGATGGGATGTCTGGTGTGACTTTGGTCACAGCCAAATGAAAGTCACTGTGCACATCAAGTCTGTTGCGTGCCTTTGTTTTGATGGTGACCAGAGCGCTGAAAGCAGTCTCTGACAGGTATGTTGTGGCAAACGGCAAGATGAATCTGGTGGTCGCATGATGAGCAAGCCTAGGAGCGACTCCTGGTCCTTTCACAAGCCAAAACCGCTTGTATCCATGCTCATCATAGAATCGCTTGCAGAGAGAGTTGGACTTTATATCCATGAGCTCATCCTCAGCCTGGAGGTGCTCCACATCTTCTTCTTTAGAGAGAAATGGTTCCATCACCCATGCGTCTTTTGAGACATGTTCATTAATATCCAAAAAACGTGAGTGCATCTCCTCTTGAAGTTGCTCCATGTGGCGGGTGAATTGTCTGGCCAAAGCATCAGATAACTTCCCTCCTGACTGTTGTAGTAGCAAGGGAAACTGTTGCAGGTCCCCCTTTCCCAATTTATTCTTTCTGTACTCCACTTTGCGCACAAATGCATCCACTGCCTCTTTGCACTCCATTATGTTGGCATCCACGCCCTGCATGCGTTTGTTTGCCTCGTTGTAAAGACTGAATATCTCCGCAAGATATGAAGTCTTAATGAGAAACTCATTGGTCATTTCATCGGATAGTTTCTGGTTATGAACAGCTAAGAATTCCCTTATTTGGTTTTTAAGTTACACGAAACGCACCAACACTTTGCCCCAGGAAAGCCAGCGCACTTCGGTGTGGAGGAGAAGTGTCTGGTGCGCCTCATCCTCACACAGCTGTGCAAAGATCCTTTTGTTGACCATTCTGTCGATTCTGTCTTTCACTGTGTTGTTGGATAGTGGTACAGTCTTAAATTTGTTAGCCACCTGCGGTCCACACAGTATCTCAGCCATTTTAATGCACGCAGGTTTAATCAGTGTTTCGCCGATGTTGTGTGGCTTTTTGGCTTGGGCAATTAGGAGAGAGCACTCAAGAGATGCAACTGTTGCCTGCCTCTGGTCGCTTCCCGCCCTGAAGAAACTCTCCTTTATGATTTGGGGCCTGCTAGTGACAACAAGCTCTCTTTTTCTTATGAAAAACTCTTTGGGCTTACCCACTGTCTCGGGATGTTTAGTTGTCTGGTGTCGCTTCAGCTTGCAGGGCTTTGCCAGTTTCGCACGGCAAAATATACATTCAGCTCTAATTTTATCCATTGCTTCTATGAAGCCAAACTCAATATAACTTTCTTGGTAGCCCCTCTTTTTCTTTTTGACATTTTCCGCAGTCTCCTCTACCTGACGCTTCGCCATTTCTCCCTTAGCTCCGTTTACGTTGCTAGGCAACGGCTGCAGCACGAGAGGCGTTCACATCACACACGCTCTGTTCCTCGTGTTATATATAACTTATTTATCTATTTAAATACATGAATAAATGTTTAATGTGGCCCTTGAATTTAGTTGATTTTGTCACATATATGAATTAAATGCTTACTCATTTATTTAACATTTTAATTACATAAAAATTATTAAACCCCTTAAAATCAAGAGGGCTTCACGACCCCCCCTGGATCTTTGGCGCCCCCCAGGTTGGGAACCACAGGAAATTCGCATCATGGATGTACAGCCAACAAATTTGCAGCAACTGTGTGATGCCATCATGTCAATATAGACCAAAATCTCTGAGGAATGTCTCCAGCACCTTGTTGAATCTATGCTATGAAGAATTAAGGCAGTTCTGAAGGCAAAAGGGGGTCCAGCCTGGTACTAGCAAGGTGCATCTAATAAAGTGGCCAGTATATATTTCTGTTTTAGACTTACTAATGACCGCTCTTGTTAAAAATCTGTTCCATTAATTCTGCGGCTATTTTTCCAGGTTTCTTTTAGCCGTGATCGTAATAACCTTGACATGATGGCCCACCGAGGTGTCACAATACACTGTGGTAAAATCAAAGCTCCACAGCACACCATATGGTCAGTCTGCACTGGAGAACTAAAGAATAGCATCACTCTTCTCTGCTCTCTCATGACCAAAGTGTTGTGGGATTTGACCTGTCAGTAATGTGCAATGTTCCTTTAGCTGAGAGAAAGAGAGAGAAAGAGAATCACCAAGGTGAACTATAGACTCTTTCCTCCTTTCATCTCTGTGTCGGAGGCTATTAACTTTCAGAGGAGTTATGAAGACAAGGAGGGTTGTGTACATGTGTTTCTGTCTGTTATGAGAGACTTTATAGGCGTACTACAATTTGTGTCGGTATAGTGTATGTGTGTGTGCTTGCTGTGTATGTGCATATGAAGTACTAACACTTACTGTTTACTGTGCTATATAAAACCAGTCCTTGTAATCCTGCTATGTGTGTTTGGCATTTAATGGTGAGGGTCAGGTTTAAGGTAATGAGTAAAAGTTTTATAGACTCTCCTCAGACATGTGTGTATGTGTGTGTGTGTGTAAGCTGAGATAGTGAGTTCTATGTTGTGTTGTGTGCCTCAGGTCTCTGCTCCTCTTTGAAGTATGAGAGCTGTGCACTTTTGATATGAAGGCATTTAATAAGCCTCAGTCACTCTGTCTGAGCGTGCGCGCGCGTGTGTGTGTGTGTGTATGTGTGCACGCATGAGTGTGTTTAAGATCAAGAAATTCAATCTGTCTTGCTCTCTCAATGTGCAATTGCATTTGTGTGTGTGTTAATTTGAAGACAATCAGCCCTCACTCTTGGCACTGCATACTGTCATGGCTTGTGTCCCCACATTATAATATATTTGCATGCACTCAATGTAAAACACACATGCAAAAATGAATAAATCAAGCTGACCTCTTGCTATCTATGGCGTTCAATGGATACTTTTTTTTTTTTAAAGTGAAGGAGAAAGAAACTTGTACAAATTACTGCACATGCAGAAAGATAAACACACTGCTATGACACTTGAAATTTAGCTAAGGTTCCTCCCATCTCCCTGGATCATCTTTGAGATGTTTCTACACCTTGATTGAAAATTGTAAATTCAATGAATTGGACATGATTTGGAAAGGCACACACCTGTCTACATAAGGTCTCACAGCTGACAATGCATATTAAAGCAAAAACCAAGCCATGAGGAGGAAGGGACTGCGTGCAGAGCTCAGAGACAGGATTGTGTTGAGGCAAACACTACAGAAACATTTCTGCTGCATTAAAAGGTTCCCAGGAGCGCGGTGGCCTCTGTAATTCTTTGTGGAACAACCAGGACTCTCCCTAGATTTTTTTATGTTTTTTAAACTTAAAATCTTTTTTATTATTTTTCTATACTTTCTACTTTTTATCTATTTTAAGTAAAGCACTTTGAGGTTTCTCTCTTTGTGAAATGAGCTACATGTGCTATATAAATAAACTGACCTTGTCTTGCCTTCTTAGAGGTGGCCGTCCGACCAAACTGAGCAATCAGGGGAGAGGGGCCTTGGTAACGAAGGTTACCAAGAACCTGATGGTCATTAGCTGAGCTCCAGAGATCCTGTGTGAAGATAGGAGAAACTTCCATAAGGTAAACAACAGCAGCACTCCACCAATCTGGGCTTTATGTCAGAGTAGCCCATCTGTCAAGCCAAGATTGAAATGTTTGGTCTCAAATCTAAGTGTCATGTCTAGAGGAAAACAGACATTATGCTTAGAACTGGTCCTTAGAAAAGTTTCTTCCATCTCTAGGGCTGCGTACCGAACTTTGGTTCTTTGAAGGCACCGACCGACATGCTTCGGTAGTACCGAGTATCAAAACATGCCTCGTCTTTCGGTGCCAAGTTTCGGTACCCAGAGGTTAATCATGTGATCAAGAACTGATCATGCTACCCTCGATTAGCTGTATTAACGTTACACTTTGCGGCATGCAGGAAAATGTGGTTACGCCCACAGACAGGGTTCACGTGTATCTGCGTTGGGAACTGTAGTTGTGTGTGTGTCATCGAACCGGTTAAACAATGCCACTGAGGTCAAAAGCGTGGCTCCATTTCACCAAGATTGATGCCAATAGTGCGCAATGCAATATATGCCAAAAAGTCATCACTGCTAAGGCCAGCAACACGACTAATTTAATGAAGCTTTTGACCATGCACAAAATCAATTTAAGAGCAGAAAGTTGCTCTGTGTTTGACTGCAAGAAGGGCGGACCACAATCATCCTCCTCTCAGCATTCAAGTCAGCCTATGGATGCTACAGAGCCCAAGCGGTATAATTCAAAATCTCCACCACTGGACTCCGCTTCATCTAAGAGTACCGAGGACAGCGCTGTGTGTGGGATTTTAACAGGTAAATTAACGTTCAGCAAAATCCAGCAGTAATCTTAATGTTACTGCAACTTAATACATGCATTGCGCAGTGAGTTAAACTGGGATCCATGTAATGCTAACTGTTAACTAAGTAACAAAAAAATTGGTATCGAAAAAAGTATCGCTCAGGAACCGGTATTGAAGTGAAGATATCGGTATTGGTACCGATATCGAAATATTTTGATTGATACCCAGCCCTACCCATCTCCAAGGCCTGTATGACAGTTACCCTTCTTCCCTGCTTCCCCTGAATGCTGAAGTTGGCAGGTGTTGATCCCCTCTCTTCGGAAACTGGGCTGCTTGCATGGCATGGCAACATGATACTGACCCTCGAAACACCTCCAAGATGACAACTGCCTCGCTGAAGAAGCTGAAGATGAAGGTGATGGACTGGCCAAGTACCTAAACCCATCTGAGCACCTGTGGTGCATCCTTAAGCGAAAGGTGGAGGAGAGCAAGTTGTCTAACGTCCACCAGCTCCGTGATGTCATCATGGAGGAGTGGTAGAGGATTCCAGTAGAAACCTGTGCAGTTCTGGTGAATTTCAAGCCCACAGAGACAGTTCGGGCACAATTTGGACATGTTCGCTGTGGGATGTACTCACTTTTGTTGCCAGCTGTTTAGACGTAAATGGCTGTATGTTGAGCTATTTTCAGAGGACAATAAATCTATACTGCTATACAGGCTGTTCAATGGCTACTTTAAGTTGTATCAAAGTTTCATTTCTATAGTGTTGTCCCATGAAAAGATATGACCGAATATTTGCAAAAATGTGAGGGGTGTATAAGTGACATTTGAACCTTGAATCTTAGTTGATGACCAGATTTTTTTTTTTTTTTCCCTTCTCCACATGGCATCTTTCAGATTATTGAAGACAAAACACGGGTATTTATTTTATTGGACTTTTTGTATTTGGGTCTGTAGATTTCAGTTACATATTCTAAACGAAGTTGTCTCAAAACTAATGTATATTTGCTGTACACTCGCTGTATATTTCATAGCTGGAGTTATAGGACCTTTTTTTCATAAAACCTTAACCTTAACAACTGCCATGTGGATGAGATGGAGAACTGTACACGGTCTAAATAGTGCCACCAGGACCATGTGAAATGGAATGTTTCAGTTGTAGTGAATTTTAAATACTTATAAGATTACTGTTTTGAACCAAGATGTCACAGTGAGCTCAGTGTTTGAATTTTTGACACTCACTGTATTGCTGTTATCTTATGAATAATAATCCCTTGAATTAAGGTTGTGACATGCAACTGTTCATTTTTCATTTTTACTTGGGGTAAAAATGGGTAATGTTAATGATTTAAGAGAGTTGATAGAAAGGTATTAGACATTAAAATCAATTATTGCTGGAATGGCAATGGTAACTAACGTTTTTGCATTTCAAATCAGTTCTATAGTTGCATCGAATTGTTTACAGTTACAATTGTAATTTAATTTAATCTTGGCAATAGAGACCTTGAACATAATGTTTGTATTGTTCTCTTCGAAGATGGTTGCCTGTAACCTTTTTCAAAAGAAAAGGTCTAATTTCCATTCTGTGACTGAGTCTGTAAAACAAAAAACTGCCAATACTTGTTCACTGTTGTATTACAGTAGAACAGTAATGTCAGTTTAATTGTTTATCTACTGTCACTGCAGTGAAATTAGACATTTTATTTTAAAAGGTTACTAGTGGTTACAGGGAACTATCTTCAGAAAACAATATCAACAATCTGTTTTAAGGCCTCCATTGTAAAATTGTGTAATTGACACTAGAATATAATATTAACATGTAATATGAAAACAACTAGTATTATTAAAGTGACCAAATAGTATTAAATTAAAATGGCATAAAAGTTATTGAATAGTGTTGAAAAGAAGTGATAAAATTGTGAAGGATTAAAATGTTTCAAGAGCTCAAATTACTTTATCAAAACATGTTTTAATTACACTGTGTCAACACAAAATACATAGGTTTATTGAACATGAATAACTTGTGTTAATTCAACTCAATTGTTTAAGTTGCTGCCAAAGCAAAACATTTGTGTGCAACCAATGTCCACTATTGAATTAAGTTAATCCAACATGTTCTTTTTTTCAGTGTATACTGTATTATACCAAATCTCTCCTCAATCTGTTGTCATGTATGTGTACACCACCTAACCAAGGCTTATCCCAAGTGAATCGGATCTATCGAGCTACAACATCTGTTGTGTTCTCTAGTCTCCTCTTTCTGTCCCTGAACAATTTCTCTATTTATCTCCCAATTAATATTTCTTTCATTAGAGCACTTTAGGTTTACCCTCTCTAATGACCGTCTCCCCCTCTCTCTTGCTGTTTCCCTCTCTCTCTCTCTTCCAGCCTCTTGTTCTCTCTCCATCTCCCTGTACCACTTCCAGCTTTTCTCCACTTGTCTTTCATCTCTTTTCTGTTAGCCTCCCCTCTCATCTCCCCTCTCTCTCTCTCTCTCTCTCTCTCTCTCTCTCTCTCTCTCTCTCTCTCTCTCTCTCTCTCTCTCTCTCTCTCTCTCTCTCTCTCTCTCTCTCTCTCTCTCTCTCTCTCTCTCTCTCTCTCTCTCTCTCTCTCTCTCTCTCTCTCTCTCTCTCTCTCTCTCTCTCTCTCTCTCCTGCTGAGCCCCTGCTCAGCAATCTTGTCATCACATACTAAAACATTTTATCAAATGAGACAACAAAATAACATATTACCTCATGCTGTGTATGCACACACACATTAACATCATCCAGATACAATGCAAGCCACATGCACATAACAGACACTTAGACACAGTGTTAGTTTATGTGATCATGACTGTGTTGGACCAACACACTAGGCAGAAGTCATATCATAAATCTGCACACAGACACACACATACACGCAGAAAATTCTGAGTGTGTTCAGTGTTTGTATTTTGAGTGTGTACGATATTTCCAATCGAAACTAGGAGACTTGACTTGTAGGGAATTCGGTGTTTTGCTGAAGGACCCTTGAGCAGGATGGATGGTCTCTGTCATACAGGACTGAGCACAGCTCCTGCAGCTAAAGGACAGTTTCACAGCTCACTACCGTTCATCACTGTGCTGTCTGAGTGTTTCCGAGTGTGTGTCAGTGGAGTGTAGATTTGAGTGACAGCAGAGATAGACAGAAAGAAGGTATCTGACACATGGGACAAAGGTTGAGAAACAGAACAACATGTTACTGAAAGCCACTGCAATGGACACAATTACAAGCATGTGAGTTCAGCATGTGCCATACACTGTACTTGTCATTTCTGTCAAACCAGGGTTATAAATTTAGATCACTTGGTTTTTAGTTAGTATTTTACAAGGGGCAACACTAACAACACAACAATGTAGCCCAGTAATAATATAATTGACTACCAATTTATTTATTCTGGACAACCCGCTGAGAAACAAGGTCTACAGTGTGTCTGTATTTCAAGGTGTGTGTCCCTCTTGCTCACACTGCTTTCTGTTTGTTAATCTCATTATTCTCTCCATCATCTTGCCTTTGTTGGCAGATTAACACTGGGAATGGGATCAGGCTGGATTTAGTTTCCTATTTAGGATATGGAGAACAGGTTCCTCGCTCGGTTTGTAATTTTGCTTCACTTACCTCACTTTACCCTACTTTTATCGCTTCTCCACCACTCTCCATCTCTCTCTTGGGCTCTCAGTCTGTCTGATGATTATTGTCTGTCTCTCAGTGTTTCTCAACATTTATCACACTTGCCTCTCCTTTGTTGTCCTCCCCTCCCTCCCTGTCCCTCTTTCTTCATCCAACTCCTGTATTCTCTGATCCTACTGATTAAAATGTGTTTTGTAAATGAGACAGGAAAGAAATTCATTTGCTGCTTTTTGCATCAATGGTGTATCTAGATCATTTATTTCAAAACACATCTTAGTGTCTACAGGTACATGTTCTCAAATATCTGCTCATACACCTGTAATAATCTCCCCTTATACTCACTATTTCAGGTGAGACATTGATGCTATTTTATGGCTGTAAACAAAACATTTCAATGCTTATTCACTGCTTGTTTCATAAGCAGCTATTTCAATAATGAGTAGTTTGGGGTAATTTTATTCTATACTGTTTTCTTACTGTGTTCTCACTTGTAGTTTTAAGCAAAAGCTAACATGAAGCTGCATTAGCTTACTTGCGTTACATGGATAAAAGGTATTTTCAAATGACACATTGATAGATAATTATACAATTTTCATTCTTTTCATTCAACATTTCCTTTAAGCAATGCAAACTTGTGATTCACATTTCTTTCATTCATATTTTGTCTTTCATGTTTCCATTCTTACCATATTATGAGCAAGACACTGAGTCCTGTGTTCAAGGTCACTTTGTATGATGTGTCCAGAAGGAGCGAGGGATTGGACAACCAAAACTAATGGCTCACTCATGTCCCCCTAAGATACATCTACTATTGACAGCTGTCAATAAGGTTTCTTCCCCGTTGTTCTCATATATCCTCTTTTGCTCTCCCTCTCTGTCTGTCTCTGTCTCTGTCTTTTTCTCTACAGCTCAATGTCTCTCATTTTGCTTGTGTGTGTGTGGAGTTACTGATGAGGTTAAGCACATGATTAATGGGTCTATCTAACAGCGTTTACACTGCACTCATCTCCACTTAACTAAACACACACGCACTCACATACACACTCAGCTACACACTCACACAAACACGGCAGACTCTCCCGCACTTCGTCGCCCAGGGTAACAGTATGTAAATGATATGTAGATGACAGGAAGTCAATTAGGAGACCAGAGAGCTATGACTCTGCAGAACTCCATTAGTGAAGCACAGATCAGCTCTCACACTGACTGTGTGTGTCTATCCCTCCCTCTTTTTCGATCCTATGCTATCTATATACGTGTGTTTGTGTGTGTGTGTGTGTGTGTGTGTGTGTGTGTGTGTGTGTGTGTGTGTGTGTACTCTTCTTCCTCTGTGTGAGGACCTCATAGAGTGAGTGCATTACAGGAAAGTGAGGACATTTTGGCCAGTGCTCATGACTTCAAAGGGCTGTTTGAGGGTTTAAACCTGGTTTTAGGGTTAGGGCTAGAATCAGGTCTGACTTAGGGTTAGGCATTTAGTAGTGAGGGTTAAGCTAGGGGCTAGGTAATGCATTATGTCAAAGAGTGTCCTCACAAATATAGAAGTATGCCTGTGTAGCAGACATATCCAGCCTGCCATCAGTCATACTTAAGCCATTAAAAGAAGTTCATATTAAGGACATGCAAGTAAGTGAGTAAGTGAGTGAGCGAGTGAGCACAGAAATCCATTAGAGGAGCACTGATCAGCTTGTAGACAGAGCTGTGCTTTGCAGCTGACAAGAAGCTTTTTACAAGCTGTACAAATTGCAAATTGTTGTAAGATTGAATTAAATATCTGCTGAGTTTTCACACAAGAAAACAATTAGGTAGGGACATGATGAGAAGTTTGGCACTGAAACACTATAGTGTATTACCGATGGTCAGTGTTGTGGATGTGTTTCTCTCTAACAACATAGGTTTGGTTCTTTGCTCTTGTGTGTTTGGTTTTAGAAAGATTTTTCAGTTTGGTCTCATCCCTGCTAAATCCCTTTGGGTGTACATAAAACAACTATTCATGTATAATGAAATTCACATCTAATTGTAATTTCGTTTGCATAAAAGAATGAAATTGGTTAAATAAGGCACTAAAACCAAATACCATAAATAATCTGAATCATAAATTTAAAAAGAAACCATTTTTTTTCCCTCCCCTTGAGGCTGCGTTCAGCATCTCAGGGTGGGTAATTTGTCTGGGGGATAGCTACTAGATCTTATATGGTAAGAAGTAATGAGATTAAAGACTAGCACATAAAGCATAATGCATAAGGAATTGTCATATGAAGTGTTGTCAGTGTCAATTATGAAAAAGATGCATTAACCAAAAGTAACATTGCACTCGTTCCATGTGTCATCATCAACCAAAGGATGTTCAAAAAAACCTTATAGAAATACAGCAATAGGAATATTACAGTCGCCGCTAAAAGATGAATATACACAAAAACCACTATATTAATATATTGCTTTTGTGTATATTAATCACTATAGCATTACAATGGAACACTACAATGCAACACTATACTAATATTGTGCTGACAGAGTAATGGTGATATAATACCATATGCAATGGTAATGTTTCTTGGAAGAAACACCTCAAAAGGATATATTTTTAAGCACCCACACAGTCCAGGTCTAACTACTTACTGCATGACGTCACTGGGGGGGCTGACTTTAGTCTCCAACTCTAAATGTGGCCCTTTATCTGTATTTGTCTGACCTCTTTTCTTGACCTCCTCTTTCTCCACAACAATGTGTACTATCCATTTTATGAGGTGCAAGGAACATAACTGCACAATTCCCAGCCCCTGCCTGATGCCCTGTCTCTTTCAAACTTCTAACCTTTTTTCTTAAAAACATCTCATCTTAAATCATGCATGACTGTACCTTCACCAGTCACAGTTGGTGAAAATGGGTTGAAGGATTCAAGCACACCTGTGTCTGCTCTAATTTTCTTTTCCCTCTTTCATCCTTCCATCCTGTCTTCTCTTCCAGTGTACAGTAATGAAGTTAACCAAAGTGCTTTCTTCCTTCACACTCTTTTCTTCTATCCGTGTATGTTCCATTTGGTGAGCTCTTCCTCTTTTCCTCCTCCATCCTGTCTGTCTGTCTTGTATCTGTGTCCAGTCATGCAGTGAACAACAAACCTGTCCTCGTCTCTGAGCCTTTCTTCCTACTTCTCTGCCTATCAGCCACCTCCTTTATTTTTACCCTCCATCTCCTCTTCTCTTTTCTTCCCTCTCTGTTGCTTCTTCACTACTCTGCCCTCTCTCCGTATTTCCTTCCCTCTGCCTCTGTGTGACCAGTCATGCAGTTAACAACAACAACAACAACAGCAAGCAGGTAGTTGCTGCAGACCAGGTTGATTCACATGGTACACTGAGTCTCAGGCTTGCCCCAGCACTGACACAGATACACACAGACATGACCAACACTCACAGCCTTTTACCTCCTATCTATTTATACCAGTTAGTGTCTTAACAGAACCAAAAACAGGGTGCAGGGATCATGGATCCCTCCTATCAGGACGCAGGCTCCTTTTACTCCTTCAGTCATGTTGCACAACGGTACAATATAAGACTATGTTCCCTTAGTCTTCTGCTAAAGAGAGAACATGGCTGCTTCCATGTTTTTTAAAGATACATGGTTCCAGTTTTGGTTCCATTTGTTAATTATTGGGTTTTTTGGGGTTTTTTTTTAGCCAGATATTTCAGAAATTTGCCAACAGATTTCTGTGGAATTGTGTGGAAGTCAGGCTAAGTCAGGAAGTCAGTTTCCCTGTTATTAAAGAGCCTAAATGACTGATTACTTCTAGGCACTCAATTTTCTTATGTATTAGTCATCGAATGAGCTTCGGTATGCACTTAAGTGCACACAAATATAGAACATAACGCCCTGTCATATCTGAATGTATATTTAAGTCACTGAAATTTTTTTATCATTTATTAATATTTTTTCTTTTTTATTTATTTCATTTCATTTCATTTTTCTGTGCACAGGTCTCACTTGTAAAAGCTTTACTTGGACCTAAATGTTTTTATGAAGGAGGTATTCATTGTCATATGACATTGTACAGGTGTTTATATTTCTGTGGTCAGTCGCTGTACTTCTTAAGCACTGCTATGTGGGCTTGTGTTTGTTGTGTTGTGTGGTCCGTCACGTTGTCACTCACTTGAATTCTTGTTTGCTCATGCACCAACAAATCTCTTCCTCAAGTATAATCCAAGGATTTCTATATTCATACTTCACAACACGTACTATACTTCTGTGCTTGAAAACATATGCAGCTCATATTCCTCTACACACACACACACACACACACACACACACACACACACACACACACACACACACACACACACACACACACACACAAATAAGTTAAGATTGCCCCTCTGGGTACCATCAAAATCCTTATGACATATGTGAATGGTAAAATATGCTCATTCCTTTCACACATGTACATGCACATCCTTACCGTAACAAACAGCACACATGTGGGGTAAATACGCACCTCAAGGAATGTGTGTTGAAAGCAAAATGTGTCCTCCCGTGAAGTCGTGTGGGCTGCAGAACGTGTTATCAGCATCAGAACAGTTTGAGTTCTAGATAATTGAAAGGAGTTGAGGAATATTCCTCACTCTATATGTGTCTGTGCATGTGTGGTTATTTGACACACACACACACACACACACACACACACACACACACACACACACACACATACATATTGGAAAAAACAGCATCAATTACTTCTCCCTGCTCTCTTATTTTGCACAGCTGGTTTATCATATCAAAAAAGATTAGACTTCACTGCATGTTAGAAATAAATAATGGCTTAATATGGGAAGAGGGTGATACACAGTGATCTGATGCTGGTGGATTTGATATTGTTGTCAGGATCGCCTTCACACACTTGTAGAAATACATTTTCAATGTTTATGTTTGCTTATAACATCTGTTGAAATTTCTTGCCTCCATCTTTTCTTTTTTTTCTATCTCTTTCCTTTGCTCATCTCTCTTTCTTGGGTTAAACTGCTGTCACTCAAACACAATGCTCAAGTACTTGCATACTTCCCTCTGCTTTACATGTCTAAACTGTGGTTGAGAAACAATTTGGGCTCAAAGTTCAAACCCTTTCTACCTCTGGAACTACATTAGTGCCCATGGTGCTCAAGGATCTAACCATGCCGGAACTCTCTCTCCTGGGTTTCCTTTTCCATTTTTATGGGAAAAAAATAAAGGGGAAAAAAATGCTGAATTTTGTCACTGTACCAGCTATCTCTGAGAAGAAGCACTTGTGGTGAGAATAAATGGAGCAGCGACAGATTTACTTAAATCAGTGAGTATAATAATTTGACAACGGAATACTTCTTCACATATCACACATGCATTTGCAAATTGGCATTCCCAGAACCAGAGTGGCACAAAACTGGAGCTTTTGTATTTCTGAGTGCTCGCACATTTTACTTTTTTTTTTTAAGCAATAAACCACATGAGGGTATTTCTACAGTGATTTTACAACAGCTAAGAGCTGTTCGAAGGCTGTGCAGTGAGAAACCCTCTCAGTCTAAAAACAATTTAGTATAGCCTCAAGTGGATTATTGCCTCAAAGGTGACACATTATCATGCAAGAATGGCTCATGTTCAGTTCATCTTTTAGACTTTTAATCAAGAAAAAATAAATTATTATAGTCTTATAGTCTTCCACCACTACAATCTAGTCTTTCCTATCTGGTGAAAACACAACCAGTGATGCAAAATTGAAGAAGAAATATTTGACCACCCTCTGCTGTTGTTGTTGTTGTTGAAAGTGACTGAATTCTTCTGCCTTTCCAGACAAAAACAAACCATCAAAACTTGTCAAGAGGGCTATCATATTTTAGTCTTGCTGATTCCTACCATTTCAGCCTGGGCCCAACGCGGTCACAGAGGTTTGACAAACTCTGGTTGGATTTTGACAGGAGTCAAAGTGAAGGGCCAACATCTTGAGAAACAACGGCTTTCACTTTCAGAGCCCCAGAACTCAGACTCGGCCTGATGGTTCAAATGGTCCTGTCAGTTTTCCAGTTGGCACCCATTTAGTATATCAAAGCCTTTACTCTCCCTCCTCTCTGTCTTTCTCTCCATCTGTCCCTTCTCCTCTAGCCTCCTAAATAACTGCTCCCGTTCCTTCTGTTTTTATTTCCTCACATTTCTCCTTTATTATTTTTAGTTTTTCTTAGCATTAGTGTACTTGTTTTTGTCTTGATTTAGTTAATCTTCAGGCACTTCATACAGTAATTGAGACGGGAATTTTATCCTCAATGGAGTTCACCGAAATACAACTCTACTGCTGCTGCCTTTACTAAAATCAACAATGGCAGAAGGATAAGAGACAGACTCAATGCTAGATATGTTTATGTGTGTGTGTGTGTGTGTGTGTGTGTGTGTGTGTGTGTGTGTGTGTGTGTGTGTGTGTGTGTGTGTGTGTGTGTGTGTGTGTGCGTGCGTGTGACAGCTGAGAGCAGCTGGACAAAGGGACGGAAGTAAATAATAAATGGAAGACATCTTCTAGACTCCCCATGGAGATAGTAAAGCAGGGATGGATTTGGATAGGAAGGAGGAGGAATTGAGGAAGGGATGAAGGATAGATGGATTTGTTGCGTCCATCTTTCTTGCATTCTAAATGCAAGCCAACAGGGGCCTAAAAACAGGAGGGTGGGATGATCAAAATGATTTAGGGGTTTTGAGAAAGAGACTTGTGAAAAAATGGAGGCAGCCTCAGAGGACTGTGCCAGAGGACCCTCCCTTTTTAAATTCCACCAAGAGATAATGGTGGGTTTGAATAAACCTTTATAGAAATGTTCAGGAGCTGCCAAATGGCCTTCTCACCTCTCACAATAAAAGTATCAGAATTAACACTAGCCAGATCAAGAGCACACCCATCTCTAACCCAGAGGCGCCAGTGTTATGACATGATAACAGCAGGACGTGAAACCACTTTGGGGTCATCTTTGCTGTAAATCCCAGGAAAAGGACTAGATAAGGAAATCATGCTCGTGGAACAGGAATGGAATGTGATGCAGTTACAAGCAAAATAATTTGAATACAAAAAGTACAATAGGATTTTAATTATTTCTGCTTCAAACTATTTAATAATTATGGAATTATTTATACTTTAAACTGCTTTAATCTTTTTAAACTGTATCTATATAGTATGAACAGTATGAACACCTATATAATAAATTTGTTCCTCTTAGTTCTAAACACCAGAAAAAGTCTGCTCAGTCTGTTTAGACAGAAAAGAGTGGTGCCTGGAGGGTCCTTGCTGCTGACAATTGGATCACAATTTTCTTTCAATGCAAAAAACAAAATTACCTGGGCTCACACAAAAAGGTTTGAGAAACACTGGTTTAGGGGACTTTACTCCACTTTGTGTTGAGCCTGACAATGCCTCGAGGCCCTTAGCTTCTTCAAGTCTGAAATTCAATAGCTTAGTCTCATCCTGGGACACATGGTCAATTAAACATGTTGGGACCTGTGGTAATTAGGCACTTAGATTAATTTGTTTCCTGATAAATGAAAAATGACTGCTGTTTCCTTAAATTTTGAGGCACATTTAAGTCTGAAATTTTTTGTTTAAATTCACCTTCTTCAGATGTGCTCCCTCTATCTTTTCTGTGGACTACTGGAGCACCATTTTTTTCTGTTGTCTGATCCAGATCTGTAGATGCTATCTCAGAGTAATAGCTACAGTATTGTGGTGGTAAAAAAAACTAACAAAAAAAACAAATAACATTATTTTTAGACTTGGCATTAAGACAGAGAACTCAGTGGCAGTCCAGAGCAGTTTGGGTCACTTGGCACTGGTGCTAAAATAGAATTTTGTGGTGCTTGCAAAATATTATAGCAGGCATTTTAGCATCAACATCTAAAACTCCCTGCTAAACCAGTATGATACGATTGGCCTTGGGGAGCTGCTTGATACTATTTCCCCAACAGGCCCACCCAGCTTTTTAAACCACTCTGACTCCACTTGTGTAGTCTGTGATGGCACACAATAAATAATGCATTGCCTCTTGCTTCTCACAACACTTGTGTTCTACAGGAGTACTTAAAAGACCCTCTTTTTTTTTTTTCTTTTTTTTTTTTTTAAATGACAGAATGACAAGCAGTAAGGATGAGAGAAAGAAAGAGTCAGAGTAAGAAATAGAAATTTAAAAGAACTCAAAAGAGTTACGTGTGAATAATACTTCTTACGGTAGTGTGAAGGCCTGAAGGTCAGAGTAAGAGTTGAGAGAAACCTCACTTTAGATCCAAGGAGTCCTGTGGGTCAGTGTAGAAGTACCCACAACAATATTTGGATTTTGGGAAATCAGTGCTAATCCTTACCAGAGTTTGTCAACTGCAAAAAAGTGCTTTGATGTAGCCTACAACCTCTGGTCAGTAAAATGTTGTTTGAGTGCCCAATTTTACTGTTCAAAAACCAAAAGTCATGGGATAGCAGTCACGGTCTCAAGGGAGACTGCAGTCGTTCTCTCAACGTGCAACATGGAGGTAGCCTAACTAAATTCCTGGGTGCTGACTGCATGTACAGACAGAAGGCCTTGGAGCGTGTCTAACTATTACAGGTCACAGAAGATTGCAGACGTGCCCTTGGTGCAGAAGAAGTGCGTGCTGCATGATTTCCTCCAGGTGAAGCAAGTGCTTGCATGTTCGGGAAATCCCACACTCAAAGAACCTGGCTGACTTCTGATCACTTCTTTGTGAGAAATAATTCCCAATCTTAAAATGGATATAGATAATGACAGTTTCCATTGTCACAGTAGAGCGTGAGTTCAGCCTTCAGAACAAAATTAAAACAGCCATGAGATGACGTCTGTCTTAGGTTAAAGAGGCCTAAAACCTAATGAAAATTGCCTCTCCCTGAATGTGTGCGCCCAGTGTAAATCCATGTAGGAAGGTCTGAGTTTGAGTTCAGTTTAATTTCTTGTGAATAGTTTATTCATATTTTAATTGTAATTGTCTAGTTTTGCAAAACTGCATTTTTCATATATTGCTGTTATGCAGTGTTTGAGTGCCCTCCGCTGTCACTGTGGGAAAAAAAAAATTCATTCACGTGTGTCATGTGGTGTTGACATGAAAAAGTCGGTTCTCTATTCATTCAATTTGAATGCCATTAAATAGGAAAGGTTATGTCTCATTATTATTAAATCTAAAAATCTTAATGATAGGTAATAACAGATTATGACAGAATTTTTGACCCTGTCCGTCAAAATGATAAACAATGAGAAAGTCTATCACAACCTATGAACTTAGAAATAATTTGGGATCTCAGCATGAGATGTGATCAATGTTCTGTGTAGCAGCACAGACTTAAAGTGATGTCCCTCACAGGGTGTCCTGCTCCTGGATCTGCAATAAATATCTGCAGCTGCTGATGCGTGCCAGCCAACAACTCGGCTCTGGCTGTTGTTCATGAAATTAAGGAAACTGCTGTTGATGAGACTTTGCAAATGATTGTAATTATTGCAAAATCTAGAAATGCTGGTGTAAATTGCACGGTGCATGTGCAAAAGCCTGCTGCTGTGGATACCTATCTATGTCACCACGCAGTGATAAGCACATGTTGAAACTGGAAATATTCAATATTATTTTTGTCTGATTAATCTCTGTGTACGTATGTGTAAATCCCTACAATTACACAGAAAAGAAAAACAGTTGGAAAAAATGTCTAATCCTTGAAGCTTTGCCATGGATATGTGCCAGTTTTCTTTCACGGGTTGTCAGGTTGAGATAATTCTTGATAAACGTACTTGGAACATGCTCTTGGCTTTAAATCGTAGGTTCTTAAAACATTTCAACCCACGACCCATGTGAACCTTTTTGCCTCTGATCCAGAGACTCAGGCTAAAGAGCTATCAAATACTATAAGCACATTGGTACTCTAGTCATGTGTAAAAGGACCATAGATAGGAAGCCCTGGACTGAAACATATTTGAAAATCATTTATACTGAGCCTGCTTGCAGCAGGGAAGGGCTGGCACCCACGGGTGAAATGGTTCCTGAGGAGTTAAAATAAATGCTAACAATTGATGACAGATAGCATGTGACACATTTGTCTGTGTGCTGTAACTAAGGTATTTTCATGTCAATCTAAGTTGTTTGTACAACCGTAACTTTCCTGTTAAAAAAGCTAATGTAGCTATGTTGTGCTACAACTGGCCAAGACACAGAGTGGTTGTCTATTTGCCTCCTGTAGGGTAACGAAATATGCATATTGCATTCACACTTTAATGAATTTCAGGCACTGTCATTATACCGAGCACTGAAACAACATGAGTGCTCTCCAGACAGCAAATCAGAGAGAGGCAAGTCTTTGATAAAATGTAGTTCACCTACTTGGAAATGAGAAAAACAGCCAGTGCAGCATCACTGCAAACTCCTTTGGGACTTTTCACTGTGTCTGTTTCTCAAACACAGACCAGTGATGATCTGATGGCAACTTCTTCTTTCCAGATGTGTTTTGACTACCAAAGTCAGTCTCAGAAGCTGATGATGCTTTCTGTGTTACTATTGATAAAGAATAAAGAATGTTTCTAAATAATTTCCTCTAGTTACTGTGGTATCGAAAGTTTCTGAGGCAAGATCTGAACATGTATGACCTGTTACAGAAAAAAAAAGTGTTACTGCAGCTTCGCTCTCCTAATGTCTTCCACTAACCTGTGTCTTGTGTTCATGTAAATGTAGTCAATGTGCCTGCAGCTCCTTAGACTCTGCCTCCTGTTTGACAAAGTTCAGAATGAAAAATGGTTGGGCAAAGGTTTTTTGTTCATTGTTGATTAATAATATAATATATGTAATATCATGATAATATAATGTATTTTCTTAATATTTAATTTAATTTAAACTTATTTGCGTTCTGGGATAGGAGCATTCCTGTCATATAAACGTTTGTACATATAAATTACAGTATTTACAGTGTAGGTATCAATGCTTGAGTTGCAACACGCCAGCAGGTCTGCACTACATAGTGCAGGAGGAAAAGACCACCGCTGAGTATTTAATAATGCATGAAATGCTGTTAAAAAGATTAAGAGTAATGCAGTAATGCCAACAGTGCATGCTTCTGGCAGCATTATTAACTATAGGCCAGGAGGCTACATTACTGTGGGGACAGCCAGAAAGTCTGAGGAGGATTATATAATAGGACCAAAAGATATGACTAATGCAAAGATGCTGCGAAAGAAATATGACTAATGCACTTCCCAACAGGCAATGGGTAGGATTTAAACCCTATGGACCTGTGTCTATCAATCACCTTTATTTATTTTTTAGCAATAATTTCCCAGCAGCTGATGTTGCCATGTACTGGTCTCTATCTTTCACTAGAACACTTGCAGACTTTTCTGCAGTGTCAACAGCTCATCCTTCACACTGTACTGGGAGGTGGAGTGACAAAATAATAAGAAGTACTCAAAGGAAAGTATTCTTCAAACCTAAGGAGGAGAATTATACATAGACCTGTAGGACATCTTTCACCAGTGCCAAAAGGGATTTGGAGATCATGAGTAATATACAACTTCAATAACACCCTACTGCTGGCTGCATTTTGTAACTAGGCCTGAAGAGCTGTGCTGTAATTTCTCTGTGGCCTGTAAGATTTATTTCTTCAGGAATTGATTCACTCATAGATATAAAGAATAATCAGGAAATAAAATGCATGCCTTGGTTTTGGTTAGATATCTCTAACTGACACCTCTTACATAATATTCCTCCTTCTCTCTCTTTGCACAGTTAAATCTGATTAGGATTATAACAATTGCATACTATTTCACAACTTTCATAATAAAGTGTACTTCATAAAATTATTTACTACCGCTTTCTCTATACTTGCATCATCTCTACCTACTTCAGCTTACAACATATTTCCTGCCAGGAAAAATTCAAATTATTGTCCTTTACTCAAAACACACCATGTTTTAAGATGCATTATACTGTCTTATGATCCACTGCAGGAACTGTCTCTGGAGAAATTGGTGTTATTGTCTCATTCTAAATATAAATTCCCCTCGTGTGGTTGTTTGTGTATCATGGTGGGGTGTTGCTCTTTGATTTGTGAGGGGGCTGACACAGTAACCTCATCTCCAGCACTGATGCTTTAACAGCCAAAAATATTTTTGTTATCTATTCTGTCATCAATCCATTGTAGCTGCTGAAATAACACAAACTGCATTACAAGACACTGGCAGCCTGAAGCTGCAGGATAGATGAACAATAACCTTTCTCTGACATGGAAAGGGAACTATGTGGCTTTTTCCACTCTTAAATGTTAAATTGCTGCCTCTGTCTGTCTAATATTTGATGGTGGATTTTTTATTTTTTTATTTATTTATTTTTTTTTCCAGCAGTTGTGCCATCCGTAATGCAACAGACCATTGTTACATGTGTCAGTGGAGGAATAGCTATAGATAAGCTTATAACACTGTGTGTTAACTTACCTGGAGCTTCTGACACTTGAAGGTCTCTGGCGGCACATAGTTGTATTTACAATTGTTGAAGAATGAAATGCCACAGGGCAGCAGGGTGGTGCAGTGGTTAGTACTGTCTCCTCACAGTGAGAACATTCTGGGTTCAAACTCTTTCTGTGTGGAGTTAACATGTTCTCCCCATGTCTGTTTGGGTTCCCTCCACATAGTCCAGCTTCTTCCCACAATCCAAAGACATGCAGGTCAGGTTAACCGGTGAGTCTAAATTGCCCCTAGGTTTGAATGTGAGCGTGACTGTTTGTCTCTATACATCTGCCCTGTGATTGACCGGCAACCTCTCCAGGGTGTACCCCGCCCTCGCCCAGTGTCTGCTGGGATTGGCTCCAGCCCCCCGCGAACCTATAAGGATAAGCGATATGGCTAATGGATGGATAAAATGCCTCAACAAAGAAAATTACTTACACGACTGGCTCAAAAATATTCTACACAACATAAATTTATTGTGTCAGTCTTTGAGACACATCTGAAATTCAAATATAATTTGACTAACAAATATTGTACGGAATAAAGTTGTGGTAGTTTAGTGTAAGTTTGTGCCTCTTTGAATTTGGATATTAATAAATCCTTTGTGTGGGCAAAATGAAAAAAACTGTACAGGCACTGTGTTTAGGAAATCAAACATTACATTTTTAAGCCTTGGCCTTAGCAGCCTATTAACATCCAAATGACTCCTGAGTCATGACTTATTTGTTTGCAGGTTTGTGCAAGCAAAAAACAATTTTGCTTTATTAATTCTCAAGTCATGAGTATTACACGTCAGTTAAATAAATTGTGATAATGGAGAAATAATGAAGCACATATTAACTGATTGTTGCACACAGATACACAAGTATTAATACACACACATCATCCGATGAGCCGCATCACATCTGAATAATGTGGATCAATGTAATACACAGTAACCTGTGGACTAGCTGGTATTAAATTACCCAATCACACTGCAGAACACTGAACAGCGGGCCCATTTATCATCCTATTATGGGCCAGCATGCTAACCAGTGACTCATGACTCACAGTCTATCAGGAGGAAGGTCAGCCGTCAGGCTAACATGCAGGCAGGCACATGTGCAGATGTGCATGCCTGTCAATGTGCTTGCAAGCACAGAATGTACATTACATATATATTGTAAATTACATATCATCGTATATGTGTCTATAGAAATACACACTCTGAAACATGTGAGTCTTAATCTTTTTTGTAATCCGCCTTTCCTTTTCTCATTTACATCTCTCAAAACATCCTGCAGTATCCCTGTCAGCAATATCCATCCATCCACACACACACACACAGTTGCAGAATGAGTCTCCTCTCTCACTGTGCGACAGATAATCGATCAACCAGCTGTGTGCCCCACCACATATATTTTCTCTTAACACAGAACAACATAAACACACACAAGTTACACTTGGAACACACTGCCTGACTTGCGTGTGTGTGGCGGCTGTGTCTCCAAACGGCAGCGGCATGTGTGCACACCAGCTTTGTGTGTGCTGCGTCTCTGTTACTGTCAGCTATGTCTTTCTACATTGAGTTTGCCTTGACTTTTGTTGACCCTCCCTCAGAGGAAGACACACACGCAGTGAGAGAGAGAGAGAGAGAGAGAGAGAGAGAGAGAGAGAGAGAGAGTCCACTGTTATTACCATAGAGTACATGTGCCCTTCAGATTCAGCATCGACATTCAAACTATAGTGAAAAATGTATGTAATGTTGCAATGTCAATATTTCTATCAACAGATGTTCTACCGATCTATTCTTGCTGGGAACTGCGTGTCAGGCAGGCAGTTTGTTCACTCTAACCTGTTAGACATCACACACCATCACACATCACGCAGCCAGTGTGTTCCATGCCTTACACTCCTCCCTGGAGGTGTCGTCAATAATCGAGAAGGAGACCAGAGCTCCTCTCTTTCTACCTGCAGCACTGGGTCATTAAGTTACAGCCCACACTGATGCTGTTTGGAGCGAGACAGCATGGAAGACGAGACAAGACTGAAGGAGGGACTGGAGGAGATAGAGAACAGAATGTGAGAGGAAAAGCAGAGTTGGTGTGAGACAGTGCAGATGAGAGGAAATGGGGAGGGACAGAGTGGAAGATAGAGAATAAGAAACAGAATGATAGACAGAGAGAGACAGTTTGATGGGTGGGACGCGATGAAGAGATGAAACATTTCACCCATCATTAGTGAAGTTGTGCCAGTCTCTGAAGCTCCCTTAAGGCCTTGATACAGAGGGTTGAGCTAGGGTCACGTCTTTCAACTCCACCTGGCTGCTGTTTCAGTCAGTCAGCAGTACACAGCAGTTTCACTTTCTCTGGTACCATTACTGGGAGCTAAAGTTACGAAATCCACTGAGCCACTTACAAACGTGGTGCCTCCCTCTTGCGTTGCCTGGAAACATCAGTTGAACTTAACACTGTCTTTCCAAAATGGAGTATATATATCTTAAATCTTCATTCATCCAATTGCTGCCTGAGATACACCAGCCAATATTTGAAAAAAAAAGTGTTTTAAGGCCAGTGATGGTCTGTACTTGTTTCTCTAACCCACTTTTATAGTGCCTCTCTAGTGCTTCTTGTGAGTCGAGAGGCAGACCGTTTTCTGCAGACAGGACCAGCAGGATAAATCTGGGTGGGGAAAATGAAAAAGCTGGTGCTTGCTAAGGTGCCCTTGAAAAAGGCACTTAACCCCCAGCTGCTCCTGTGGAGCTGCTCAGTGGCAAACAGATCAGCCTCTGGTTATACTGGGCAGCTTGCAGGTGTGAATATGTAACTGAGTGAGTGGAGAGCAGGGAGCTCACGGAAAAGAAAGAGCATCCATGCACAGCTAAACTACAGTGTTTAAATAAAGGTTTAAAACAGTATTTTTAAACTACGACTGTAGTACTACACATAATGTCCACATTAGTTTAGAGTTTATTTTACCTTCATGCATATTTTAATCGTCTTTCAAAGAAGCTGCTGGCAAAGACCAGACTGGGCCTTTGTTTATGGTGTTTATCCAGTGTAAAATACACAAAACACAATGACTTTGTGTCTGTGTCTTCATGTGTTACAGCATAGTGATAGATGAGACGTATGTAAGATAACCTTTGTATCCTGTTATAATGGTTTATGATTGAATTGTAGCATTAATGCACAGATTACTATACAAGTGGTGTAATATTTCATGACCAACTGTAGTGTCTGGTGGTCAAAAGGTTATACAGATATTTTCTTTCCTAGCAGCCATTACTTATTTTTTCTTGTGTAATGTGTCTGAATGAGCTTGATTTGAGTGCTGTTTGATGCTTGTTTTCTTGTGTTCATACCAGGGATGGAAAAGTACTGGAAAATTGTACTCAAGTAAAAGTAGTCTACAGTTACAATAACAAATATTTCATTAGTTGAGGTTGAAGTAAAATGAATGGTGTAAAAATGAACTCAGAAAAGAGCAAAAAGTCAGTCAGTTAACATGTGCCATGAGTAGAAGTTACTGCCTTACATTTTTAAAAGGGGAAAGAGGAGGAGTAAAATATTAATGTAAAATATTATTATATGGTGATGGTTACAGGCACTTTGCAGCCAGTGCATACAGCAACTTATCACAAACATAGAACCACATAGCCTTGCTAGAATTTACCAGAAAAGAGTATAAAACTCAGCCAATTAGACAAAAATTACCAATACACAAAAATAAATGAAAAAATATGGATACTATAGCAAGTGCCTACAGAGTGTGTAGCAATATTCTGCCAAATAAATCAAACAGCTGCCACTTCTTATAGAATCAACAGTGGAGTACAGAAGCGGACAACACAGAGATGTGTAAACAATACAAACTCCACAGCAGCTGCAGCCAACAAGCACAGAGAGAAAGCAAAAAGAAAGCCCAACAGTTTTTGCAGTGTAGCGCCCACACAAAATGCTACATCGCTAGGGAAGGCAGCGGGTGTTGACGCTCTCCTCTGTATAGTGAGTTACAACAGTCAGCACCTGTCTAAACGTCACTCTGCGAGTCTTGTGCATCGTTAAGTCCTCCGCAATCTGATCTAGGTTAAACTTCTCTGCTCATTCATTTTCAATGCAAAACATAAATGGCCGACTCAGCTCAATGTTGAAACTTTAAGGGGTCGGTGGGACGGGGAAGCTGAGTGAGCTCTGCAGTCACAACAGGGGCTGTCAAAAAGAGCCCACCTCACTGAAACTAGAGGTTCCTGCTCAGTGTTGGCAAGGGGTCCACTGTGAGCATTTTAGCCACATCTAGCATGCACCTGTTGGTCAGTCAACATCACAGGTGTGTTTGATTTGGGTCATAAGGTGTGCTCTCCGGGTCATTAAATATACCTCTACTTGATCTAGTATGACCAGGTGATTAATGCTACCCAATACAACTTTAGGTAGATGTGCCTGTGTAACAGATAGAATTCAGTAAGGCTGGTTGATGTAGCAAATTAATTCAATCAAATTTTAAAACAAACAAAAAAAAATGTTTTTGCTCTGTGTGTAAATTTTTTAAAGTTTTTTTTTTTATGTGCACAGAAAAGTTTGTGCTTTAAATTTAAAGTGACACATGAATTGTTACACGTTATGCACACAGCTCGCAGAATAGCTGTGACTCCAGGTGTCCATGCCCGTTGGCTCTAGCTAACTGGCAGTGAATTTAACAGTTGAGTCTGGGGGGAACAGACCTCATCAAGCGCTCTGAGGATATGTTAATGACCCATTACCTCTGGTTACTAGAGATAAA
>NW_027273865.1:17385000-17390000 GCF_046630095.1 Trachinotus anak
AGGCCACTGTGAAGATAATTTGTAGTTTCAACATTTTACTTAAAATATGTAATTAACAGACCTCTTTTGGCAATTGCAACAAAATGCCTCTACCTCTGCTTTGTCCCTGTATTTTCTTTTTGTTTGTTTTCAGCTGAACTAACGCTGAACAAAAAGCACTATAGGACACTGACAATACAGGGCCATAGATTACTGGTTTTGCCTCTCCTTTAAATAAGAGGCTGTTGGTGAGATTTGCAGCAGATAGTAAATGAGCATAACAAGTCATTTTTCTGAACATGTAAACAAGTCAGTGTGTATAAAGCCAGTGCTGTTAGTGTAGAGGCAGCATGAAGTTAATGTTAAAACAAAGAGAGACACGTGCCATAATTTGAAGCTCCACAGGCACAGTGGGGCATTGTCAACAACATAGGCTTCATTTGCACTGTGGTGTAAAGGGGTAATTTTATATGCCAGTAAACCATTTTTACATGTTGTCTTGCCTAGAAGTAGAAAATATATATAAAACAGACTGTTACCATGCCTTGTTGGTTATGAAACAGGAGAGAAGTTGTAAGGCAGTGGGAAGATAGCAATAAAAACAATCAGCTACAGTAAGTAACCTGCCAGGGTTCTGACAAGCATCAGGTTGATGATTAATGTGGTGTGCGCACCTGTGTGTGTGTTTGTGTGTGTGTGTGTGTGTGTGTGTTGTGACCCTGCCAATGGAGTACTTGTATGGCAGAGGATAAGGGGCTCACAGAGTGACCCAGCTGTAAACCTCTCAGACAGGGGCCATAGGCTTAGCTGAGAGGCACTAGCTGCTCAACAGCAGTGGCTCAATGGTTTTGCCACAGAGAGGCCAACACAACAGTTTTCTACTTTGACATCACAAAGTAGTAGCTGCCTGAATTTACTATGTCTCACCATGCCCAAGCATATCTAAAGATACCGAGTGCTAAATGTGACAGAATTCAGCAACCAAACCAAAAAGAGACCCTTTCTTTTTTTTTTTTTTTGGCGCAGGCAATCCCATTAAATTGATTCACTGGGAATTAGGGATTCAATCAGCCCACCCAGGCTACAGCCACAGGAACTTGGGGGTAATTTTCAATTCCTCTTTAAGCTTTGATTAGCAGGTTACAAGAGTTTCTCAGTTTCTTTTCTATCCAAGGAATATAACCAAAAATTTAAGAGTTTCTGTCCTAAAGCAATCTGAATCTTTCTGTGTTTTTGTCTTCTCTCTTACTATACTCTTTACTCTTACTCTTACTCTATCACTCTGTATTGCTGCCTCAGATAAACCCTCTGCTCCAGCCTGAAATTGTTAAGACTTGACTGCATCAGTTTGAGTTCAGCATCTTAACATTTGTTAAACCTTTGTTTTAGGACAAATTACATTTTGGATCTTCACACTCAACCTTTTTGGTTTAGTTCAAACAAACTCTGGTGTCTTTGGTCTTTTGTCTTTGCTTTTGTTTGGATTTGGTTTGTTTGGGCTGCTGTGAAAGCTGTCAGTCTTGCTCCAGTGCAGTCTAAACAAGTGGACCAGACTCTGGTGCGGTTCACTTGTGTTGTGAAAGAAAAGCAGACCAACAGGAAATTATGATATATGATTTTTAGCTTGAATTCAAAAGCTGATCTACTATTAAGTCCACCTGCTGATCATAGGAACTGAGCTATATAATTATGCAAAAAAAAATATTTTGGTAACCATAGTAACATATGCTCAGCATCATGTGAGTGCAGGGATCAGAAAGTGAAAGGGAACTAAAGCAGATGTGTGCTGTGTTTTGGCAGTTCCTCAATAAACAGTGGGTGAAATGAAGCCATCTTTTAGTCCTGTCTATGCCTGTCCATCGTGATTAATGACATGACTTCCAGATGTGGTCTCCATTAATAATCCTCAGTGTCATTCATTTTGTGGCATCAGAGAAGATAAAGAAATGAATAGCACACCTTCAAAGTGCCTGCTGTCACTGAGATCTGATATCCATGTATGGATCCATGCAGTGCTGATGATGCAGGATGACAGTTGCCAAAACTGTTCTATGAATAAGTTCTGTCAGCCCCTATAACTTCATGTTTACTCCTCTTGCTTTGTATGTAATAAGTCAGTGTGAACACAAACCCAACTAGAATTAAAAAGGTTCTGTTTTTTTTGTTTTTGTTTGATTTTTTTTCTCTTGGCCTGGACCATCATTCCTCCTATAGTGTTATGTCATGTACATGCAAAAAAAGCTGGCATGTCTGTACTTGACTTGTGCTTTCATAACTTCATAGAAAAAAAAATGAAACAGCTGAAACAGTTGTAACAATTATATTACATGTATCTAGACCAGAAACATCATCAATCACTGCAGGGGTAAATATGGTTAAATGAGCCCACACACTATTGAACTGTATGATTACTATAGTATTCAAAGGACTTTCCCTAGAACTGTTTTCCCAGATCACAGGCAACAGAGATTTTTATGTCAGACTAAAATAAGATCTGTGACTCCATGAGAGATTGAAATGTTCGAGAGACAGATTTTTTGTGACTTTTCTCAGTTTGCCCTGAATGCAGAGGTCCCTGGTCAACAATAACTTTTTTTTGGGGAGAGGGGGACAAAATGAAGTACAACACTGTGTAGTGTCCCCTCGATCATTTTGATGGAACAACTTTTCACAAAGTTGTGGAAAGAATGGTGATGGATAGCAACACAGTAGTTTTAATCCTGTTTGCAAAAATAAGATTTCAAACAACTCTGTGTGTGTGTGTGTGTGTGTGTGTGTGTGTGTGTGTGTGTGTGTGTGTGTGTGTGTGTGTGTGTGTGTGTGTGTCATTCTGCTGCAACAACTCCCCAAGGGTGTTGCTGTACAGTAAGAGTGTATTCTTAGTCATCTTTTACTAAAAGGCTAAAAACCGCACGAATCCTCCCATCCCACATGACATTACATGTTGCATATTCACTGCATGAGATTAAATAAAAGGTATGTGTGCATCCATGCATGCTTGAGATTTTAGTGACTGGAAAAAAACAATTTTAGAGATAGTGTTTGTTATATTTTCAATTATTGTGTGTTAATGGTTAAAATCAATTGCATGCAACTGCTGTCAGGTCAAATATTTGTAATTTGCAGCTTTAAGTGATTATTTTCATTTCCATGGTGAAGAAATGCTATAACCCTACTCTCTGTGAAATCAATACCAAACCATTTATATAATTTGAAAACTGCTGCAGTAACAATGGGGACATTAGTATCTTCAACACAGCTTTTCTAGATGGAAAAAAAAACTAATTCAGCCACACAGTTAATAAATATGGGTTGCTGCAGTTCATATCAATCTTATGCTCTTTGTACATCACAGAATCCCTGGGAAGAAATATTGAAAATAAACAGCAAATGTCAAAGAATTCAGCTAAACATTTATGTAACCTCAAATCATCTGTGGGAAGATGTTTAGTTGTCTCTCCTGCCATCTTGGCCCCATGTGTGTGAATGGTTCAGTGATACTTGGAAAACTGAAGATAAAGTAGCTTAGTTGGACAGTAGAGGAAAATACGGAGGTAGAGAGGGGAGTCGCACGAAGGGAGAAAAAGCGAGGGAGGGGCAGTGAGGGAGGTGAGGGACGGAGAGTACGGATGGAGGGATGATGGAAGGTGGTGGGGAGTGAGAAAGGAGGGCGGGTGGGATGCATGGAAGATGGAGGGAGAGATGGAGGAATGATAGAATGATGGTGGGAGTATAGAGAGAAGGATGAGGGAGGGGGGAACAACAGTGGGAAGGATGGAGGAGGAACAGTATGTCATGCGTTGTTTTATTCTCATCCAGAGGCCAGTGAGAGGAGGCAGATACCTGCTGATTATTCTGTTGTATTATCTAACACTAAAGAGAAAAAATGTGAGTGTGTTTGTTTGTGTATTTGCAGTGTTAGATAAGAGCTGCTGTTGATTTAAAGCAAACATTTACACTCTCGTTATTCTCTTTGCTTCCCTTCTTTTTAAATCTCTTCACCTCTCAATTCATCTCTCCTGTTTCTCGTCTTTCTTCTCCTGTCTTCCTATTCTACTTGTCCTCTCATGACCTGCCCTGCTTTTTTTTTTTTTTTGCTTCCTCTCCTGTCCCTTTCTCTCCTTTATTTGCATCCCCTTTCCTTTCATCTCCCCTCTTCATTACTAAAATGATATCCTCATGCTTCCAATCCTCCAAATGCAACAAAGAAAAAAAATTACTCCTAAAAGACGTCTGAACTCTAGTCGCTATATGTTACATAACCAAGCTCTAACAATGCACAGAACTGCACACACACACACGCACACGCACACGCACACACACACACACACACACACACACACACACACCGTCGAGAGAGGGCGGGAGAGAGGATGTAGAGGTAAATACAACTCCTACACATAAAATGCATCATTGCTTCTCACCACTACAGCGTGTACATTCCTGTCTGTGCATGTGACTGCTGCAGTGCATGTAGATGTTCCCTCAAGGCGGACAGTCTCAGATGTAGCCACAACATTCACAGAGTGTGTGGTGTGCATGTGTATGAAAGAAAAAAGGGGGTTACAGATTTCCCTGAATACTTTCATTTAAATATTTATTATGTCTTGCACTGTCTTCAGCATCCCACACATGAAGAAATGAGAACGTTATCCGACTGCTCTCCTCCTCTCCCCCTCACACAGACTCAGGCAGCCCAGCTTTGGGGAAGAGGTAATACTTTTAATTTCACATCATGAATATAAGGAAATGGGTGTTGTTGCGTGATACAAGGCAGGAACAGAGTGGCTTACCTGCCATGTGAGAATGAATGATTGATGAGGCTGATTTTGTCTCTCGACACATTGATGAAATGTTTATGGGCCAGAGGGAGGGGAGCAAATGTAGGGATGTGTATGTCCAAAGATTTTGGCACATGTGTGCATGTGTGTCACTGTGGACAATGTAGACATGAACATGTCTAAATTCAGGCAATTTGGTGAATAAAATGTGTGTATAAAGTTTTGTGTGAGCATGTGTGA
>NW_027273865.1:17395000-17685000 GCF_046630095.1 Trachinotus anak
ATACAGCATGCAAGAATGTAGAGAGTACAGAAATCTGTTTGACTGTTTGAAAGGAACAATATCCTCCTACCAGCACCACAAAAGTTCACTACTTAACACATTACATCTCATTAGAAGTGTTTGTGGGCATTTGTGTTACCTTCAAACACAGCCAGGCTAGCTTTATCCAGTCTTTGTGCTAAGCTAAGCTAAGCTAAGCGGTCTTTGGGTTCAGTTCCATATTTATCGTATAAACATGACAGCAGTATAGAGCTGATTTTTTGCGGCTGTTTTTGTTTAAATGCACTGGTATTCGGGGAGTCACCTACTGTTATAGGAATTTTAATTCACCCAATCAGTCTAATATCAGAAGCTTTGACTTGACTAAATTCAATGGATCTCTGATCTCTACTTCAAAGGAACACAACAGGGCTGAGTCAAAATAAAGAGATTTATCTACTACTCACTGCTAAAACAGGATAAATGCAATGTGTGATAATCACAAAAGATGCAAAGTTGAGCAAACAACAGTGCTAATCAATAGCTGATAAAATAAACTGTGTAATAGCTTGGGCAATGGTGGGAGAAAACATGAGAGAATACGCCTATCAGGGGCGGTGGCAGTCTTCTCCCATTGTTTCAAGTGGAGATGTGAGTAATATTCAATACAACTATTGAATTGTTTAAACTGGAATTTACTCAGAGATCACACATCCGCCTTCCACCATGACCCACTAAAACACTCAAATATATATAAACATTATATGACTACATTTAATTATTATATTCACATGAATATACAGTGATGTCTGCTACACAATAAACATGATTCTGATGGTATTAGAAAATGGAAAAGAAAAGGAAAGGGAAGGATATATTCTACTGGTTCAGTTCACCTCTTTTGCCAAGAGTTAGATGTGAAGCTTGATATAAAAAGCATCATGCTACAATTAGTACAAATAATAAAGATAATGTTAAAAAATAAAGTGTATTTTCCAAAATGTTCTTTATTAAATGTGTTCTCTGTTTACCTTTACTCACTGGACTAATTTAATTCATGAAATGCTTTTGTAAATTCAGCATGATTGTCTTTCACTGTGCACTGTCTTTCACTGTGCCTGCATGCACGGTCACACACTAAAATAAGAGTTTGTGCGAATTTTCTGAGACCCTTCTTCAAGCTTTCACACCTCAGTGCTTCTTTAGTTAGTGTACCTGTGTGTAGAAACAGATGTCTATAAAGGCTTCTTTTTGTGTCAAAGCACAGTAAAACACAGTGTGTAGTGGTGGGCTATAGCCAGGTTTAACTGAGGCATGCAGAGTGTAACAGCATTCAAGCTGTCAACCCAGTTCACCATAAGGGAACTGAACCAGACAGAAAATCAGAAACGCACCATTCTCTACTCCAAAAGAGCCTACATTATAATGCTCACACTGACGGCACTCTGAGCTCAAAGAGGAGGGTGTGGGCTCTGGGTGGGCTGGCTTTCACAGAACTTCAAATGGATTTGACAAACAACAATAGAGTTGATGTGGCATTTTCAAATGTAGGGCAGTCATTTCAGCACACAGAAGAAACACAGAAGGCAGCAAATATGAGGCTGTAAGAGTACATTGAGATGGGATGTTCAGTTGGATCTCGGTTTCTGTGTGAGGAAGGAGTGATGTCTCAAAAAAAAAAAAGAAAAAGAAGGTAGAAATACTGTAGCAACACTGCACACATTTATTATGCACCCCTGTTGTGGCATATTTTCATCTCAGTTCTTACACTCTAACTCTAAGGTTTGAGGTGAAAATAATTTGATTTCCATTGTAACATACAATCTCTGAATTCCCACTTGTTTGACATCAAACAACTTTATCAGACTTAGTGGTGCCTCTTAAGCTGATGATTTAATTAATATGCCAGAGCACACTTTAGTTGGACCTTACTTACTTATACTCACTGTTTTATTCCCCCAACCCCACACCACCCTCATCATCTGCAGAGTGTCACACACTGACAAAAGTGAGCACATTGTTTTGAGTGAAAGGTCGTGCCCAACCATGCAATGAGTCTAGATCAGCCTGATCTGCCCAAGAATGAACCTTGTATTGGATCAATCCACAGTAAATAATTTAGATTTAGTCCTAATGCTCAAAGTACTGCAGTGTGTCCTTACTGAAGTATCCATAATTCTCACCAAAATTAATCTTGGCTTACAATGACTACAATTTTTCCCCTGCATGCAGACCACAAATGCACTCATACTGTTTGGAAAGCTGATGTTTTCCCATCCCAGATGATGAAGAAAGACATTAAAATGTGTTTTAGGTAGAACATGTTAAAAAGATGTTACAAAATTAAAAAATACAGATAAGAAAAAGTATGAACCAATGAACCATGAGCTCCTGACTAATTGAAAATCTAACTCCTGCTCAGCATAGATAGGTATAACAATCAATCAGCCTCAATGTCTCAAAAACCTTTAGGTTTCAGTTGTAAGATTCTTTAATGGAAACTTGAAACCTGTCACAAAGTGAGTAACGTATATTTTTGTCGAAGTTACACTACTGTTGTGTGGTTGTTTCAGGCGTTTGTGGAAAGGTAGAAATGCATAATTGACTGATCAAGACAGAAACTTACTGGATGCTTTGGAAAACTTCAAAACTTCATTTTCTCTGGTGTCTGAAATCATAAGACTTACATTTTTGTCTGATTTGTATTTTTTAAGAGGATAGTATTATTGTAAAACGGACTTTGTGTGAATAAACAGCAAAGATAAAAGGAAACAAAGAATAAAATACTCTGTGCTTTTCTACCAAACCAGGCAGCCGTTCCGTCAATCAGTGTGGAAAAAAAAACATATCAATCTAAAATGGCAAAAAAAGTGAATGAGAGAAAGGGCCAATAAATGTGTTTTCAGTTTTACCACCACAGCTAAAGTAAATTCTGTTTTCAGTTGGATTTTCACTGTAGTAGCAGATACTGTATGACAGGGTGACTGTGAAACTGTAATAACATGGCTGTACTGTAAAAGGTGGCACCTAGGACACAGAACACAACCTGTCTTTAATATTGATGGACTCCTGGAAGTGTGAAGTGAATCTGCCATGAGGGAATATTATAACCACGCTTAACCCTCAGACCTCTGACCTATCTCACCTGGCATCTGATGATTTATTCATTCAGATGGGTAACTGTCAAATAGGCAGACAGACAGGCAGATCAAATAGGGAAATGGACAGATGGCTTGGAGTGAACAAGCAGACAGACAAACTGAAAGACAGAATCATTTAAAAAGAAAGCCTGACAGGTTGTGACGTGAAAATGAATAATCCATCCTTGAATGGTACTGTATGTGAGTAAGAGGACAAAAAATTCTGAGCTTCAGTTTGTTGAAAGAATAGCTTGAACTTTACTGAACATGATTGGTTAGATAATAGTTTTCCTGTCCTAAATGCCAAGGCAATTATACGAGACTTCCTGGTATACCTTAGTGTACAGTGTCAGTGACAAATTATCCCCAACTGCAACTTGTTTAGGCTGCTTCTTCTGCTTTTGCAAAAAGACTGTAAACAAAATGTTTCAAGCCCTTGTTACATGCACATCAAAAGATCAACCGATGTAGTTTACAAATATAGTGTATACAACATGGTGAGCTAAATTATGGATGAGTGGATAAGCAATTAGTGAGTTAGTTAAATTCACAGTGTTATTCACCTCTTGAGAATAATTAGTCATTAAAAACATACACATTTCAACAAATAGTTACTTATCATCAATACAAAGGTAGACAAAAGAGAGGCGGCAATATGAGTGAGTGACAATTTGGCTCGATTGACAACTCATACTACAGGGCCTCTGAAAAAATATCCAACAGTCTGATAACAATCTGGGCCCCAGAAGAGCACAGGATGCAATTAAACAGGGGCGACAACTCAGTCAACACGGGGGCGGTGATTCCTCACACTGACCCTGCAGACTTGCTGAAAAAACGATATGGGAACAGTCCTCGTCAGCCACTGCATTCTCAAGGACTGTCATCTGCCATCATTGCACACATTGCAATCACAGTCCAGACTGTTCTTGTGTGTGGTTACCCAATGGTGGCCCAACCATTTCACTATCACCCTTGGATCAGGAGCAGTACACGCATTTACATGTACACTGCACATCCACACAGTCACCCTCTCTCTACTGACTGAGAAGGAAAATGACAGATTCACATTCATAGCACCATGACTACATACCTGAACATTTAAAACATTAAAACAAACACTGCTCCCTCTGTGTTTATCTTTTTACATATTTTTAAAGTTTTTTTTTAATGTCATCCTGGAATCCCAGGTCTACTCACTCAAAGCAGCTGCATTTTTTCAGCAGGATAACAATGTGTAAGATGTGCATTTTTTACATTTTCAACACATTAGGTCTTAGGCAATAACAGTATAAACTGTTTAGGTTTGCAGAGCCCTAGAAATTAAATTCACTGTGTGCTTCCTCACAAGCTAGTATGCTCCAAGTAAAACAAGCATCTGAGGCATCAGAGGCTGATGCTCAATTGAAATTTTGTAGCTTTGTGATTTTTCTCTATAGTCGTTAACTTAGTCCATGAATTAATCATTTTCGTTTAGTGTTTTTAAGTTACAAGAAACTATGCTACAACCATACTTTGCTGTTAAAAAGTTTAACATGTAATGTTAGTGAGGTCTCACCAACCTATACTCCCCAAGCACCTGAAAGTGTAAACCCACCTGTGCCTGACATCCACATGCCATACTGTGAAAAAGGGCATATACTTTTAATATCCACATGGACTTCTGATTTCTTCTTTCTAATATTAGTCATGCTCACCACTCTAGTGGTAAATACCTCTGGTGCAAGAAGGTCTTTCTTATGCTGCAGAGAAATATGCTGCGTGCTTGTGACAAAGTGTCTCTAAGCCTCATGGTCACATTTAAATAGTTAGACAGACCACTAGGAGGGTTAACAATGTTTCTATTAGTATTGCAAAAAAAAAGCACATGGTTTAATTAGGTCCTTGTTACTCTAAAGGATCAGATGCAGTTATTTAGTCTAAAATGGTTACATGTGTTCATTTCCAGCATGGCTGTCAGGCTGTTGGTCCAAAACCTGCTAAGCATACATGCTCTGAAAATGGGGTTGCTGTCTGGTGCAGACTGTGTCTCTCAGTATTGTGTGCCATCCTCCACAACTGCAATTACCACCTCATGGTTACATGCCTGAGTGAAGATGTTGAAGAAATTTAAAAAAAAATAAATAAATAAAAAAAATAAAAAGGCACTAAGCGTATTTTGTGATAATTAGCATATGAATTCTCAACATGCAGTCCTGGTTTGTGAGGTCACAGTTACCTTGACCTTTGCCCCCCCAAAATTTTAATCAGTTCATCCTTAAGACCAAGTGGACATTTGTGCCTGATGCAATTAAATTTCCTCCACGTGTTACTGATATCATGTTTACAAGAATGGACGTGAGGTCACTGTGACCATGACCTTTGACATTTGACCACCAAAATCTAATCAGTTCATCTCTTAGTCCAAGTAAAGATTTGTGCCAAATTTGAAAAAAATTCCCTGTTCCCTGTGTTACTGAAATGTAACGTTCACAATGGATCCCAACAGATGGATGGACAGACAACCCCAACACGTAAGGCCTCCAACATGGCTGTCACCAGCGCGAATGCAAAAAATAATGTTAAATATTTTGTCACTTTCAGCAGTGTCTGAGTTAAAACTGTAGTGGAGTGCATCTAAAACTGTCTCTCACCTACTGTGCTCAAATTACAGCATGCACTTGTCTATCTGACTAATTATAGCAGCTTGCTTGCAATTATACCTACAGACAGAGCTGTAAATATAATCAGTAAAACTGGTTCTAAAGAAAATGTAGGCCTAATTGACAGAGCATTTCTAACCAAAGCAATGCTGATTAATGACCTGATTATGAAGCACAGTCCTGACGTTAATAGAGTCATGTAAGAAGTAGTCATAGCCTTCATAAATCAGTTCCACATATACAGCAAAAAACAGCAAAAATGGTACCTGAATACTACAGTCTAGTCTCAGACTTAACATTAATAACATATGTGCTTTGTTTGAGGTTCATTATATGTGTTTGTTAAGTGTTTAAAGGATATTAATATTTAACAGTCATTTGTAAATTATTTATAATTATTAATAATTATAAATCATTATTTTTGTGAATGAATAGGTCATTATTATCTGTGATTTTATGAAAGACTAAAATGTAGAGCAGAGTGGTAAATCATTCGAAGTGACATTAGGTAAAGAATTTATTCATCTGTTAAATTTATTTTTGGTATCTGATTAAGAATACTAAAATATAACAACCTTACAAGAAAATCCTCAAGCTTGTTAAAAGTACAGCAGTTGCCTGCATACATAAGGTTAATTACATAATTATCAGTCAAGTGATTGATATTTTTTGCTCTCAGAAAGATTGAATGCACTCATTATAAGTCACTTTGGACAAAAGCATCTGTCAAGTGAATATCATGTAAAAGTACTATTTGCACAACTGGCAGCTAGATCTAAAGCTGGCTCATTTGCCTCAAAAGTCTAAGATGTATGGCCCAGTCAAATTTGAAACCACTCAGTGTCACACAAAAAACTGATGACCTGCTGGACTTAGTTTAGTTTAACTTAGAATTACCATCTCATGGTTATATGCCATCAACAGTCATGTTTTCAGGAAATATCATCACAATCTCTCCTTAGGTTCCTGAGTTAAAGTGCTTAATATTGGCCAAAAGTGTTAATGAGGTTTTTATAAGGTCACAGCGAGTTTGACCTTTGACTACCAAATTCAGTTCATCTTTAAGTCCATGTGAAAGTTTGTGCCAGTTTTGAAAGAACTTCCCTGAAGGTGTTCTGAGATATCACATTCATACAAATGGAACATTCAGGTGGAAAATACAGACAACACAAAAACATAATGCCACAGGCCACAGCTGTTGCCAGAGCGAAGGCATAAAAATTTAGGACATTATGCCACTAGCTTGAAATATTTAACAGCCAGACAAAAGTACAAAAGTACTGTGTTCAATATTTTGTATTCTTCTCCTTCTTTGAATCATCCAATATGTACATTTCATAACAACAACGACAGTGAACAAATCAGCTGACGGCCCACTGTAAAGCCAGATGCTCAAGTGTTCTTTCCACTTTTATCATATTTTAATGAGAACTTCTTTTGTTTTCCTGAGACGGTGATGTTCTTGTTTATTTTACTGTTTAAGAGTATGGGTGTTGTGAAGTCTTTGGGGACTGATTAAAGGTTTCACAAATTTGATTTGTTTAATTAATTTTAGTTCAATTATATAAATATTGTGTGGGAATACAGAATACAGAATATACACAGATACAGACACCAAATCAGAGAACCAATAAAAAAAATAAAAATAAATCACTAAAAAGAGAGTTCCCAAAGTCAAGCCTTGCTTACATTTGGCAGGTGGTAATTTTAAGGACTGACCACCACTTACTGTATCACATAGCTGAAAAATGAAATAGCCAGACCAACACACACACACAGTACATGTACATGCAACCTCCTGGTACTAACCCCATTTCCTTTGGTCTATCTGGACTGGCTTATTAGCTCCTTTCACTTTCACTGAATGTGTGTCCCCAACTAGCCCGGGTAACAAGACAACCAAAGCTTTAGGGAGTGGGGGGCTCCTGCAGCTCACAGTAATGAGGCAACACACCGAGTCACATCACACACTGTGACACATAGTGGCAGATGCAGAAAGTATTAACAGCAAAAATAGAGGCGGGTTGGAGACAGGCTAATGCTGACCTTAAACTAGAAGATAATGAAGCGATTTAAGAGTTTTGACTAATTTCCAGTTGCAGTAAATTCAAGTGGGTTCCTTTTATGAAATTTGTTTAGTGTGAGGGTTCAGTTATAGCTAGAAATAAAAATAATAAAAAATAAAAAAAAAAACAAGACTAAAAGTCAAAGCATGTTTAGCCACCCCCAGAGGCTGTAATGTTTATCACACCCCATGATATACAGTAAAAGTGAAGACAGAATCATATTGTTCGCAATGACATTGCTATCTTTGGTTAAAATGTTTATATTGGATTCAAAACATTTTATATTTACAGAGTAATCTAAATACTACACAAATAATATGCTGAACAATTTTGCAAAGTATCACTGTGACTCATAATCTTTGTTTAGACAGTGCAGGCATACCCTATGACTCCTGATCAAAAGCTATGCCTTAAAAACTGCTGCTCAGTGATGGCCTTTGCTCTGACTTGCTGTTTTCATGTAAGTGCAGATCAGGTGCAGTAACCATGCACTTTATTGGCCAAAGTGTTTTTTTCCACATATTTTTTTTTTTCTTTTCTCTTTTCATCTAGATGAAATCTTATGCAGCTAACATATACAGGTTAGGAGCTGGAACAAGTGCACAGTTTTGGCCTCTGCTGCTTGTTCAGTAGCAGTAGAGGTAGACTGATGGTGGTGATCACAAAAAAAGTTGTTTGTTTCCAACACCTGACCAAGTGGATTCTTGCGCACGTGATTATAGGAATTTGATAGTTTACACTCTTATGAAAATGACTTACGTTTACATATCTACTTAGCTACTCACTTCCTCACAGCAACAGACAGATAAAAGATAAGAAAGGGAAAAAGGGAAAACGTTATATTCTGTGATGTAATGGCAAACACATAAAATTCACCATAAAGAACTGGCATCTTAATCTTATAAATTATATTCAAAACAGTGACCAGCACTTACCCATCACTGATGTGACAATGACAGTGAGTGACAGCAAGACGGCAGCCTATGACATAGGCCCTAAATTAGTTTGGTGAGCTAGCTTACCAATATCCCCAGGTGCACTCAATGATTTATGGTAGGAAAGATAGCCAGTAAACTAGTCATTAATAAGTCAAATGCCAGGATCTGTGTCACATATGCACCTTACTGATCTCATGGCTCTGTGGATGGCATTGTGTCAGCCAGTCCACCGTTTCTGGTTCATATATTCACAGCCCCCAGAGGCTTAATCCTAATGACTGAGCTGATCTTCTGACTTTTCCTACATCACCACCAGTAGTTCAAAGGTTTCACTTATCTTGAGAAATATCTCAACATCCATTAGATTGCCTGGCACAACCTTTTGTACAGATATTCAGAATTCCTTGACAATGTGTCATAACAAATTTGATAATCACCTAACCTTTCCTGAAGCACCACCATGAGGTATATTTTCTTTGATTACTTCGATCTATGACTACATATCTGCATAATCACATTCCCTTCAACCTCAGCTGCACCTTGTGTTTAATGCTAATTAGCATGCTAACATTCCACACAGGTAACAGGCAAGACCCAGACTCAGTCTCAGACCAGTGAGTTTATCACATCAGTCTTTTAGCAAGCAGCTTTCAGTTTTTGGCTTCCTCAGACAAACAGACTCATTTAGCTCCAGATTGCACCAGCAGCCTTCATGACAGACAGAGCCAAAGAATTGACACATGCAGCTGGACTCTGAAGTAGCCAGCAAACCAGTCAGTCAAGTCTTCTAGACTAGCAGCTTATTTAACTGGACACTTCCTTTTTGGCTGCCAGATTCCTCTGCTGCTCTCGCCTCAAGGCAGAAAATCTTTTCTGTTCTTTTTTTCATGTTCCTTTTTTGGACTCTGTCTTTTTCGCCCAGTCTTCAGAGGAAATGCTGCTTTGACATAGAAACAGAGATATTTGATTCTTAATCCTATGTCGCACAGAACTGACCTAACATGAAATATAGAGAGTATGTATAACTTAAGTTTATGGATTGCATTCCAGTGTGAATCCAGCATCTGACAGAAGAATTTAGGATACCTTTTCCTAACAGTCTACTCACATCTAACACCACATCAGCACAACCCCAACCAGACGGTGGGTCAAGTCTAGGTGGAAATTTCCAGCTCTTTTTAACAATTTTCTGTTAATTCTGTCAATTCTTTTCTTTTAATACATTTTCCTGTATTTGCCAAGAGACATTTTATTCACAGTGATTTTGTCACATAAGGTTCATCAAGAGCATAATTCAGGAAAGCCTATGACCATCATGTGTCTTTGATGATCATCAGAGACAAGTACAAAACGTCTCAAGTGAGCTTTTTCACACTAAACTGAAATATATATTTTTTTAAAGAGTGACAAATTTTAAAACTTGAATGTTCATGCAGCACAGACTTAGTCATGTCCCAGAAAGTAATGGAGTAACGAGGCATGTGACAAATCGAGAAAATGACAGCCGTGGAGCTACACGAAGAGTTTTCTCTGTATCGATGCCACTTTCTTTTATCAATCCCCCCTGAAACTCTTTTTCAAGTTGTCATCTCTTTCATGTTTTTCTCTTGCTTTGAGAAATCTTATTGAGTGAAGTTATTGAAATCAGCAGTGAAATGAATCCATTATCCTTTTATTTTACCACGAGACTGGCCAATTAGGAGCAAACGTTAGCCTGAGAGGACTTTGTGTACCCTAAAGACTGCCACACAGATCAGAGTGGTATGTCTCATTGTCATGACAGTGTCTGCAGTTGGCTTAACAGCAACAGCAGGGCCAACCCTATAATTGTGAATGTCCTTAACGGACTGACTGACTAACTCATACTTTCCCCACTGGCTGTTGCTCTTTCAAAGTGCATCTGCAATGTTGCCAACTGTTGCGGAGCAAAGCTAAGTATAAACCTAGTATATGGCTGGACCAAGTATGGGTGCCATCCCTGGGCTTAGGGCAACGCCTCGTTACGGACAGTCACCTTGCCGCCCTTGCTTTCCGGCTGCTCGGGAGCTGCAGGCAAATGGAATTGCGCTTCCAATTTACTGAACCTTGCCTCCATAAGAACAAATAAGCTACTTTCATTTCATTTACCATTATTAGTAATAACAAAACATAAGACACACTGAGCTCAAAGAGCAGGAGAGTGAGTGGGAGAGAGAGAAGCCATTGGTAACTGCTAATCTAAAGTAACTAGCAGATCTGAATAGCACGTAAACAACAGAAACACCAGCAGTTGGAAATGACACAATACGCTTACTGCAGCATGTCAGCATGGCAATAAAAGCCCTGTTAAGAAATAATTGGTTTCTGTCCACTGAAACGCTAGAGGGCTTTTAATTTGAAATAGTAAGAGGAAGTAGCTTTAACTTCAACACTTATTACCAACTATATATATCAAACAGAGGGAAGACCTACCTCTAATACAAGCCTGCCTGAAATAAAGGCCTGCTACCTTCTGCAGCTGAGGTAAACAAAGGCTCCACTATTGTGCATCCCAGACAGAGGCTGTGCACTGTGTGAAATAAAATAAGAAAGATATTATGTCGCTTCTAGCTTTCCCTCTGAGCCACCATTTTACTATTGCATATAGCCAAAATCAACCCACAGTTTTTGTTTTTAACTTATGTGTATGGTAACTTTGTCAGACAACATAGCAGTTATAAAAATTAGGATTTTAGCAGTGCAGAGCAGCAGCTTGGAAGTTAATATGTAGTCTTAATGGGCCACAATTCAGTCACTCTTTCAAACTTGTTCCATTGTCTGACAACAGAAACAGAAAAACATGTAAATGAGAACAACTTTATTAGAAATCTGGCTGTAATAAACACTGTATGTGTGAGAATAGTGGAGCGTGAGAGTAGGAGACAAGCAATCAGATAAGAGGCTGAAACTGGCTGATACTAGGCAGAATGTAAATACAACGCAATGATGCCAGTTGTTTACAGTGGTTTTCAACTGTGCCCTCAATTTCGTACACTGACTGTACGTAGTCCAGCCATATACTAGATTTTGACCTAGTCTTGCATTTATCCTCAGCTATTAGTTGAATTAAATAAATCACTTCTCAGCTGTGTGCAGTGCTATTTGACTCATCCCCCTCTGTCTTCTCCTGCCTAGAATCCAGATGTAAAATTATTTTGGCAAGTGAATTTCTTTTCCCTAATGCAGATAATGATAGAAAAGCATGATCTTCATTGTGCACTCTGAATCAATGACAATGGTGCAGTGAGTCTTTGAAACCATCCGTTTTTAATGTAGTGACAGGCACAACTCCTCGTGCTGTTGGTCAGCAGCACTAGTCACATTAAATATCATCAATTACAGAATATCCGGGTGTAGTAAGATATTAATATATACTGAAACCTTGTCATCTCAGATGCCTTCTGCCCTGTCTTTGTACTTTCCGTTCAAGTTTTAAAACTTTATCAAAACCTTTTTGGGAACAATTCACTCCATTCTGCCTATATTCTTTCATCCTCTAATTTTACTATCTCCTGTTTCACACTAGGTGCGTTTCAATTAATACATAAAATATTAGTTACTGCCAGGCCTTGTGAGTGTGACATGTTGAAAGTTACAGATGTTGACCGACTAATACCTTGACCACTTCAAACTGTTTTACCTGGTGTCTTGCATCGTTTCCCTGTCCCTGATCATTTAGAATTATGAGGCACTCCTTTTCCTGCATACAATACACTGAGAGCACAAACTTCTTGAGGTATAGTCTCTTTTCCCAGAATATTACATTTTTACCAGGATAAGCCAATAATCCATTAAGGATGCTGTAATATTGCCAGCATGAGTGATAAGAAATTGAGAGAGCTCAGCTCCGTTAGCTAGGGAAATTACAGGCCAATGTCAGCCTGACCTGGCATTAATATTGCGTGTGTCAGAGCTGACAAGCAGTGATTGTAACCAGTGCTGATCTGTCCACAGGCTCTGTGAGGCAGCTGGACATGATGCCAGTCCTTTCTTTTCAAGCCTGTGGTCCATTTTTGCCAGACCCACTACCATCTGTGAGTTGGAAAATGCACAGTTTTGATACTTATAACAGTTATTTAATAAAGTGTTACAGATTATGTGGTCACATAGGAGCCTGGCAGCAGTTTATGTGGCCATAGTCCTCCTGTGCACAGAAATTAAAAAGCTTCAGCCTATGGTTTCATGAAGCAATTAATGTTGGCTTGTTTTTTTGTTAGTTCAAGGAATTAATTTGTTAAAAATCAGGCTATGGGCCAAGGAAGAAGAGATCCTCAGACAACACTCAGATCATCTGAAATGTGGATGTTCTTAAACTTATTTCTTTCCTGGTTTCATGCCTCCAGCATGAAATCTCTGTTCATACTCTTTGCAGTATCATAGTTTCTGTCTGACACCTTGTTCTCTCTTTCCTTCCTCACCTTATCTCACCCAATCCCCTCTGTAACCCCCTTCCCCTCTTTTATTTCACTAGCACGGTGAGGTACACACGTACACTATCTTTGTTTGCATCCTCATCTCACTCCCTTTCTACCCACTGCATCTTATTCTATTTTGTACTGATGTGACCTTTGAAACAGCAGAGCTGGCCCCGTCTGTGCTTTGATCTTTGGTAGATATTTTATTTCAGCACCCATTTTGGCAGCATAGAGATAACACAGTTGAACCCTAGATGTCAAAGGGCTCACTGGTGACCAAGGCTGCTGTGTCCAGATACACCTTTCTGTTTCTATTGCTTTCACTGCAGAGCTTTTCACAAGTTCAAGGTATCTAATTCAAGCAGGATAGATACTTATCACTTACTTATTTCCAACCAAATCCAAGAGAAATGCCAGCTCAAAAATATACTGAAAGTAGTAATCCAAAGCAAAACATCAGCTGTAAGAAAAAGTGTTTTTATTACCCAGAGGTGGTACAATATTTGAGGCAGTGCAGCATAACTTCTACTGGCTTGATCACTATCTGTAACCAATAAAAAAAAGTTTTTATATATCAGCAGATTGGGGCAGGATGGGTCGTTGTAAACTACTGATCAAGAAACTCGGCTGCCATCTAATTCCAGCAATGGGTTTAAAGATAAAAATGTGTCAGATTTTAAAAGTAATGAAAATTATTCTTGAGGCCAGCTAAGTCTAAAAGATGGTTGCTAAAATTCCGAATTTTATTTTCTGATGACATGTTGTCACTTCTCATAGATGTTGCACAGTGGATTAAAAAGGCTGATCTAGTTTATTTTTAATTATAAATTAAAGAAAATTGCATTATGTATGGGTTTACTTTACAGAACTTGAAGCAGCTGTCATAAGGTGTTATACCACACCATTACCACATTCTCCAGCCATTATGGTTACTGAAAGCACCATGACAGTCAGAGGATTTTATAACCTTTCATGCAGAATGGATAAAATGATCAGGAGCAGTTGTGATACTTGACCTTTTTAACATAATATCATGCCTGTAATGCTTAATGGGTTAGGACAAGATTCAAACAAAGGGTGCAGATGAGAGCTCTGCAGCCATAATTGGAGAGGTTACACTGACGTGGGTGTGAACTATAGCTCTCCGCTGGACTTATAGAGCCAGACAGTGTGTTGCTAGATTAACTATAAAGACTAGTGAGGAGAAATCCAATGATCCTATACAGACTACCATAAATGTTTTTTACTCAAATCTTTCCTGTAAGAATATCTTAAGGTTACATCTGTGTAACATCTTTTTTGTATGAGGCCCATTACCTAGTGCATCATCTCTCTACAAAAGCCAGCTGCTCTGTTCATGTTTCACACATTCACATACAGCTATGCACAGAGATGCACAACTGGCTGCACACAGAAAACACAAACAGCCACAAACACAACATAGCCTGAAGCAGCAGAATTGCAAGATTAAATAAAGATTCATCTGCACAATGCGATTATCTAGTGAGGTGTACAGATATGAGCCCACAGACACAATAGCACATGTACGCGCACAGTTAAATGCACGTGCACACAGACACATAACCCACATGCAAGAACATAAAAAAGAAAAATTAAATGGCATGAACTGCAGCAGCAACCCTCACCCCTTTAAACTGCAGGGGCCACACTGGGGTCATCTGTTCTATTGGAGGAGCCAGATAATTAACTCTGAAATTAAGGGATCATTTCAGCATTGGAGTGATTGACCAAGTCAGACAAGTCATCTAATAGAGTAAAGTACACAGTAGGACGATGTGTCACTTAAAGTTAACCGATCCAGATCTGTACATGTCCTTTAGGGTGTGGTACAAAAAACTACACGAGGTTCAATTACTAAGCTTTAGGATTACATTTAGACAACAGATCTTTGTTGACATCAAAACAAACCATGGGCATTACACTTGTCTTCTCATAGCACACAAAAATACCACTAAGCGTATGCTCTGAAACAGGTGCAGATTTGAATCCTTAAAATGATTGACCAGTAGCATTAACAAATATAAAAATGCCATGTCAAATGCATGACTTCCGCATTCTTACCTATGCTTGTCATACAAAAAATAACCAACACGGCCTTCAATATTTCACTTAGTTTCACACAAGACCAGCTTTAAAACAAAACACGGATGTAAGGGAGAAATCCTCACAAGCAACTAGCCAATACTTTTTGGCACAGGCTGATTCACAAATCACACAACAACCAATCAATGCAGAGTTGGGGAGACCCTGTACTTTTGAAAATCCTGCAGACTGTGTCCTGCAACAGTGTCTGTGCAGGCATGACACAGACACACAACAGCTTCAATATTCAGGTAAAGCAGCCTGCAGCGCAGGCACATAATGTAAACTCCAGAAGTGCAGCATTAGCACAGCCACGGCGGGCTTACAAACCAGCAAGCAAAAGGATGTATCTGACTTACCTTATTTGACGTCTGAGCCCCCTCTCCTTTCTTTGGTGGAGATGAAGTTGTCCATATCCATAATAATCCACAAATGCACTTTTTTTACTGTCCTGTCCATGTTGTTAGCTTGGAGACAGAATTTCTCATCTCCCCTCTCTCACTCCTTTGCTGCTACCACGGGCCTTACAACAGCACATTAGCAAATATGCAACACAGGAAAACAAATAAACGACGAAACTGGGCCATTTCATTTGAATACATGTTGCTGTTGTCAACTTCAGACAGTTTGGCGTGAGCTCATTCTCTCGCTGGCTTCACAATTCCCTTTTCTTCTTCCGACGTCCGCGTGGCAGTGACGCGTCACTGATTGATCATCACCTTCACCTGTGACCTGCCCGGACCGGTGTGTTGCCATGTTTGACCACACAGACTTCACCTTCACCAGCCGTTGTTACTCAGGGGGGACGCTGTTTCACACATTTCATTCGTGAAATAAAGTTGTTCATTCATTTTATTAAAGTGATAATGACAGCTATTTTGGATAGTGAGGGTGTCCCTGTTTGCCTCCATTTAAAGGCAGTAATAGTAATTGCAAGTCTGTCCTGCAGTAAAATAAATTTTGCACTAGTAGCCTGCAAAGCTTTCCTTCATTAGACTCCATCTTCACTAATTATTTAAACTCACGAAGGACACTATCTGAAAATGTGCCAAGAAACTTACTTGTAATATATCTAACGTGGATGTAGTTAAATGGCTCTGCTAATTAGTACTTTCTCTCAAATATTATATTATAAATATTATATTATAATACCCAGAATCTCAGGGGAAATAAATTGACCTCAAATATTAGGCTACTATGGGTCGTCCTTTGTTCCTCATGTTTAGGATTTATTTCAATATTATTATTTGCTGATATGATTAAGCATATCAGTTTCAACTTTTCATTTTTGCTTATCCATGAAAGCACCACATATCATTGCAACACACATAAAGACATGATTTACAGCAGTTACAGCAATAAGTTGAATATGCTGATGGTGGAACAACAGTAGAGCTGCTGAAATCAGCTGAGAGGTATTTGTATGGCTTTATGGCATTTGAATGTGTTGATTTGGCTCAATGCATGCAGAGAGGTGTGTGTGGCCGTTCTACAAATACATCCATATTGACTATATTAGTGTATAGCTCTTTGTAGTGTATGTGCTGAACAGAAATGTGTTTTGAGGTGTGTCCGAGTTTGTATTTTTGTGTCAGCGTATTTGCGTATTTGACCCTGTGTTCATGTGTTCCTTTTGTTGTTTTGTAGCAACCTTAACTTAGCCCAGTGATCAATAAAACATGGATAGTAGGAAGGGGCGTGTTTTACAGTGTATGAAAGTGTGTGTGTGTCAGTAGAGAGGTACTGCAGCAGAACAAGGTGGCTTTAAATCTAGGTCATCAGAGAGAGCGAGAGGGAGAGACAGAGAGGTACAGCATAAAACAGCAGGAGAGGGAAAAGGTGAAATAACAAAGACAGAGGTAATCAGACAACAGTGAAAGAGAGGCTACTTTCTGAGAGACAAGGTCTAAGAGAACATGTCATTTCTAGAGGGAGAAAATGTACATGCGCTAGAGACTCATTTACTGTGTTACATGCACCGGCCCTCAGTAGGGTCACCACAGCATGTGTGGAGACTGTAATTACAACCTGTGCAACTCTGAATTTTCCTCCTGTCTGTTACCTACCTCCTAAAGCAGCATAATATTTTGCTCTCGACAGACAGTAATCCATTTTGTGTGAAAGTAGCGAGTCAAGTTGAGTCTGGTTACACCTATTGAAAATATTTCTATTTGGATTAACTGCTTTTATGAATTACTATGAGGATTGCACCCTTCCTACTGCAACATGTCATAATGTCTTCTTTCAGAATTGCCTAATATTTACCACATCTGCATTTCACATACTATATTTTTGAGGACATCCATGCATTTTAGCCAGATGCTGCACTGTTCATGCCAAAGGGTACTGTTAGGGTACAGGGCTTACAGCTTCACTCAGTACCTAAAGTGAAACTCTAAATACCCTTCAAGTTCAATGTTAAATTAATATCCCAAAGTTCCACATTGGCAACCCTCAAATCAGTTTTCCATTCAGTGCCATCACTTCAGTACAACAATCTCAGCTTAAACTCACAACAGTTTTCTGAGAAACACATTGCCTCAACTACCCAAGGCCCCGAGAATAACATGTCTGAATTTTTAAATGAAGTGGTGTTCCACTGAGAGCATTATTCTAACTACTCTGTTATAAAATATTGTTCCCTTTTGTGATTTATTTTTATCCTTATGGCTACTTTTTATTCATTTATTCTCGCACAAGGCTGTGTTGCAAAGGAGACTTCAGCCTCAGTGGAATCCTCTTGTTAAATTAAAAATACATTTAAAAAAAGAAGAGAAAAAACATGTACTGTCTCTGTTATGCATACAGTAAATATATTCTACGGGGCTTTGTTGCAGATTGTTTTAATTGGCTGTCCATGGAACTCCTTTTTAGTATCACAGGATACATGAGACACACACGTACACACACACACACACACACACACACACACACACACACACACACACACACACACACACACATCACAAACATTACCCTGACCCTGAAATCTGCAAATCAGCAAAGGAGCTTCATTAGAGCTATCATGAAGAATAATCACAACCTGCATTGCTGCATGTTGTGTGTGCGCCCCAAGGGGTCCATTAAGCCAGTGATATTACTGCTTGGTATATGGAAGCCGTCCTCACAAGCTTATTGAGTTGGAACACACACTATGGAGCTGTAACACACAACAAAACACACACAGCTTCATCAGCAGTTTGGGCAAGAGTTGCTTAGCATAATAATGTGATCATAGTAAATGCATACACATCCAAAGAGGATGCAGTGACAGAATGTGCAAACCCAACGAGTTAACTGGACGCCAGCAGTAAAATGTCCACAGCTGTGTTTATGCACGCAAGGAATCCTGTTCTTCACTCAGAAACCTGGCTTCAAGTCAATACGTGTGGTGTTTGTTAGAGTATCTCCAGCAAGCTAAGGGTTACAGTGACTTTCATGTTGTTTCTGCCTTCCATGCAAAGATTCAAAAAGCCTCATGGGTATATTTTGATGTGAGCAGTGCTTAATATTACTACTGGGATCATCATTTCTTTCCTCCTGTATTAGAAGCAACCTGTTAATGCTCATTTAAACAGAGAGGCGGAAGCTAGCAGCTGCAGCTTTTCATACTTCTGTGCTGGTGGATCTTTATATGTAGGCGTGACACCACAGGTGCACAGATTTTATTGGTTTATTCATCACAGCAGCACTCAGTTGCAGGGTATGTTTGTTTGTTTTGGATACTGGTGGACTGACATGAAGTTAGCTGTGTAGATTATTCTGTTTGCTTTTGCTGCTGTCCAGATTGCATCACACTGGCATAAAACAGACTGATATCCCTGATAGCCAGTTAGAGTAGCTGAACTCTGCAGGGGTCTAACCAGAATCAGAATCTATCAGCCGTCTGGCCTGTTCCTGCATCTTTAATCCCAGAGTATACTGCTGTGACTCTACTGTATACTGTTTTTCTCCTTTTAATTTGTCTTTATTTTTTCAAAGCAAGAGTCCAGTATTATCACACAGAGACCCATAATGCTCAGTCTAGCACTAGCCTTTCAATAAGTAATTAAGAAAGATATTCACTGGCACATGGTCTTACAGGGAGACTGGTTTTTCTTTTTTTTTTCTTTTCTTTTTTTTTTTTTTTTACAATTTTAGTTTTATTTTAAAGTTTTCTTGAGGGATTTGGGGAACTGGTCACTATGTCTTTTCAACATTGTATTTGTTAACTGTCTTTTTTTTCCTGCCCATGCAAAACTACAATAGCCAATATTTATATACCCTCTAGTGCCAGTTTATTTGGTGCACCAAGTTATAGCATGTAACTTAGTAACTGTACGGTAATTATGCATTCTGTTGTTTGTGGTTCTGGTGAATTGAAATGTGTTGTGTTGCAGAGTGACATAGGTGATTTATAGCAATGAGGATAACTAATAAATTGGCAGAGTATTTCATGTAAAAAAAAATGAATCTGTTGGTCATTTGAGATTTGCTTGCGATAAAGGGGGAACTGTCAGATATGCCTGGCGGCATTTTTATTTTTATTTTTTTTTCACGTTTTCTCTTATAGCCCATTAAGTACATTACAATGCTTTCTCGGTTGACAATCCTATTGCCTGAGGCAGCTGCCAACAGTCTTCAAATTGCAATGGTAATAATCCTTAAGATATTGACATCCATTTTCATATCCAAAAATATACACACTGTGGACTGAGATACAGTCACTAAATCGACTCAAAAAAAGAGCACATAGTGAGCCTAGCAAGTGTAGGTGTATGAACACTGACATTCAAAGCCCATCTAACCTCACCTCAAGTGTAAAGGCAACAGCATAAAAATATCAAAGAACATCAAAAGGTAAAAGTCAAATATCAACTCTGAATGGATTACCCTCATGTTAACTAAAAAACCCAACAGTGGAAAATGTGATAAGCTCTGACTGATTGTAAGAAGGCTATAAAGTTGATAAAGTTGCACAACTCAGTATCTAAAATGCTATATATATATATATATATACATATATACCACTCTGGAAATTGTACTCTTACAATGGGCATAAATAAATAAAATATCATAGATTATAATCTTACAATGATAATCCTGCAATACTGCATTTAAGCGTGGTCTGAAACTCCTGGTCTGAATGTGTTTTTCCTGAGCGATATAGAATCTGATTTTAAAAAACGTCATTGTGATTTAATATGTGAAAAAACAGCGACAGAGAGAAACAGACTTACCTGCAGTTTGGGAGTTCCAGGTGAACTTATGGAAGGCCTAGGTATGCGTTCCTGTCAGGCTTCTGAATGTTAATAAATTATCCACTCCTTGCTTTTATTTTCAATACCAAAGTTTAATGTCACTATTCTGGCCCCATAATTTAAGACCTAGCCTGATTTAAAAGCAGCAAAGCAAAATGATGGCATTAAAAGTAATGAATTTAGTGGCCCCAGACCTCAGAAGCACACAGTGTAACAAAGTCACATAGCTAAATATTTCAAATGTGGGGATAATAATACTTTTCCTGACGGACACTGATGAGATGAATCCATCTGAAAAATATTACCCTTTATGCTGAAAAGACGAATAATACGTTTTGAATTAAGTTTTTTAGACCCAGAGGTCGGACTCAGACTCTGGGGCAGTTGAGCGGTGTAACAAAAGCACTTTATTGTAGAATTTAGGAATGATGGCTTGAGGCTGGGAGCAGAGGACTGGGCTGGATGGGAGGACGAACAGAGCTGGCTGGGTGCTGGATCTCAGGCTGGGGTTTGTTTGTTTTGGCGAGCTGGTGGAGATCAACCTGGAGCACCAGCAGAACTAAGAAAGAAGGATTTTTGGATGTACTATAGCACAATACCACATGAGTGAACAGACAATCTGGTGAAGAATGGAGTGAGGAGCTAGGGTTTAGGGGCTGGTAGAGTTGATAAACTGATCAGAACCAGGTGTCTGAAAGGCCACACCCAGCGACATGCACATACACACAAACAGACAGATACAAACTGGGCACAAACAGGAAACATAAGAAAAGGGAGAACAGCAGCAGCACAGAGGAGTGTGGGAGAGGCAAAGCTGATACCTAACAAAGAAGGGGATTTTTTTTAAAGTTTCAAACAACTGCCAAGGATTGTGCCAAAGCAACTCAACATGAAGACTCATCCTTTATACATTCTGTGAATAGCTTTCTCAGTAGCTTCACTTGAACCAAATGCCTTTTACTTTCTCTTAGATTGTCTACTTCAGCTTCTCAGTCACTGTTTCAGTGCTCCACACCCCACGGGCTAAGCTGATAGTCTCTGAGTCTTGAGAGAACAGAGAGCAGGAGAGGCAAAAATACAAAGAAAGAGATAAACTACGTCAATGTGAGGGAAAAAACAATGAGGGGATGAGATGGAATTAGATGAATCAATTCATCCTCTAGTCTGACTTACATAAAGCTTTACCTCACAGTTCCACATTGAAATATTCTATTGATCTAAGATTTTTTTCCCCTCGAAGGGAGACGACAAAAGAGAAAAACACAATGTGTTTACATCCACGTAAAGGATTAGTTCACCCAATAGACCCATGTGGTATTTACAATGAGTTACCAGCTGCCGTCTCTCCAATACAATGAAGGTGAGTGAAATTTCATAACCAGGTTATTCCAGAGCACGTCCAACACATTCTCCAAAGTCCTGTGTTGACCTTATTTCTATCAGTAACCTGGATTCTTGAGCACATTCAAACATAGTGATTAGATTAGATTAAAGTACTTGGCCTAAAACTTTGTGACAAAATAAATTTAGAAGAGACGTGTCCTCCTCTGGCAGAAGCAGCACAGTAACTGTCTTTAAAAATGTCTTTCAGCAGCACACTCTTGGGTTATGCTGGTTTTCTGCATGAGCAAGCAAGAGTGGAGGAGAGAGAGCAGGAGAGAGACAAGGTGAGGCTGGTCAATAATTGTGTGTGTGTGTGTGTGTGTGTGTGTGCATGTTTGTGTGTGTGTGTGTGTGTGTGTGTGTGTGTGTGTGTGTGTGCGTGTGTGTGTGTGTGTGTGTGTGCGTGTGTGTGTGTGTGTGTGTGCATGTGTGTGCTTCTCTGAAAAAAGATAGAGGGGAGGAGAGAAATGATTGTTGAATTGTTTTTTATAGAGCTTTCCCTGGGAGGTTTGGATGCAGATTCATTAATCTAAAAGCAAGATGTAAGCCTACTCTCAGGATTTTCTGGGGAAAACAATACAACACAGGGAAAGAGAGCAGTTACACTTTACTTTTTCCTCTCCTTCTTTCCTCTCATTTTCAGTTTCTTTGATTCTTACTCTTCATTACTCTCCCTCCATCGCTTTCTCTCAGACGCTGGTTCTTCTTTGCAATAAGATGACAGAGAATAGGCTGAATAAAAAACAGCGAGTGAGTTAAATTGTTTAGTCAGGTTCAGTATGAACGGTGTGATTTTATTGAAATTCTGTCTTTAAAATACCAATGATGGATGTTTGACATGTTTTCACTCTCATTTGTTGTAATTTATGTTACGATAGCTGTTGACTTCAGGTACAATTACATTGCATCATGATGTTTAGTTATCCTTTTTTGGTTGGAGATTGGAGAATGCTGCCTTTCTGTATTTTTAGATTTGATTTGTTCAGTTTCACGATGACCAGGGTGGGCAGGGAGGGATAACCTTTGATACCACATTGAGAGTGCTGTGAAAGATTATAGCAGAGAAAAGAGCCAACACAGATTCAACAACGGTACCTGAGACTTTAGCCGAGCATGATGGACTAGTCTGCTGCGTGAAGGTAAAATCAAAAACAGCTTGAACACAAACTGAAATTGCAGCCCTCAGGAGGAACTCAAATGCCTCTCTTGAATCAAACTGGGTTCAATTTATCAAGGACTGAGACTCACATTTTCATGTGACCTGCACAATACACCTATTTCTTTTTTTTTTCTCACCCTACAATTGAGCCAAACTAAAAGAAAAAAAGGATCAAGAGCTTAACTAAACTGTTCCAAACATAAACAGTGTCAACACACTTTTTATGTTGCTGTGCAGAGGTACTGGATGCCTACACACACCTACAACTTCCTCAGATTATATCAGCTTCACACACACAGAGACACACACACACACACACACACACACACACACACACACACACACACTTATGTTTGTACAGCTATGTTTGTGGGGACCCGTCATCGACATAATGGATTTAGCCCCTTACCCTAACCTTAGCCATCACAATGAAATGCCTAACCTCAGTCCTTACCCTAACACTGACCTAAATCTGATTCTAACCCTAAACTTAGTCTTAACCCTCAAACAACACTTTAAACCTGTAGGGTCCACATGAACTGCACACACACATACACACGCACAAATTCAATCAAAAGCACATTTTGCTCATCTTATACTTTTAACTTTGCTTGACCAGAAGGGTCACTTGAAGTCTTATTTACAAGGATAGCCTGGCAGACAGCCAGACAATATCAAATTTTATAAAACATCAAAACACACAAAGACTTCAAGCATCAGCCGATGTGGTATTTTATCTTTCCAACTGATACTTTTCTCCGCAGGAATTACTGCAGCTGAAAGGGATCCAGAGTCCACAGGTACTTCAGCTGCATGACCATTTGAACTTTGTAGCGAGGGAACTCCTGTAAAAGAGATTTTTAATTTCAGCAAGGTTAAAGGGAAACTCTGTGGATTTTACACATGATGTTCAATTTACTTGTTACAAGGAGTACTTCTCAGCCTGTGAAAACATTTATTTGATTTCCTCTGTGGCTCTGGATGGAGCTTTCTAAAATCTGAAAAAAACAGGTCAGAGTGGTTTTGAGACTTACAATTTTCACAAGAAACCTGCTTTGGGGGATGTGAGGTTTTCTGGAGATCCACATTTGGGAGGCAGGTTAGTCAAAAGAAAGACACTACAGAGGTGAGCAAAGTACCTCAAAAGCTTGACCCACACAACAAACTAAAAGTCAGGATGTCTCAGCTCCTACTGCTTCGATTTTCATCATCAGTCTTGTGAGTCATCTAACCTAAAGTGCAAAATGCTAGAATATCCTAGTAACATCAGTTTCTGGGAACAGAGTCTAAACACAAAGACAAAGTCAGGTGTATAGGACAAATGACCTGATCGTGCATTTGTACTGTATACATTGTGTGTCACCGGTTTTTGAGGGGACATTTTCAAACCTGGATTTTGATCATTACTGGAGACACAAAAACCTGGGTGCACCTTATGAGGGATGAGCAAGTGCAGTGATCACGGCTGATAGACTGAGTCTCCTGTTAGTCAAACAAACACAGTAGTACTTTAAAAAGGGACCTGCAAGCCCAATATTTTCAGTGAAACTGAAGGTTTTAATTTTATATTTGCCTTTATTTGACAGATGCCCGTCTAAGGAGAGAGAGACCAGGTCAAAGGGCAGAGGGAGAGGGATTTGACATACAGCAAAGGCCTCCTGGCTGCAAATCGAATGGGATATTTTGTGGTTATGTGGTATGCCCCTTTAACCATCAGGCCACCAGAGATCCCAGTGGATGACTTGTTGATGACGTTCTGACTGATGTACTCAGGAGAGTTTGCTGAGTTTTGATGGAGGCTGCCTCTAATGGCTGCAAAAGGAATGGCAGATAGAGAATTTGAAAAAATGCGGCTCTTCCCACAGTGTATGAAAAGAGGAACTCCACCATACCATGCCACAAGTGAAATAAAAAAACTTTCATCCGGGCAGAGAGCGAATCTGTTGAATCAAATGGCAAGTTATGATGTTGGATGTAATTGTTGCTGTTGTAACTGTTACTGTTGGCATGTGTATGTGTGTGTGTGTATCTGTATGGGAGTGGTGTGTGTTGACAAAAAAATGCCTGACTGGTGACCTGCTCTTCTCCCAAACCTGTGAAATTGAATAGACTGCACCTGCAGGTGGTCTGTTGGCTTAAGCACAAACACACACACACACACACACACACACACACACACACACACACACAAACACACACACACACAAATGTGCAAAGACATACACCTCTGCACACACCTGTGAAAAATTATGACAAGAGCTGATATGCTTGAATGCGCAATGACAAATGCTGCATGTTAGCATGGACACACACACACACACACACACACACACACACACACTCACACACATATGCACACACACACATGCACATGTGCCCACGCACAGTCTTATTCAAACATACTCTCATATACACCTGTGGGAAAATAAAGAGGCGCTCCGATACAGTTGGTTGAACAAGGTCAAACCCTGCATGTGAGCATGCAAACCACACAAGTACACAGGCACGCACACAAATTAGGCTGTACAAATGCATAGTGGCACCTAGATTTAGCTACAGGGAGTGAAGAGAAAGAGAAAACAGAATGGACAATAATGAGAGAGTGTCATGATCTGCCCCTTTGAGTTTCTTCATATGGGCTCTGTGCTTCCTGTTTTATGTTGTAATCAATTACCTGTTGTGTATTTGTTTTTGTTTTGGGGTTTTTTTGTTTTTTTGTACTTCCTGTCTTTGTATTTTTTCCCACCTACGTGATTGCCTGCCCTGTACCATTTAGTGTCACCTGTTCCCTATTGCCCTTGCCTCCCTTGTGTATTTTATGCTGCGATCAAGACGATAGTAAACATGATCACATCAATAGCCAATCATCATAATATCAGTGAAGCTTGAGTAGAGAGTGGGCTAATGTAAGTTACTGCAAACATCTTTGCAAGAACTATAACACTGGCAACTTCACTAATATATCAACAATGTAAATTGTCACATACAATTGTAAATGACTTGTTAAAAGTAATTAAAAAACGCATTGAAAATATTACCCTACCGGTCATCATGGAGGACGGCATGATTGTAGTTGTTATGATGTCAAGTTGGGTACACTGGGAACCTAAATTTCAGAGCAGTTTCCGAACAAAAACTCCAACCTGTTCATGCGTTCAAATCATTTTGTCAGAGTTTATAATTTCCAACTTTTTGATGTGTGAGAATGCAGCACATGTCTCTGTATTCCTCTCAGTCTCTGTCAGTTTGTCAAGATCTTTTTGTTTTGTACCTTTTGTTGATTTCTCAGCCTTTTGTAGTGTTTTATCTCCTGTTTCCTTAGATTCCTGTGTTTTTAGACTTTTCCTCAGTCAGTTGTAGACCTTAAGTTTGCTTTGTACTTTGTGCTTTGAGGTCCTGCAGTTTTCTGGTGTAAGTTTCCTGTTTTTTTTTTGTTTTTCCCTTTCAGACTCTGTCTGCCTGTAAATTGTGTACATTCTTAGTTGTTAAAAAAAAAAAAGTAGATGTTTTAAAAGGTGAAAGTTGCAAAACATAAAAAACAGATGCATTAAAGCAAAAGGGAACAAACTTGAGGATGTTTTTGAAAAGTGTACAAAAAAAAATTTACGAAGAAATATGAAATAATAGTTTTGTAAAACACAACATGTTGTACTGCAATGTTAATGTGTTTAGTTTAGCTTGTTTGTTATGGTGTTTATAATCAGTTTAACTCAAAGTCAAAAATCAAAGTGGCTATTAAAGAATTTTGCTATCACTATGATTTTGTTGTTTACTGTGGTGTCATTATTTTTGTAGTTTGTTAAAAAAGTTCCAAATTTACCATATGGCCCTGCATAATTTTTCAGAATTTTATTTTGGTAACAAAATTGTACAGCTCCTTTCTTTTTGTTGCTGCAGGGGGACTCGTTAGGCATGCAAACATGGTGTGATTGGATGATAATGGGCTTTGGCTTCTGTCAACTCCTCAGTCAAGTTTACCGCTGTTGCAGACACAAGCAGTATTGATAAATGTGTGGGAAAAAGCAAAGAAAGAAATCATGAGGGACAAGCGAGAGAATGAGACATCATGATGAGAGACAGGACTTCACATTCGTTTGGTCTTTAGTTTGTTTTGTTTTGTTTTCATGCCTCTTCATTTAGCACAGAGCCAAATTACAGCAGGAGATGCCAGACACACACCCCCAAAAAGAAACAATTAAAACACATACACTGCTAATTTCACCCACACATATGTGCACACAGTACATGGATATACATATGTCTACACACACTCTGTCTCTCTCTTTCTCTCTGCACACGTGCCTTGAAAATACTTGTATTTCCCAATGTGGCCCATTTAAACCCTGAATCTGGGTGAGACACTTTTCTCTGTCAGCATGTTCACTGTGTGTTCCAGGGCTGCAGTGGTTTGTTAGTTAGGTTTCTCAACAGAGAGTAATGGTTGGCAAGAACAAGAGGCAGAGCAGAAGGGGGGGTAGTAAGAGGAAAGGCAATGAGAGACCTTAATAATTCAACCTCTGGCATAAATCGCTGAAACTGAAAGAAATGCAAATTATTTTTCCAAGTAAACTTCCAGTGAACTTTCTAGTGTCGTCATATGTTTGCTGTAGTATAGGGGATGCATATCAAAAGCTAATATTTACTACAAGCTTGCAAGAAATGTTATTAATACATAAGAGGAGAGGTTTTTATTGATGGATATAAATAAATGTCAATAAATGTAAAATATTCTTGATTGGAAATAAGAACTGCTCATTAATACAAGTGAAACATTGTGTTGGTATCAGATTCAGAGCTGAAATCAGAGTGATTTTCTTTGAAGTGGTAACATGTTTGTGATTTTGAATTTTAATTAAGAACAGCAAAACATTTAATCATCCTTCAAGTTGATACCCATTTAACCTCAGAGTAATGTTTCAGTGCAAAATGACCCCGACCAAGATCCAGGTTAAATAGCAGATGTAAATATTTCTAATGAAATCATTAAGCCAATCAAGACATAAATTGTAAATCTATAAAGATTAGAATATGCACCAACTTTGTGTTTTTTATCTTGACACATATATTTTCCTCTTAGTCTGTTGTCTTCACTGCTTTCTGACTGCAACTGATGATTTTAAGTCTATCATTAATTTATCACTTGAATGGATTAAGCCCTTCATCATCATTCATGATGCTCCAGTAATGGCAGAGTATAAACATGTTTGGGTCAGCAGACTTGAGCTTTTTTCAAATCAGGTTACACTAGAAGCAGATGTAGCCATGACAACTAAACAGGTGTTCATCCAGACTTGTTTTATTACATTTTTATATAAAAAAAAAAAACGCATTCAGATAAATCTATGTAAAGCATCCCTTTGATTTTTGTGTGACCAGATTAACTCAGAGTATGCTTACACAAGTGTTCATCATCACAAAATATCCAAACAAATGGAATGTGACTAATATTACACAATGTAGAAGATTTTCATCTAAATAAATTCCTGTGATGTCACTATCTTTTACTGATTGAGGTAACACAATGGTGGGTGAGCCTATGGTCCACTGATGAAAGTATTGCAATTTTTATACAGCAGTAGTATGAATTGGGTGTCTGTAGTGACAATCATCAAACTCAAGTTGCTGCTAATGCACACGAAGGAGCAGCCACAGTGAGCTGTTAGATGAAAAGCTGCAGGCGACGGGCTGCACACCTCCAACTTGTCAGCGAGGTAACTAATTCCTTTCTCTGTGCCCTGCTGTCCATAGACTCATGCCGTGTGCAGCATAAAATCAGAACACTGCTGCTCACACAATGATGAAAAAGGACAATTATTGCCTAACATCTTCATTGAAATGGCAATAGTTTGTTTTGCTGCCTGGAGAACTCTGTGACCTGTATATTAAACTGTATTTACTGTTACCTCCTGTAACTGCAGGTAACTACAGGACTGATATCGTGAAGATTATTGCTCTAAAAGTTCCTCAGACACCGGTTTGGGGAAAAGAAAAGAAGATTTAAGTTGACATTTAACACGTTTGCGATGTGGATTGCACTTAAGGGGGTACCAGTCAGTTTCGTAATGGTGCCCCTGACATTACATAAATTTGGTGTTTGTGCTTAAGGCCTTTGTTCAGTGATTGTGATGTGTGAGTTTAAAGTGTTCACAAAGTGAAGAATTATTTCAGCGAGATGTAATTTAATTATGATCTAATATGAAGAAAACTGTAGTCGTCCATTACTGTCAGAATTTATACATAGGAAGTATTTTTGTTTTATTCAAACTGAAACCAAAACTCAGTCTTTCCATATTCTACACTAATATTTTCAAGGTGGTTTCAATTCAACCCCAGACTAACAAGTCTATACACTCACTCTATAAGGCTCTCCACTGCTGTAGCAATTGAATTTCTTCCCTTGGGGAATCAATAAAGTTAAATGACAATAGCTTTCTATTCAAGGGCAGTAGTCCATACGGCTAAAATGGAGTCCTGACAGTACAGTGGGGTGCAGTGGACAATCAGTCCCAGTGGCCAAAACAGTCGGAGAGCGTCGCAGAGAGGTAGGAAACCTGATCCATGGAGGTTGTCAACTAAAATTACAGTTGTTATCAAGATAAGGTTTCATGTCAGCTCACTGAATCGCTGATTTCCACTAGACTGATTTAGACTTTGATGAAGGACAGGCTCTATTGATTGAACAGACATTGGATATGAGTGTGATAACAGTACAAAAAATGGAGGGAGATAAGATTTGTCTATATAACGAGCGATTGTCAGTTTTTAAATTTTTTGTATGTTGTTAATTATTTTTGTTACTGATGCATGTCACAAAGATAATGCATCACTACATGCTTACCTGTGCTAATTATATTTGACATGTTTTTATGATTACGGTGCATGGGCCTTTTCATGGCAGACAGATATCAGATCAGTGGAATGACAAGCGTGAAAATGTGCATCAACTTTTCTGACATTTCTGAATTTTCCAATGTACGCTGACCTTTCCTCACTGCCAAAAAACCAACACAGCCTGAAAACTGATTTTTACAATCTGCCATCTATAAGACAGAGATGGATGTGTGGTTACTAGGCTACCAGTTTGACACGAAGTGTTACTGTGCGCGTTGGTGACGTCAGGTGCGAATGTCTTACCGCTACAGTGCAGACAGGCAGGCTGAGGCAATGAGGGGCCTTCGGATTTCATCAGGTTGCAGAAACACCTTCACTGGTCTTTTTCTTTTAAGCAAAAAGTGCTTGTTAGTGTCACTTTGATAAAAAATTGATTGACTTTTGTGTGTGTGTCTTCTTTTATGTCTTCATAAATGTCAGTGTCACTTTGATTGGCTGTGATCTTTATATCTGTCAAGTGTTATTTCAAGACTTGTACACAGCAGGTAAAACCAATAAATTACATGAAATACTCGCCCACACCTCTGTGTACACACTATACGTTTATAGTCTGCAGTTCTTAAAAATTACAGTGTATTTGTGTTCAAGCTATACATGTTTTTTTGTGCAGTGGCAGAGAAAAGAAAAGGAAGGGGACAGGAGAGGATGAGAGGAATGGATGAAGGACAGACCAGTACTGGAGGACAAGTAGATGCATGATAAAAGAGGAGCAATGATGACAGGGAAGATAAAAAAAAACAGAGAGAAAGACAATAAGAGCAAGACAGACACTGGGGGTTGACACGAGGAATAGATGGCCAGGGGCCTGGAGAGAGAGGGGAGACAGTTGGCGACACTTCGACACAACAAAGGCCAGAAGCGCACTACTGCCGAACAAAAACCAAGCCACCGCCAGAGGGGTGAGAGAGGAGAAGAGACAAGAGAGAGAGAATGAGAGATGGAGGCATACTGATGTGTGTGAGAGAGACTGAGAGACATACACCAGAGAGACTGTGTGTTGGGAATGTGTTGGCAGGCTGGCACACTTTTCCAGAGGACACATAGAACATAACTATAAGCAAAACTAGAATCCAAGTTCAGCAGAAGGGCAAGAAAAGAAGAGGAGACGGGGAAAAAAGCAACACAGACACAATATGAGAAAAACCTATTCACAGACATTTTAATAGAATGTATACATTTTTGAACGTTGCCACTTTAACACTGCAGCGTTCCTTCAGTTACGCACATGTCAAAACGACAAAGAAAAATTTATCATTACACTGATGAAATTCAAATATTAATCCTACGTTTTTATTTACATTTGGTGGCCACTTAGTCACTTTGTCCATCTGGCAAACAAACGAGTGCAGTATGTCACTCTTGTTTTTATCTCTGTTCTGGTCTCCATCAGCACCCGAGGGACATGTTTAGCTCCTCTGAAATGCTTCACTGTATTCACCAGCTACTTGGTTTTTTTTCACCTTTTTCAATGTGCCATTGCTGAGCAGTTGGCTCACAGTTTTTCACTGAGAACACCTGCTTACTTCCCCACAAAACTGTGACGATGAGAGCGAGCAAAAACAGAAAAGTTGCAGCCTCAAAACCAAAATGAGCTGAATATTTTGGGGGATAATCCTCTGTGGGATGAGTGACCATTTTCATTTTATATTTAGTCAAAAAAAAAAATTCACGTTGAGATGGCTGGCATTTTAATCAAGACTAATATTTGATGCTAAGATTGCTAATATATTGTAGATATATAATATACAGTATAGTTTACATAAAAGCCAAGGATTAGCACCCAAGTCAGCTGGCAACCTTGTGAAAGGAACTCAAACAAAAATTGTCATGCAAAAGATTTTACAGCTAAATTTGAAAGAAACAGCAGTTGAGGATGATGCAGCTGCAAATTTCTCTTCTTATGCACCCTTTGCCCCAGGACATATCTAGCATTTGGACATTAATCAAGAGCAAATCACATTGGGGAATGCATTTATCAATATTTTCATTGGTTCAGAGGGGTGAAGAGTGTCACTCCATGTCTGTAATTACATGGTTGGTAATAGTTAAGCTTATGTTTTAGCAGTATTGCCCAAGAAGAGTGACTGTGACTAAGCCATAGAGACAGTCACTAATCAATTCTCTAGTGAATAAATGTTTGTGCTGCATAAATTAAATCGTTATGACTGTTGAGAGTTATGTGTGGAGATATGGACTGGTGTGTGTCGAGGGCTGATTTAGTGGAAGGAGAGCTCAGGGGCATTTTTTTCCCAGGGATGGCAATTACACATGGTGACCCTGCAGCTAACATCGTGAATGGAAGATCTCACTACGCCACAATTTATAAAGATTGATTTCTTATCCAGCTTGTTACACATACGCAGAAATAATTGCACAAACTGCTCATTCAAAGACAGTGTATGAAGAAGTCCCAGTAGAATGAGTGAGAATACAGTGTGTGTTTGTGTGTGTGCATGTGTGTGTGTGAGTATACCTTCAAATTGCATCACTTTCCAGAGAGTTACGTCTTGGTGGAAGTACATAAAAGTCTCTTGGACGGGCCTAGCAGCAAACAGTGCATCAAAGCTGTGTAACTGTCTGTTTTGTTTAGGACTATATGGCTGTCTTCTTTTGTCTGTTTGTCTGCTCAGCTTGCTGTCTGTGTGCGGATAGAAGTTTAAATATTGATGCATCAGGAAATGGAAAATATAATGAAGAATCCGTGCCATGCCTCCAGCTTAATAGCACCAGACTGACATTGAGTGAAATACCCCGTCTATCAACGTGTACTTACATGTGCTGAAATAAAGCTTCCTCTGCCTCCTAAGGGGTGTCTCACCCTGGCAATAATAAAATGTTTAATTGAAGCGCTAACATGCATTCTTCATAATTTATGGATCATAGCGTGGTACAGGAAACACATAATTTTTTTTCTTATGGACTGTCTCCTTAAAACTCCTAACTCCAGAAATCGCCATCATTGACATTTCACTTTTAGATTAAACTGAAAGTTTAATATTTCATCCTGCTCTATAAAGGAAAAAAACACTTCCATTAAAGGTCTGATGACTTCTTTTTAAAAGATAGCCATAATGGCAAAATGTTTTTAAAAACTTCCTGTGTCCTCTGACCCTTGGTCTCCTCTCTTTCCATCTACTCCATTCCCTCCTCTCCATTTTGTATTTAACCATTTGATCTTTGATATTTATCAGATGAGATGAGGTGGTGAGACAGCACTCCTCTCATATCCTGTGCTCCCCTGAACATCTGCTGTGACACATCGAAACATTAGCAATGACAGATGAGTTTACTGATCTGCAACAAGACTGATGCACATCTGATCACCTTCTCAGCGTTCTCCACTAAACACCCACCACTCCGCTGACAAACAGAAGAACAGTTGACAAGGAAACAACCAAACAAGGAAATATATACATAGATAGACAGAGTTCATTACCAGCCTTGTGGAGTGTGTGTGTGTGCACGTGTGTGTGTAGCTTTCACTTTCAGGTGTGTTACCAAGGACATTGTAAAGAGAGGGACACAAACGAGAAAGTAGAAGATAACACACTGAGGTAAAACATACTGTCAGCGACAAAAAAAAAAAAAAAAAATCTGACAGTTTGTCACATGAGAGAAAAACCTTGTCATCCTTGGAGCTGAGCATAAAATAAACGTTCAGTGTGATAAATCCCAAAGCAGGAACATCTAATTAATTGTCCAGTGACTTCATCAGCAAAACAAAAAATGTTTGACTGGGAGGTTGATTTTGATGGAACATCCCTGTTGTTAAGGAGGAATAAAGGCCTGTTGTCCCTGGTGAATCCTGCAGCAGCAAGATTAAGGCCTAATTCCAAACAGAATAACAGTAGCTTCCTTTTTAAAAATCATTCATTTTTGTCTTATTACATCTAAAAACTGAAAGTCCTTCTTGATTACAATGTAGTGTCTTGTGCAGAGTGAAAAGAAAAACGAGATGATAACATGAGGGGAAGCTTTAAAGTCATAGTTTGGGGTATTTGACCTATAGTCAGTGTATTACCTGCTGTAGATTCGGATCAGCGCACTCTCAATTCAGAGAGGCGACCAGGAGCACTATCACAGATGCTGAGCGATGTTTCTCTGGGGATAGCAATGATGTTGTGTTGGTTGGTTGTTCTGAAATATTCATGATCTCCAGAGGATGAATCATACTGACTTTCATGATCTGGTGACTTTATTTTAGTGCCACCATGAGGTTGTAGGATATTCAAGTTTTCCTTTGTGCGGTTCTTTGGTTTAAGACAAAATACCTCCAAAACTAATGACATTTCCATCAGCCTTGGGTGTATTTTGCGTTTATTACTGTTAGCATACCATTACACTAAACAGTTAACCTGACCATTCCGAAATTAGCATTTAACTTAAATCGTTGCTGTGCCTAAGGACATCCTCATAGAGCTGCTAGCATGACTATAGAGTTGTATTTGCATTTCTACTCCTCACAAGTCACTGCCCACATCCTGAACCTGTAGCTGTTGATGCCTGTTTTCTTTAGACTCTTCTGGCTCTATGTGGTGCCTTTGTACTGTAGCATGATAGTATGAAACACTTGTGGGTTTTATTACAGTAAACCCTCAGAAGAAAGGTTTAAAAATGACAAAGATCAGGCGTCTCATAAAGGAGAATTAATGGTTTTCTGAACTAACATTGGGCTCCACCAAAGCTTTGACAGCCTCCTGATGCAGGTTCTTTTTTAAGCAGGTACATTGCCATGGTAACTGCACTGATTATAATCATCTTTAAACACATAAAAAGCCTTCCTTAATCTCACCAGTCACCAGTTGGGAAAAATGGCATCGCCCACCATTCCATGAAGACGCTGTTGATTCAGGTGTATAAATAGCAAGAAGAGGGTTGTGTTCTTTCTTCCTCTGATGAAACATACTGTAGTCTCTTATAATGGGACAGTAATGTTTATGACACACCCTTCGTTTTACCCCAGGAACAATCCTGTTTCCTACAAATTACACAAATATCTTTTGTTAGGGACCAAAAATCACATTTCGGTATTTTTAGGCTGAATGTTAATACATGATTTATATCTCTATGTTCTGTTGTGAGTTCACATGTGAGACGTACCAAGCATTTTTATTAAAACAGATGTGATCAAAATAAAATGCAAAGGCAGGGTTTCCTTCTCTGTTTGAAAATATACAGCTAAAAAACACGTAAATTATAAATCATATAACAAAATAGCCTACAATAAATAAAAATAGACCTGTCTTTGAGAGCAACAATACATTGATTTAACCTGATGCACCAGTTGATTTGTTATACAGAACTATCTGGGAAGCCTTTGTTGGAAACTGTTTGGAAAAGGCCAGGAGCTCTCATGAAAATACTTGGCAGGTGATTGGATGAACCAGCTGTCTATCACATGATGTAGTGGGAAATTACAGATGAGGAAACATGACACCACAACAAGCCGGAGTCTGTAGAGCTATGAAAGCGAGTTGTAGGTAATGTAGATAATTCTTGCTTCTCCGTAGCTGCCAGTAGAACCTCCCTCAGAGGATGCACTGTGCTTTGTTTGGAAATATACATCTGCACAATGTATCAACATGTAAATGAAAAAAATATGAAATAAATAGACAATTTTAAATAAAAAATAGGCCCAACCTGGTGCTGTGCGCTTGTTGCAGGAGAACGGGCTTGTGTGCAGACACAGAGCGAGAAGGACCTTCATAGTCATTATTTCAATAATCTATGGATTAATTCCAGTTTAGATGGATATATTCCACTAATGGAAGAACTGAATATAAATAAAGAGGTCGCTCCCGTTTTAGCAGTGAAGTTCCTTCAAAGTGTCAGACTCATGATCAAAAGCTGGTGTTTGCATTAAGCACAACACAACTGAACCACTGACAGTTCAAATGGCGATTCAGGTGTGTTAGAGGTCCGTTAAACTCACGTCTTTGTAATTCCACAGCCGCATTTTTTTTTTTTTTTTTTTTTTTGTAGTCTTCAGCTTCAACTGACACTGACATCACTTGAGACAGTTTATCAGACTGAACAGAGCTGCCTTTCAAGCCCAAAGGACTTTATACAACATTTTCACGCATGCTGTACCTGTAAACAAACTTTGATGTGTAAAATCAGTGGAGTTCCCTTTTAATATTTTACTTACTGTATTTAGTGATAATTTGCTGTAAACATTTGAATTCACCAGTGGGACTGAACTATTATCATATCATCATGCTACCCTAGTTCTCTATACTCAAAACTTCAACTGCGGCATGCTTGTGTAGTTGATGGTGTGTATGCTATCCTGTCATTCTGTAGGCAGCATGTATTTAAATGTACTCCTGGGGCTCTGTGAGCACTGTGGAGGAGGCTGGAGACAGAGACAGAGCGACAAGTTGCCGTCTGCCCTGTTTCAAGTGCCACTAGTCTTACAAATAAAATACCTCCTTCACCTAATTAAATGAACAACAAAACCCCCCTTTGTGTAGCCACAAATCACACCCTTACCTACACACACAAACACACACAAAATAATACCATTGTAAACACCTAATTAGCACCTACCCCAAACAACTTTCCATCTATTGTTCCCCCTAACAAGATGTCAGACCTTCACAGTGTTATGGAGGCCAGCCTCCACATTCAAAATGATTTTTTTCAACATTTCAGTCAGTTTCTTTTCTTGCCAGGCAGAAACCTTTCAAGTTCCTCCAAAGCACCTTTCAGATTTTTATTGTATAGAGTGAAACACTGCTGCATTTGGTCCCAGGCTACAGAAGTAAAATTGTTATGTGGAAACACAGGCTTGTCAGGTGTATGTCAATATTTGCATTATATTTTGCTGCTGTAAAATACAAATATATATATATGTATAGTATATAATTCATATAAGCCAGTGTATAGCCCGTGAGCAATGAAGTGTCACCTTTGTTTTTCCATATATTATGTTTAAGCATTTCATGGTCTAAAAGCATTCTGAAATGTCTTTCTACCTAGCCAAGAACAATTTTTCCACCAATTCTGACTGAAGAATTAAATTTTTCCCAGTCTGTAGTCAGTACAGCAGCTCTCCATCTTTAGTTGGAGGCTGAAAACTCGGCTCAGAGCTACAGCATGTCCCATCTCCCAATTGAATCGTATCTCTGCTTCAACACGGATTTTATCTCAACAATAAATATCCCCTCTACCTCACTATTAAGCCTCTTTTTTAGTGTATTTTATCGCACTTCCCCTCCCACATGATCATCCTAGGGTCAAAGCAGTATTGTCTGGGCACTATGAGTTGTGTAATCTGTCAAGTGGGTTATTTATGGTTTGAGCCATCTATAAATTAAAACACTTCTTACTACTGCACTCACTGTAAGTTCCTGTAGACAGCAGCGGCAGAAAACTTTTAGAAATTTCAACAGACTTTCTTACTGTTATTTCATCTGTTAGTACCTTGAGCCTTTTTCTTCCTGTGATCAGTTACTCAGTGATATGTAACAGGATATCTGTCTGATTCTGTGTCTGAAAAAGCTTATAAAGCATCTTATAAGCATCTTTATAAAAGCACACCATCAGTTGTTTCCTTCCTCAAGCCATTAAAGTCAGAAGGGCCAAGAGTTGCAGTGTGTCTGAGAGATAGTGTCTCAGTTTTTTACCACAAAACCACTACCCTGCATTCAGACTAGAAATAGAGCCAAACTTTCTTGCTTAGTCAGCATATATTTAGCCAACACAGGCAGTTTTAGAACACACTAATCTCTATAGATTGACCAGTAACCCTCTGTAATAGTGCTTCCCTAAATATCTTTTCAATCCTTCCATATCTAGGTGCGGCCTTGATGCTGTAGAAATAAAAAGTCTAAGTTTAAGATTTTACAACATCCAGTTGTATGCCTGCCTGCAGCATGTGGCAAGGTTTCTATTGGCTGATTTAAGCCTAAAATCTATAGACTGCCTCTCTGGAAGTTATCCTAATAAGTATCACCTTAGAAATCACTCCTAGATTTTCTTTTTTTACCGTGATGTTTGGTGGCCTTTTTGGTCCTTGCTTGCATTCATTTTCTTACCTTGTTTTTACTTTGTCATTATTGACATTACCTCTCAAGCAGAGTTGGAAACCTCCCCAAAAAAAAAGGTCAAAACAAAGGGAAGGACTGCAATCGTCAATGGTCAATGAGACAATCAGAAAGTTCAGAACAACAGCAGAAGGGATAAGATGATGCCAGGGAGTAAGATGACGCCAGTATAAGAAATGGTCCCACGGAACGGCAGTATCAGTATCCAGGATGGCAACACAGCGCAAGTGTAAACGAGGATAAGACTCTGGTCAGCACCTTTCTGTGTCCTGTAAGGTGCACTTTCTTTGTACTGGAAGGGCAGCACTCTTATCGACTGCCAGGTAGAGGTCTGCATGATGATGTGACTCCTCCAGCAGCTAAAGAAAGAGGCAGCTGCTGTGGCGCCTGCATCCACTGCTAGGAAGGAGATCTGCAACATGTTACTCATTTGTAAAGCACAGTTTTAAAAGTTAGATCATTGAAATATGCTATTGGACCTGTGGTTTAAGCTTACACATGCAGTCATTTGCAAGAATGCCCAGCCACCTGTGCTTAGTTTGCTTGTGCAACTGCATTAAAGCTCTGTGTCAAAGATAATTTATATCGTTTTTTTCTGTTTGAGAATATATGAACCAAACTCTCCATCTGATCATAAATTGAACGCCGCTGCAGAACTAATTCAGCACCACAACAGCTTGGTTTGGAGGACGGTTTGAAAATGCGTCCTTGCCTATGGGCAGCAGACCAGTAAAAACACGTTCAAAAAACAAAATTGGTTTTATTTCATTACCATATTTTTGGGCTGGCTAGTCACCATGTTTGTACTGGCTTATCATATTCAATATTTGACAGGGCAGTGAAAAACAGCTGCTCAATTAAGCACACAGTTTCTTTAATCAGTGGTTGCTATGGTTTCCCTGGAGTTCTGCGGTCCACGTTCCATATGGTCTGTATGAGCAGCATGTGTTATCTGGATTATATGCCCATGTGCGTTTGTGAGTTTCATGTATGTCCCTTTCTCTCTCTGCATTTGCTCATGAGTGCCAAGCTGCATGTGTGGCTGTTTGTGTTATTAATCCAGAGGTTGTGAGTTTGTCCCTCTGGGGAGGAACTTGAAATACATAACACCTCCTCTTGCCCACATGTCTATTTAAATAAGAATGGTGTGTGGATGAGTGTTTGTCAAATGCCAGCTGTGCTGCCCAGACCTGTGTTACATGACTGCTGCACAGCTCTGTAAAGGACAGCCACATTCAAAAACTGTATACATCAAATACATTTTCTTTTCAGTTTCTGTATGTTTGCAGTAATCTTGACCTTGAAATCTGGACGAGGGAACCAACAGTAACAGGCAAACTGATACAGTTTCTTTGGTGTTATTAGCTGTATATTTACAACCCTACTTAAGCTACATCCTAATTCAAGGAATGCTTTCTTCAAAGGACACAGCCCAAATATCTTTAGGGACCTGAAGGCCAAGCCGAAGCCATGCCTCCTCCCAGAATGAGTTGATCTAACACCACAAGGAAAACCACAACTAATGCTACGTTTTCATTTCTCAGTGGGGAGCTGCCTTCGAACTGCAGACAAAGTTCAAAATATCTGTGTAAACTTTTTGTGTAAACTGTGACATTTTCCTCCACACACTTAACGACTGTATGCATTAAGTTCATGGAAAGACTACCATGTCAATGACTGTCTGCTGACAGCTACAAAAAAAAAAAAAAAAAACAACCAACAAGAACAAAAAAAGCTGTGCCCTTTTCATTGCTCCACTTCAAATGATGTATTTGCTGGTGAGAGATGGCCAGTTGAGGGTAAATACCTGATAAATACTGTATATCACGGCTATTTTGCAACCAAACATAACAAGTTATTGGCTGGCTACGCTATTAATTAACTGATGTGCCCATTGATTTGTTGGATATTGAAAGGATACACTTGTTTCATCCTTGTCATTCAGGCAAAAGGTTGCATTTTTCTACTTCAGTGGAAAGAGCATTTGGAGTAAGACAATAATGTCAAGCCTTTCTGAAGCACTAATTCTTTAAATGTGGACTCCAAAGGATGAAGCCTGTGAGCAAGGCTTCAGGAATTAACCTTGGGGTTGACTGCCACAGTAATAGAATAACTTGGTGTGACAAATCATTCTATTATGGTAATGCATGACCTACTCCACATAACTAGGACAGGCATTACCATTACTATCGGCAGTTTGAAGTGGCGGTTCAGTTGAGGCATGGGGTGCGTGTCAGGGCAGGACAGAGAAAAGCCATATCCTTGACACATTAAGTGTTTAGACAAAGAGGAAGCAAACAAAAGAAACACAAAGGTGTATGTTTGGGCTGCAGTCTGGGTTGATAGGCAAGCCAAGGGCTGACAGAGAGGAGGAGAAACATTCATGTCAAGCGTCACCAGTCATGCTTGGCATCTTCAGGAAAAAAGGGAGAGGGAAAAAGGCTAAATTACGCATCAGGAATGTTGATCACACACCACTGGGTCCTGAATTTCCTCACAGTGGTACACTGCTGATGACTGGATTACTTTGAGCTGGAGTTGACCATCTCTGGCCACTGACTGCAGCCGTGTGGAGCCTGAGCGGCAGGCAGGTTAGAGCTGTCCGTGGTCCTGATATGTCCACTGAGAAAAGAAGCAGCCCTGCCGTCACATACAAGATATTAATTAATACTTAATTGAGTCATATCGTGGAAATCATTTAACTACAGTGGGGAGGTGACAGCACTGGGTCAAGGACACTGCAGCCAGAGGTGTCCCAGTTCTTGTTGCTTTACCTTCTGCTTTAAAACACTCCAAAGGTGTTCTATTGGATTCAGGTCAGGGGATATACCATAATTGTCATTTTGGAAAATTCCCTTTCCTCTCAAGCTTTTCATTTAGTATTTGGTTATACAAACTGGCATTCCTTGTGCCATCTATAAATGTTATTTCCACTTCACCTTCTGCACTCATGCAGCTGCACTCATACAGCCACATATCAGCACACTCCCATCTCCATGTTTCATAGTTAGCACTAAGCAGTCACTGTGGTAGTCATGGCCAAGTCCACATCAAACATGCTGGACCCCATCTGATCCAAACAATTTTGTTTTTATCTGATCAAAGAGTGAGCTGCCGACATTTATCAAGGCCTCTTTTCATGTTCTTTGGCAAAGTTTAATATTGCAGTTTTGTGCTGTTCTGTGATCAATGGTTTTCTTCTTGGCCTCTGTCTGTAGAGGTTATATCATACAATTTCCTTTGCACTGTCTGATCAATCAGTGAAACACCAGTTTGCAAAGGTAATCCTTGTGCCAAGTCAGAGGCACTTATTGTTTTCCAGTGCAACATTGTGTAAATATTGAATTGTGTGTTTTATCAAACTTTTTTTTGGAGTGATCAGAAATAAACAGATTTATGTTGCAGTGGTCACAGTTAGGGATGCTCATTTTGAATGTTTTTTTCTGACTGATAGCCGACGCTCATAAATGGTTAACTGACAAGATTAAAATGTATTATTTAAAGTAGACGAGTCTCTGTTGAGAAAACACATTGATTTCTCTGGCATCAAGCATTATAACCTCTCTCGTGCAGGAAAATATCAAACAACTTATTAAAATAAATAGCAAATAGTGGCCAGACTTTCTTATGTATAAACAAATTAACAAAACGAAAACACAAATTGAATCCTTCAACACAGAGACCGCAACAAAAACTTGCAGTTGCATTTTTTCGACTTTAAGATAAATTAATCAGGCCAGGCTAACATGTTGATATGATGAGGGGTTAGTCTGGTGCGCAGTCTGTTCCTGCTCTGATAGGACTGATGTCCCAGGATATTTTCAGTATTTAATTAGTATTAATTGGTCCAAATTCGTATTAGTTAGCATTTCAGCTCTTCTGGTTCCCCTGTCCTGAGATCTAAAAACTAAAGATGCTTTTTGCCTCTCATGCATTAGAAATAGAATTAATCAAGCTACACTATCTTAAGTCACAAAAAGCATTTGTTACTTCTAAGAGGGAACACCACAGTTAGGAAAAGACAACAGTAGTAGACAGTAGATTATTTGACAAATCTGTTTTTACTTCTTCATGACCTTAAACACACCACCAGGGAAGAGCTGGTAAAGAAGTGATGGATAAGCAAGTAAATTTCAACTTTTTGCACACTGACTTTGATGCCATAAAAAAAACAAAAAACAAAAACAGATCACTGGCTGTGCAGAGAGAGAAAATACTTCCACCAGTGTTAAAACTTATCATTTGGTGCCCGGCATGACTTAAAGTGCAGAATGCATCCAAACTATACATTTTTGAGAACCTTTCTGTGACATTTAGCCTATTTACGACAGACAGCTCGTACTTTGTAGCCTCATATTCTACAGAAAATGATGTGGAGAAGAGGATGATTTAACGTTGACTGTGTTTTATTGTTTGTGGGGGACTGAGTTAGATATTGCAGATTTATGCTGGGTTTCCTCAATCAATGTGAAGGGTTTTAAATATGAATGACTCGGTGATTTGTCATAAAGTTGACGGAGACTGTGATGGATTTAACCCAACAAACAAACAGAGCCACAAACAACGTCAAAGTTCAAAATTCACTGGGTTTTCTTCCCCATTCCTTCTATTCAGCTGACCACTTCTTAGCTCAGTTCCTGATAGAAAGTAGGAAGATGGAGGTAAATTTGAAAACAAAATCTATTCCTCTTTGGATTCCTAGTTTAGGTCTATATACGCACTGTATGTATGTAAATTGCTAGACAATCTATGGTGAAGGCAATGTTCAGCTAAACTGTGCTGATAACACACTATCTTAGCTTGTTGATGCAACACACAACTAGCCTTGATGATGTATTCCTGCATTCAGTTACACAGACATTTGGCTGGATTCAGTGTGGATTGCTTTTGTTGATTTTTTTGCTGCTGTGCAGAAGATGATTGTGGTTAAGCTGTCTGGAGTGTCAAAAGAAAATGAGAAAAGTAAAATTGCCTTTAGTAGTATTTGAAAGCTGCTGTTTTATGGACACTTCATAGTTCCATTACGCAGTGTTTTGGGGGAAGCTAATATGGATTCCAGAAATACTGCAGTCTGCTCGTTTCACTCCACCATTTGCTGCAGGGGCCACTGAGAGGATTTAACACCACAGACACGATTTACTGTACAACCTGACAGCAGCCACAGAATGCCCACGGGAGAGGCTGAGCAAGCTCAATGAAGATAAATAGCAAACTGACGCTTAAGTAGCTTCAGTTAAAGGCAAATACCACAGAATTCTGTTACTTAAAAAATGTATTCATCTGGCCGAGGGCAAAACAGTTTGTCATATAGCCAGAAATAAGAAAGAAAATTACCTGTTAGGCCACACTGATGCTTTGTGCAGTTCTACTGAGGAGTAATTTGAAAAAGCCTCATTGGAGTGTAATAGCTCTTATCAGTTTGTCAGTCTTGTGAGTTTCTCAGTTACTGGTCATAAAGAAGAGCCAGGTTCCACATTTTAATAACATCAGAGAATAAGCTGTTCTCTCCTCCGGTCCTGTGGTGTCTTTGAAAAAGAGTAGTTTATATTCTGTAATAACAAGTACAGATTTGAAACCATCATGACCAACAATAGCCATTTAAAGTTTTAGAAAAATGCACTCAGTGCCAAACATGCCACACATGTGCTGTTAACATGATTATGATATTTTACTGTAGAGAACAATGTCTCTTCTTCTTCATCTTCTTGTTTCTACGTACACAAAAAAACATTAAAATTGTAGAATTTAAACTGCCATAACAGGAATACAACAGCAATCATAACCGCCTCCAGTCAATCTCTTTTAGGCACAAAATGGCTTTAACCTACATCCGCTACAATGCCTGAAGCTGTCAGACACAACCACACATCCATCCACATCCATTCGACCATTTTACATGCATAGGGACATAATCTTTTATTGTAGCTCAATCTGTGTTTAAAGCATATTTCAACAATACTGCAGGATTGTAAAGGCTCTTTATATCGCCAATATAAAATGTAATAACGTCTTTCAGTAATGGTAATGAACACTAACCACTAGACTCCTGTAGATATGCAGATCACTGTAGTTATCCTGATTTCATGCTGAGATTAAAGAAGTTTGCTATGAAGCAATCTCTCCACCTCAGGGTTACAAGATTTCCATCTCTATTGAGTCAGTGAGAATCTTTTTTGTCATGCTTGCATGTGCATTTTCAAAGGATTTTCTCCTATACTCCACAGACACAAGCTCTCTGCGGTCAGGCAGAACTCAACAGACTACAACTCCATTTTTTCTCCTTCAGCCGGCTAAAGTACAACATACCAAACCCCTGTTGAGCCAGTGCTTCACCTTCACTAAGCAGCATCAGCTGCAGTTCTGAAGCCACAGGGAAAAGTTGAAATGTGGTGAGTTCGAATTGGAGCAGAGCAGCTTTTATCAGTGAATGTTATGGTATGGTCATATTACAGAGACAAACCAGCACAAGACTCTGTGAAGACTCATTTTGAGCTGCCATCTATAAATATTGTGACTGATAACTGAAAAAGAGCAACTGGCAGCTGATGGGGTCAGGGATGGAGAACCCAGGCTGTTTCCACTGTCAAATCACAGCAAAAATCATGACAAAAAGTTGAACCTGGCTCAATGACACAACACAACATTACATGGCAATGCGCTGTGTGGGCTAATCAAATACAGTTTGTGTAAGAACACATTTCTGGTACTTTGTAACATCACCGCTGTATCTCTACAGTTTGCCTCGGAATTGTCTTGGCCATGAGAAACTTTCCAGAGTTGTTAAAATCCTGTCTCATGGTATTTCAAACTGCTCATAAGTGCAAGGAGGTTGTTGCACTTTGTTACATGAAAGGATGTTTTCAGTCTGAACTCCCACTAAGCCACTTACCATTACTGTTGGGTCCTAACAGACAATAATATAAAGATCAGGACCATCTTCATATAACTTATTTTTACTTTCTACTATTTATTCTCTTTTGAATGTACTTCACTCAGCGTCGATAAGTACAGCAACTGCAGTAGCTTGTGCTGGACCTCAAGACCAGTGTCAGTTGAATGTTCATTTTTTGTATCGATTTGTATGGGTGTGGTTGTGCCACACACAATCACCGGGGCAGGCACACTCTTGCTCTTTGACAGCAGGGGGGGCATCACACAAGCAGCTGATCAGGCGGGCTGTGGGAAGTGTCCTGTCTTTGTTGCAGCATGTCTTTGTTCATGCGTGGCAGTGTGACATGTGGTGCAGCAGCAGTAGAGGCTTTACATTGGCAAATCGAGGATGACAGGTGAAAACCTTCCAATGGTGGGTCATAAATTATACAGTTGATGCAACTTAATTGTATGTGTCTTCGGATTTATTGATGTTGACATAAATAATTCAGAGGCGAGTGTGTGTGCGGGACAAGTGATGTAGATTTGTTTAGTGGTGTGGAAATCTGGACCAGGATGAGGATAACATGAGGTCTGGCTTTATTGAGATTTTTATGTTTGGATGTGTTACTGGAAAGAGGATTCTGGAGAGCAGATGAGAAAATGCAGAGAAAGAGAGAAGAAGAGAGAGGGAGAGGCAAAAAAAAAAAGAGAAATCACTTGTAAACACTGTAGATTGGGTTTCAGTGTCCAACGAAATAACACTTATTGTGTTGCAGTAATTTCTAAATAATGACCTAAATGGCACATTCAAGAAAAGGAAGGAGGAAGAGATTGTGTGCTGAAAGGGAGAGGCCTCATTTAGTGAGAGTCAAGTGGGAGAGTAATATGTCAGCAGACTGTTCAGCGTGTCCAAGGTCAGGGGGAGAATGAACTGCCTGAAGGGAGATGGCAAAAGGAGCACAGAAGAGTGCAAAGAGGGGTAGAAGAACCAGAAAAAGCAAGAGTAAAATAGAATAGAGATGGGAAGGAGATGACAGAGGAAACAGGGAGACAGAAAAAAGAATGAGGAGAAGTCACAGAAAGAACACAGAAGTATGAGAAGGAAGATAGAAGGAAGAAGTAAAGACAAACATTAGAAACGACAGCAAACAATAAAACCAAGGACAGAGTGAGGTGGTAGACAACTAGAAAAGGAAAATATTGTAGGGAGAATGTATTACAGCAGGCATCATTTAGAGCGGAGGAGAGAAAGACGAGCAGAAACGCACAGTCAAATCTTAAATTGCTTCACGCTGCCTACAATATATTCTTTTCCTACATTTGGAAGTCATGGTGGAGAACCGGAGAATGAAAGGAAAAATATGCAGTCGAGTGTAGAAAGCAAGAGGGAATGCAATGAAAGGAGTGGAGGAGTTCTTAAGGCTGTCTGCCTGCTTTCATTTTTTTCGTGTTTTCTTTCTTCCACTCCTGTCATCGTCCTTGAAGCGGAGAGAGAACATTCAATGCCGAAGACAAACCATCACACAGACACATACACACAGACACAGACACACACACACACACACACACACACACACTGCCACTATTATACTTTTTTATACATGTAAATACAGACACAAAGACATGTGTATGGAGCAGTGTCCGGGGACACATGCCGCAGTGTGTCTCATTTCCTGTTCTTCTGTACTTACACTTGCTATTTCGAGCTCAGAGTGGGCTGCTCTGCCATTGCCATCTTGGCAGTGCCTGACTCCTCCTAACTCCAAAAAGGGGCACAGAGGTGGGTATGTGGGGAGCCGAGACCTCGGTACATGCTGGTTTGTGGCAAGCATTTGTTCACCCACCTGTCACTCAAAGTCTCAATTATGCATCTTTAATAATAAAAAAATACTTTATATTCAAAATTGAAATTGAAACAGGTGAATTATATAAAAATTAACCCTCCGCACAGTTGACACACAGGTGAGAATTTGCTGTACAGACCAAAACCATTTTTTGTACCAGGCTGTAAACATGTTTATTTCTGCTGTAAAGTCAGGCATTTTAGCATGGGAGTCTATGGGGATTGACTCCCTTTTGGAGCCAGCCTCAAATGGTCATTCGCACAACTGCAAACTACAAATGGTTTTTGTCAAATCTATGGTAACTTCATTTTTCAGCTCTGGAAGTTGCTGCCTGGTCCAAGCCACCAATTATGGCAACATGCAGTGAACTGTGAGTATGTGGACAATGCAATCATGATGGTCAAAAATCTAAGTGAAAGGCTGGACAATTGTTACCCTCAATAGTCGACATCTTGCCTAATTAGCGGAAGGGGAGGGACCACCAAGATATTTTCAAACTTGTGAAAATGGTGACTGCGGAGTCTGTAGCTGTAGCAATGGTTTCAAGGGTGTATTCATGTTATACATGTCTATACAGAGTGCTTTTTTCAGTAGGTACTATAGGCTACCATTGTTAGATAGAAGCCGTGGTTATTGGGTATGTAATGGTTCCAGGAAGTGCACGACTGCCATATTTGATTTGAGACAACACTAACTAATTGAAATTCATGCACTATATAAGTAAGTACATAGTGTACACTTTTTGCTACATGGAAGTGTTCTAATGACTAAATCAATGAGACAGAGCTCATTGCATGAACAAACTGACACGTGTTGCTGGAGATGCTCCCACACAAACATGCAGAGTTTCTGTCTTTGTTATTCTTGCTATTTTGTTGCTGTCTTTCTCCTGTGCTCTCAAACTCATCCCTCTCTTTGTCTCTTTCGGATTACCTCTCTCTCCCCTATACTTTATCATGTCTTTCATTCTCACTTGGATTTAGTCCCAAAACAAGCTCTTTCTATTCTAAATGGGGCTTTTCTTTGGCTCTCTCTGTCCCTGTATCCCTCAACATGGCTTTTGTCCTGCTGCACAGATCCATTCATTTCATGTCTATGAAAAACCCACACCAGGACAGTCGTCAAAGCAGATTACTCATGTACAGCACATACTGTGGAAAGCATTTTTTTTCTTTTTCTTTTCTTTTTTTTTTTCCTTTTGGTTTCTTATAGTACAAACCACCCACAGACAGGGTTAGGTACAAGCATAAGTACCACCAGTGACATACAGATAAGCATTTAAATAGAGACGAATACAATGCAAACACTGGGAGATGTGTTCATTATTTATTTCAGCTTTATTTAGTCCACCAAGTGAATAATTCCTACTTTCAAAGAAATCTTGGCAAAGACTCCTCTACCATGTTGATAGGAAATAACACAAAAGTAATTATATTAGCATTCTAACATTTTTTTTATTAGCATTAACCACAAAAAACACCTGAGTCTGATGGAAATTTATGACCAAAGTGTGTGTCAGTCTGACTGACTAGCAAACTGACAGACATTGTAATCCCTTGAGCCACACCAGTAGTGTGGCTAAAAAGCAGCATTTAAAATGTAACTATATATATGCCGATGAGCCACAACATCAAAACTGGTAATTGTTTTTTATGTTGTGTGATTTTGTGGTGGTCAAAATCACTAACACCCTTGAATTTCAAGTACATACTGTAATTCAGAATGTCTTCAAACAAACCAATTTTATATAACCAGATTATTTTAATATAATTTCCATGGTTACAGAACAAAAAAACTAAACTTGCATAAAAGTGAAATAACACAAACCACAAAATGTACCCTGGACACAATTATTGCCCCCCTTCACTATTTGGTTGCAAGAACCTTTGGCAACAATGACAGCCTATAAATGTTCCTTGTAGCCATTCAGAAGCTTCTTGCACTTGTCTGCTGGTAGCTTCTGCCACTCACACGTGTGTTCAAGCTCAGGTTTGCAGGAGTCCCTTTTGCAATGGTAGATTTCAGCTCGCCATGGGTTTTGAATGAGATTTAGGTCAGGAATCATTAAAAAAAAAGTCAATCTTTTCCTTTTCAACCATCTTTTGTGCTGCTGGATATTTTACAACATCGTCCTGCTGAGAGATCCAAGACCTTCACCTCAAACCTAGTTTTCTGATCCTGGTTAACACAGTTCACTCTAAAATGCCTTTGATACATGCAGTGGCTCCAGTACCAGAGGCTGCAAAGCAGCCACACAGCAGGATAGAACCTCCACCATGCTTTACAGTGTTTTTCCTTAGGGGTTCTATTTTGAACACTGATCCACAGCATTCCCAAAGAGCTCTACTTTGGTTTCATCTGTGACTTTGGACTTGTTATGTTTTTTTATTGAAGCATTTCTGATGCTCTCAGACAGCTCTTTTGTCTTTGCCATTGTGAAAAAGAAACTGGAAACAACCAGCCCCTTTTTATGCAGTAAAACCATCATACATTGGTTAATTCAAGTTATGAGAACACTGAAAATTAGGCACTAGGGAAAACTTTTTAGTTTTCACTATTTTGCTTGGGGAACCAATTTAAATGAATCAAAATGATGCCAATAATTGTGTCCAGCTTACACTTTATGTCTAGTTTTTAATTTCATTTTTTTGTTGTAAAATCTGTACTCAAAATACAGGGCCAATAATTTTGACAATTATTTTACTCTACACCCAGAAAACAGTCAAAATTCAGCACAATTTATTGGGAATTAAACAGAATCACAGTATATAACTGTCATATTGGTTCACCATTAGCAGCTCTGCAGCCTCGGTGAGCTTAGCCTCAGTTTGGCTGCCTGGCCAAACTGAGCAATTGGGGGAGAAGGATAAGAGAAATGACCAAGAACCTGGAGGTATAGAAACATCTCAAAGATGACACACAACTGCCTGCAAGTACTGCTATCAAATAGAAAAATAAATTGGGCTTCTCTGATCTCCTGATAGCACTTTAATCAAAACTTTGTGGATAAGGTATGCAGGAGCTAAAGCTGCATGGAAGAAATTAGGAAAAAAAGCAGCAGCCAGAGTTCACTGGGTAGATGAGAAGTGCTGCAGGTAACATGACCTCAAACCTCCAACACAACATCAAACAACAGTTTATTTTTTATTTTTATTTGTTTTTATTCATTTTATCACTCATAGAGGTTAGTTGTGGTTATTGCCCATTGTTAGATGGTATATTTTTAAACACTACTATTAGAATATTGTGGTGTCATGATCTACAGTAATTGTTAGCAGTGAATAGTATATAAATCATTAACATCCCCAAAAGATGTTATGGGTGTTGCAGCTGAAAAATGGTGAAAAAGTTAACTGCAACCTCTGTGTAACAGCATACATCTTCATTTCAGTCAGAAATGTGTGTGAGTATATGTGTGTGTGTGTGTGTGTGTGGGAATGTCTGTGTGTAAACTATTACTAGATGACTTGATAGGCGTAATGGCTCTGCCGGTGCATCAGAATGATTGAAATGGAAATATATGGAAGCTGTCAGAGAGGTTGAAAGTCAGAGTTGGATAAATAACTGCTGCCGTGGGGAAAAAACTGTGTAACTTAATTCTTTAACCTTTACTTCTTATTTTCTTTCTGTAGAATTTATTTGATGAGTGACTTCCATAATCATGGGCTTTGAAAGAAAGCCATTTGAGGCTGCATAAATTTACATAAATATTTCTATATTTATAAACCAAAAAAATCTTGTTAAGAAATACTTTTACATCTTGAATTTAAAATTGATGTGGTTCATAATGTAAAAGTGTGTTAAGACGTGACAGTGTGCATGTGTGTCTTCTGGATCAGCAGGCATTTTGGTCCCTTCAAAACGGCCGGCCACTACAAGCATAGTGCGCTCCCGGTTTTCAAACCCCACCAGTGTAGTAATATAAACTCACACACATACAGTCTCTGTCCTTGACTAACTTTTGGTAATTTTTGCAGCCAGCAGCACAGCAACACAGCTGTATATAACAGGATTGGATTAGGAGGAATACATTATCAGAAGTTGTGATGGAAAGTGGTCTCAGTCATGGTCAATAAAATTATTTTTAAAAACAACACACTCCACAGCACCCTGATCATTTCCTGATGAAATACAGGTGCATGGAGTGAATTTCCCACAAAGGTCTCTCCCAGGAGGAAACTGATGTTGTTGCGTGGGAGGTGTGGACTCACCATGACTGAGCATGCAGGGCCTTCATTTATATTACAGTGTAGGAGGAGTTAACACATTTGCCTGACGTGTTGCTCCAGTCTGACACTCTGCCCACTCCAAGTGACATGACACACTCTGACTCTGACTTAGACTACACAAGTCCATACGTATGTTTGAGGCATCAGTAAACTTCCAGTGAAATGATGAATGTCTAATGGCGTTAGGAACTTCCTCTCTGACTGCAAAACCAAGGAGAAGTACACCCAACACTTTTTAATAGCCAGGAGTGTGTGGAGGTGTGAAAGTACAACAGGGACCAAACTTCCCTCAAGTCTCTATTTTAATTTTTTCCCCATTCCTGTACCTACTTCTGTCACTTTTAGTGTGCACAAGCAAGCACAGCACAGTGAATGTCAATGAGGAGGGCCTCTTCAAAAGTGAGCAGTAAGAGAACAGATACGCAGCACGCACAGAGCTTTTGGAGAGAGATCAGAAAGACAGTGTGGTGCAGCCAGGAGGAGGCTGATGGCAGGCTTTTCACCTCACACTTGAGTGGATCCATTTGCTCTGAGATTTGGTCTGATGACACATTGTATAGCCTAGATTGTTTGAAGCAATGTCTCTGTGTCTTTGTATCACATAAGCATTCATGTCCTGTTCAAACATGTTCAACATGAGGTTAAGGACTTTTTTCACATCATGTGAACTGACAATGTCTGATTGATGAAGAAGAATGATTTCTTCAGACAATGGCTTCCACCACTTCAATCTATTGTAACTGACCTGAAGTCAAACTGACCACAGTCTCTATCTCTGTGAAGAACAGAGTATGAATATTTGAAATCGAAAAACGATTTTGTTGCAGTCTCACTTGTAGATATCTAACTTGGCTTCATGATAGTTGTTCTGAATTGGAGTATTTCACACAGAGCAAGGAAGTTAATTATGCAAGCATTGTTCTGATTCAACTATTTTTAGGGGAAGAATTGGACATTATTGAAATAAATGGTTAACTCTTAGACGTCTTCTCTTAGACGTCTTTTGACTCATTTGAGGAGTGGTCGAAGGGGCATAATTATACCATTACTTTTTCCATTAAATTTTTTTTCACTTACAGCATCACATACACTTATAAATCCACGATAAATAAATCATTAGAATTACTCATTTTTATGTGAAGAGGAAAAAATGCTGATTATTGATGACAGAGAATGCACAAGTCATAAGTGTGTGCACATGCATACATTTGTTTGAATTATATATTAACATTGCATACACATATGCACAGTGTATGCCAGTACATGCTCTTTAGATAATTTGAGCAACTGAGATCAAACAAGCCATTGAATTCCCACATAAACTCATACGCATTCACATACACACACATCTTTCCCACTGCTTGATGGAGAGCCAGACTTTCAGATGACTATCAGCAGGGTCAATCGTCCCTTCAGCCTTTTGCTGTAGAGATGAAAGATCAGCAGGGTTTAAAATTGCCCGTTGTGATGCTGGAGGTTAAACAGAGCTTCAGTGCAGCGTGAACTCATCTGCGGCCTGACGAGCGCTGACAGCAGATGTGAGATGCTTCAGGATGCTACGATTTCATTTGAAGGTGTCTGCAGAGGCATATCAAAATTATTCAATAAAACAGATGTGATGCGTGTTTCCACCTTTGCAACTGACCTCCAGAAATCCTCTTCCACCCTTTTCCCAACACTCAGACAGAAAGATTGTAATGTTTCTGGCTCTTTCCAACAGCTATGAATTGGTAGGTTCTAAAGGGTCTTGATTAAATTGCTATATTTTGAGGAAAACATCACCATAACAGCCTATTATCTGTTTCAGAGCTATAAAATACATGGGTGAATGGTTGAATATTACAAAAACGTGCAGCTCAGCCCCTGTGTGAGTTCCAGACTTCCACTGACAATTTGTTCTGATTCCAGTAGTGCTTTCCAATCTGTCGTCTGTCGTTTAATAGACTGTTTCATCCTGAGCCACGGGTGACTCAAAGTCACATGAGGCATGAACAGGAGACACACACCCACCCATACACAGTACAGTAGATACAACACAGAGACACACCAGCATATAAACACAAAATAGAGGATTCTGGAATTAGGTTGGGTTCCTTTTTATGAATGAATTTATGTTTGTGTACATGGAGGACTGTACACATATACACCCCCATTTGAATGTAGCACAATTTAAAAAATGGAAAAAAGAAAAAAAAAACAAAAAACCTGAAAGTTTGCACATATTAAACAAACTTGATACAAAATGTTAATTTGTGAGCTTCAGGAGCTGGTGGGTGGATTGTTGTTATGCTAGGATAGAACCAGGCTAGCTGTTCCCCTGTTTCCAGTCTTTACACACAGCTAAGCCAAACTGTTGAAGCGACATACTTCAAAGGACAGACATCAGAGTGCTACCAATCAATCTCATCTAAAACAAAACAAGAAAGTGAGTACGTGTATTTCCCAAAATGTCAAACTACCACTTTAATAGATTCAGAGGATAAGGACATCTGCCTCTATAAAATGTCATCAGCAGAGGGGAAAGTAACTGTTTGCCAGATTTGTTTAGCAGCTCCATTCCCCTTAATATAGTTTAACAGAGTGGATATTGCCAATACACTGTTCAAACAATACACATTTGTGTCTTGTCATTGCATCCTGCGACTTCTAGCAGTTGTCCAGTTTCATAGCTGTGAGGCTCAGCCGGTCGCAGCAGTGGCAAACTTCAACCGGACAGAACCTCCGGCACTGCATTACATGTCACACTGTGTTAAAGCACTGACAAAGTGTCCGAGTGTCAGCCTCAGTTGTTGCCAGTTCAGAGCTTTGGATGGATGTTACAGTGTGGAATTATTGGTTCGTCCTGCGGATGTTTTGTACTTTACAGCGTGCTGTGACGTCTTGCACTTGTTGTTCCCTTTATAAAAGTGTAACTTTGATTCATAAGCAACTTTTTAAAGCAAGACTGTGAGTTCCTAAAAAGCTTGTTGTGGGAGGGGAAGGTGGGGTTCGTGGGTGGCAGCGACAGAGAGACAGACATGGAGCACATCAGATAAAACAGACAGTGGAGAATTTAAGTTAATTTGTTTCTTTGATGACAGCAGAACACCCACAATCTGATTGAAAGTATTAGCCAAATACTTTTGAATATATCCCCCATCACTGCCCTCACAATACAGATCTGCTCTTGTCCATTTATATCTCCCAATCTGCCTCTTTTCTGTTCAAGTCTTTTCTTTCCTAAAATTCTTCATCCCCTTTCACTTCCTCCCACACACAGATAGTTGTCTCGTACCCACCCCTTTTTGTGCCTCTGACGTTTTCTTCTTCTATCTCTCTGGTCTTAACATGCTTTCCCTCCTAGCCTCTTTGTCTTTTTATCCATCCCCTTCAATGTCATCTTCCTCCTGTTCCTTATTCATACCTTCTGTGTTCCTCTTCTTGCTGCCTTTCTGTCCCTTTAACCCCTCCTTTCCTCCCTCCTTCTCCCTGAATTTCCTTTCTTCTCCTTCCCCTCTTTCTTTGTTGCTTCTCACTTTGTTCCCCCTTCTCTGAAATGTATTACTGTCATCTAGTGTTTAAAAAATGAACCACAGCAACACTGAGTTTGATCATTGGACCAAGGAGGTCTCTCCACTCCACTAGTTAAAAAAAAACAAAACATCAAAACATCAAAAACAAGAGTGAAGATTCCTTAATGATGATGGTGATGATGACATTAAAAAGATTTAGTCTTAAATATATTAATTTTTTTTGCAAGGGTTTGTAAAAGTCTTTTGTATAAAGAGAATGGAACACATAGCATGGGAAATAATTATACAAGACATGTACAAAAACCTTAATGACTTATTTATTTGCTTGAACACTAACTAACCGTAATAACCCTAATTTGTGGATCAAATTTAGGAAAAACAACAGCGATGAGGCATTGTTGTTATAACCTCAGTTCTTCAGAAATGTTGGAGCTGCACTGCCTTGATACACGACGTACAGTAATGTCTAATAACATTAAGCAGAAAGCATTCATGCTAACAAACTACCACCAATGCAAAGATTGAGGCCTGGGGCAGAAAACATATTGCTGCAATAACACAACAGCTTCTATAAAGACATTTTGAGTAATAACGTCTTGATGCAAATCTTAGTGGTAAATTTGCATGTGACTGTTATCTCTAAAACTTCTGTTACAACACACGATAGATTGATTGACATCTGTTGGCTCTAACCTGATAATGTGAGAGATGAATTCAAATGAGAAATTCCAGCTTCTGGCAGCACTAAGGCAAGCTTAGCAACACAAAGTTAACTCTTTGTAGTGACAAATGAACTGTGTGTTTTCCCGGGGATAGGAGACTGAGGCATTCTCCTCCGGGATAGAAGTCATGTAGGCATTTGCGGAATCCCTGCTGTTCCTGCTACCAGATTTTACCAGACAGTAGACATATACAAATTGCAGTGATATCCTATCTGAATATTAGATGCCTGCAATGAAAAAAAAGGCAAAACTTCTCTTATAAAAACAGGATTTTACAATTCAACAGTTATTTGTCAGCTAGAGGGGATCTGCACACCTGTTTTTTGTCTTTTTTTTTTTTTTTTTTTTGTGCCTGACACATTAATGTGATGAATGTAACAACATGATCTGTTTTCCAGCAAAAGCTAGCTCATTCTAGTTTGTTATCTGCCTCAGGCATCTCGCAGTGACAGTGATCGGGGAACCCATCTGAGTACATCCTGTGCACTTCAGTCTATACAGCACTTCTGTACAGTACATTCCCTCACACCCTATCTGCAGTTATAGGGCAGAGGGCATTGCCCAACATCCTGAAAACGTTGCCCAACAATGAATTGACAGGGAGGAAATATCAAAAGAAAAACAGCTCCAGGACCAGTTATGAGGAGGAAGTTCTAGGCGAAAGGTTTCAATATTCTGACGCAGCGTTCCCCACAGGGCCTGTCTTTAAGCTTGCCCAGTCTTGTTTGAACAATATATTTTACAGGTGTAACCACTGAGACTTTCTCCAAGTGAAAGTGACGTGAGTGGTTTCTCTTCCTGAACAAGACACAATGTAGTAAAGATCACTGTACAGCTGTAATGCTTTGATCGTCTGAACAACACCGCTGACAGTTGTCACCGTTATTGTTTTAAATGAATACAAATACAAGGCGTTGTGTCCTCACACTCCTACACCGCAGGCTGCCCTGGCAACAGGCTGCTCAAATGACTTTCTATATGAATTATAAGACAGATCTCATTGTGTGAACAGCAGGCCCAGCTGTCTCACTGTCAGCTATGTGAGGGTTAATCGCTCACTTTAAGGTGAGCAATTATCGTGTGCTTTAGCCCAAGTTTCACTTCACTTTTTTTTTTAACATCTGCAGTAGCTGATTAATATCAGCAGTGAGTTGGATCACTGAAAATACAAATGAATAAGAATGAGGATTGTCAGCTTCAAGGGCTTCATACTTGTGACAATAGAAACATCAGGTACAGGCATGAGGAGAGTGTCAGGAAAAGGAACATAGTTCTAACTAATGAAAGAGAAGGACTTTTGCATGAGAAGTCAGTGAAGTGTGTATTCTCTGCTGGAGGAGTTTTGAGCTTAGAATATATGAAGTGACTCTTAATCTGACTCGAGCAGGAAGATTATTCCACCACAGGATTCGAGGCTCAGGTGTGGTGATGACCAGCCTGGTGCAGGGAAGATGGAGCCACGAAACCAGTCGTGACAGAATCAAGAGCATGGACTTATGTGTGTGGCTTAACCATGGCCTGGAGGTATGGAGCTGCAGATCCCTATCACTGCTGGGAGAGCTAGCACCAAGGGTTTTAAAGTAGTATGAGCATCCACAGGGAGCAAGAACAGGGAAGGCAGGACAGAGCGAACATGAAGTAATGTGAGACAAGACAGGCTGCAGCATTAGGGGTGAGTTGTGCGCGGCTCAAGGAAGTCTTTCAGGAGGCTACGAGGAAGCTGAATTTGAGATACTGTGACTTGGAGCCTGGCAGAGTTCCTGCAGAGGATACATCTAGTCTGATAGATGTTGCAGAGTGTAAACCTGGAGAACCACATGGTGGATGCAATAGCAGGACTTTTTCTGGGAAGTCAGAGGAGAAATGTGGTTTGGTTCATAACCATATGTTCATTCAAAATGAATAATCTACTTAGTTTGCTTGAGCTGAATTTAATAATGGTTGTTTTTGGTTGGATGTCTTCCCATACAGTTTTAAGTGAGACAAAGGAGAACATACATATTAATGTAAAATGAATTGAACCCTCAGGACAGAGACAGCTGTTACCTGCCAGACTCTGTAATGACTTTAATGCAGGGTGGTTCAACCAAAAGATTATCTTAATCAACCACTGTTATAATAAATTCCCACATTCTCAAACCTCTTTTTTGTTCTGTCTTTATTACATGGCAAAAAAATATAACTGCAATACTGTGCATGTTGTTCAGTTGGTTCAACCTTACAGTTTCTACACGCGTGAACAGTTTAATAATAATTTGCCTCACCGACTTCATGTCTTTTGAGTGAAGTTGCTGTTTTGACAGTTTACCTTGTTCATGGTGGATAGTCATTGTCACAATACAGTACAAATTATTAGTTAATTCAATCTATTGTTCTGGCTCAGCTGTTTAACTGACCTTTTTCATTACCATTGATATAAGGTTCAACCATGCAGTTGCTGCATTTTGCTGCAGGGAGAAGCACCATTGGCTGGAAAATGACCATTTTTACAATGGTGAGTCAAAATGGGGTTGAACAGTTTCACAGAAGTGGTGTTTTTTAATTGGTCACTATTGAATAACATGTATATAAGTGGAAGAAAACATGAACTCCTCATAATTTGTAGTTTATGGTTTAAAAGTGTTATTCCATTCTGCAAACCCCTGCGCAGCACAGCTCTAACACTATTTACCAGCCGATGAAAGTTTTTCCTTGTATCACCAAAGTCCTGCAGTAATACAAATTTCCATCCCACTGTTGAGGTATGAGGTACACTGCTGGGACAAAGCGGAGCAATGATTGCCTTCTTGTGTGCAGATTGTTTGGCAAATTGATAGTGCAAGTGAGTGTTTTACAACATGGTGTGCTATTCTCTACATCACAACATTTTTTATTTCAGCGCATTAGCGTCTGATATCTGATCTAATGTCCATTTTTACTCCATGTCATTCAAAGTTATTTGTCCTGTTAGAGCTTTTTTTTTTTTTTTTTTTCCCTTAATGCCTCTACTTTAGCAAAGTTTAAAACACGCACAAACCATCTTTATCAGTGGCTCTTCCCTGAAATGTACACACTCTTTCACACCCACACACATGCCAGCTCCACTGTGCCAGTTGCATACCATTTCAGCAGCCTACTGTTTTGTCAACATGAAAACCTGAAATAGAGATGCCCTGCTTTCCATGGAGACACACCCATGGACACATTATAGCCCACACACCAATGTGAGAATAGTCGCACAAACAACACACAGACCTAAACAAACTTAAGGATAGAAGGTACATATACACACACACAGACCTCTCAGATGTGTATGGATACTGACCTACACACATGGGTAAACATCTGTGCATAAATAAAGATGACGTATATGCAGTTGGATTGACTCAGACATGGGAGCAGAATTATAAACACACAACACAAACACAAAACTCTGAGCTTGGATGAGATAAGCATATATTGAGACCCTGGCTGATAAAGCTGAAGATAACACTGGGAAATGGACCAGCTCCCCAGACACACACACACACACACACACACGCACACACACACATGCACACACACACACACTGACATGTGGGGCACAGATTTTGGGTGAGTATGTTCAGTGAAACAATGCAGTAAGCTGCCATACTCGCCATACTCATACCACTCCCCTCGCAACTTTTCCAGCATTTTACATTTCCATATGAGTGGACTCCCTCTGAGCTGTGCTCCCAGCCTGTGGATCATTTAGACCAGATTCACTCAACCAGAATAATTAAGCCACATGTAACCTGCATTTGATCCATCCACATCAGACTGCTGTCTTATGTTAATGCCAAATTGTTGTAATTCACACAAAAGCTTACACCTTCATACCCTCCATTTCCAGACAAAAGAATTTTCCCACACTTAGTATAATTACATTTGCTGAACAGTGGTGTCAACTTTTAGTTCATTAAAGGTTCCTGCTGCAATGTTTACCCTACAATATGACAAGTAGTGTTGCAATTTTATATCTTCTTCTCTTTATTTGGTCTCAATTTGGAAAGTTAATACTAAAACCAACAATTTACAACAATGTTCAAATGTCTCAACCCATGCAGAGGAGAACTTTTGTTTGATAGGTCTATAACTATTATTCATGTAGCTAAGTTTATGCTAATCCCACAGTTATTGTACAATACACGTTCATTCGAGTCAAGCAGTGTAAGCTCAACACACATTTCCCAAGTGTGTGTTGACTGGTTCAGACTGACGTCAAACGTGGATGGAACCTGTCACACATCAAAGGTGACACCCAGGGAGGTCAGTACTCCATTTTGGAAACTTTCCCATCTTGTGACAAAACAATAAGTAACAATACAGAATCAAGTGTTGAAACCTGAAAATAAAAGTGAGGCAACATGTAGGAGGTAATGGCCATCTGTGGTTACAGGTTCACAATCTGGAGTTTCCATATAGCTGCGAAGAGCCATCTTGGTAGATAATACACGATGATGATGTTGTTTAGTGCTGATGCTGATGTATTGTGATCCACTAGTTGCACTTTTTCAATGAGGCCTGCAGGCCTCCCACACTCCTGCACAGATCAGTGAAAGCCCTGAAGGGAAGGTTTCAAGAGTTGCTGCTGGCATCATTTCAGTTGGGAGAGAGGATGGAGATGTGAGGCTGGTGCTGGTTCATGGTCTTGAGGTTGAGGGTGGATGGTGGTAAACAAAGTCCTACAGTTTCCGAAAACACCAGCTGGGACTACTGCTGTGCAGACATATGCAAACAGCAAATGACTGGCAAGGACTTGCCCAAACCAAAAAATCCAAAGTCCGTGCACAATGTCTCTCCATGTTGTGGGTTTTAGTTTCGGATGTGCCATAAGGTGCTTTTCCTGTAATGGCCACAAGGAGTTTGCTCTACTGTAAGTGTTATCAAAGTCAACTGGAAAACCCCTACTTCTCCCTGAAAATAGAAAACCAACATTCCTCAACAGGTTGAGGTAAAGATGTCTAATCTCACTTCTTCTTCTGTGTAGCTTTGTACTGATTTTGAAAAGTATTTTCCACAGAGGAAAATATATGTTTTGTCTAACTGGTTGACAGGTGTCACCAGAGTTGGCTGGCTGCTTGTCTGTCTCAACTCAACTCTACCCACCCTCCACCTCATAACAGTAACTCAGATTTTGTTCTCTTTGTGTGTGTGTGTGTGTGTGTGTGTGTGTTTGGTGATGGCAAGGACTTGCTCAGACCAAAAATTCAAAGTCCTTGCACAAAATCTCTCCATGTTGTGGCTTTTAGTTTGGTGATATGTAAAAGGTCATATGTAAAAGTGAAGATGTGGCTTCAGTTTTCACATAGCTCTGGGAAAAGTATTTTAGTAATCTAAGACCTAAGCTTACTCTCAAATAGCTAGTTCAGTATCAGCATATTGTATGTACTTTTGTTGCACATAACGCTGCCTCTTTTGTCAGTATCAACTGAAACATACAGAGATAGAGGTTGAGGGTAATTAGTGTGTCTTTGTGACTAGCTGAACCACTCCATTCTCCCAACACTCAGCCACTGCCCCCTGTTCCAAAGTTTCCTGCTGTGCAGCTGAACTGGTGAAGCATCTGGCTTCTCCTGATGAATTTATTTATTTATGATTGTGGGGACCCTGCAACATAGGTTGGGGTTCTCCTGGGATCTCTTTTGTTAAGTGAAGTCGCTCACTGAGCCGTGGATGTGTCTGGAACAAAGAGTCTGATAAACAACTGCAATAAATATGCCTCAGTGAACAAAGTGATCACTGGCAAAGCTAATGTGCTCATTTATTGTCAAGAGTATGTTGAGCAGTCGAGATCAGAGAGCTGAGATACTTTGAGCATACTCACGCTTTGATCGCATCACATGTTTAACCCAAATGTTAAATTTAGGTCCCAATAAAATGGAAGTTGTTGATGATGTTTATGCTTTTGTCTCGGATGAGACTGAAGGAGCACATTCAAGACTCAGTGGAATCATCACTGGAAGTTTAAAATGTTAATGAAGAAGAGATCCAAAGCTCTGAGAGATTTTATGTTGCCAAAGCTTCTTCCGCCCTTCGCAATCTAAATAATACAACATGGGCTTCAGGCTAATAGTGGTATAACCTAAAACAAGAGTATAAAGATCAGTTTTGATCATGTTCGATAAATTTAACTGCTCTCTTTGCTGTCTCTTGGTGCATGTTGGCCGTACATCAGGTTGACACCCATGCCATGCAGTTATTTGTATGTGTGCGTGTGTGTATTAATATGTGGTCAAACCAGTTCACAACCTTTGACACCGGTCATTCCTTGTCCCTTTCCCACCTGCACATATGTGCTCAACATCTGCTACCGGCCCTAAAAACAGCTCTGGTATTTTTCCAGTAGGCTCCTGGATGTTTACAGCGGACACTTGTGAAATTGTGTAATGGTTCAAATGTGAATGTGTGGTGAGGAGGTTATGTAAGTGCATCTCTCACGTCTGATTCATGCGTTCTCAGATCTGCATGAGTGTGTTTGTGTGTTTGTTCAGGAAGGGGTGGTACTCTGAAAATTGTGGAGTTGAGACACCTTTCTGTGCCCCCCAGCGTATAAACACGTACCACCAACATTCAAAGTCTTGGAGAGACACTAGCAAGGCCAAGCGAGTGGGTAGGATATAAGATAGAAAAGTGCACACCCACAGAGACACATACGCATAAACACCTGCAAAACTGCCGGAGCAATTTCAGTTTCACTAAGAAGGTCAGCGCACAGACGTGCGTGTTGTAGCAATGATTCAGTTCCCCAACGTGGGGAAACACATTTGCCTTTTAAAACCTTTATGTGGGGGAGCTAATTGCAAATCCAAACATGAACTCTCAGACTGCTCTCAGTCCAGTCTTGTTTGCTCAGGTAGTCATTTGCTTTCCCACATTCTTTTCCTAAATAAGTTCCGATCAAAACTGCCTCTTATCTCAATGAGAAAAGAATAAAGAGAAATCAGAATCACTTCATCTGAAACCTAAACTGATTGCTGAACTGAGCACAGAAGCGAAAGGGATGATTTGTTGGGTGTTTTAGCTTGAATGTTGTGATTCCTGTGATCAGAGCAGCTATATTTGGCCCTGCTAGTTCAAAAGGACTATTCCAAAGTTTTCTGGGGTGCCTGAGCTTTTCGTCATTTCTTGCATTATCTCACTACGCTGTGAGGCTGTTCTGGATACAGAAGATCATTTCCCAAGGGCTTATTATGTAATATTTGTCTCGAGTGATGACAGTATTTGGAATTTATAAATTAGCCAGATGTATTTTCGTCCAAAGAGGAATCTGGCTAGACAGCTGATGATTATCATGTTAAAACCTCTACCCACAGTGTATGAGAGTCTAGGCAGATAAAGGCCTTTGTAAGCAGATTTTGTAATGAATATTTATCATTGACATTGCCAACACTCTAGGGTTGGCAATGTCAGTCTATCAGCTGGTTGGTGAGTCCAACCACTTCAGTCTAGACTTTCTAACTATTAAATGGATTGCTATGAAAAGCATTACAATTGAGTTTGGCGATCCTCTTAACTTTTACTCGAGCATTATTATGACAAATTATTAAGACACATTTTTGGTTTTCAGTGACATATCTCAACAACTACTGGGTAGCTTAGCATGGAATATTTACAGATATTCATGTCTCACTCAGGATGAACTGTAATCCCCTTGGTCATTCTACCTCTTACAAAGATGCTCTATAAGATGACCCATCGCTAGCAGTGCCAGTGGTATGAAATGACATATAGTCCCTATCTCCTAAGTGGCTGTGGGCAGCTGGCATTGAATGTGACAGTATCAGTATGGTAACTAGTATTAATAGTTAATTTGTTACTTACCTGTCTGAATCCTATGGAAAAGGAAAGACAGATATGTTGTTCCTGTTATTGCAGCCTATTGCTGCATACAGCTTGGGCATTTTTAACACTAAATGATGGACTTTTGCTTGTCCATGTCAAAAAAATAAAACAATGCAAACAATACAACATTATATACAGGACAAATTTGTGCCTTATTCTGCCACTCGTTTTTAACTGCTAGCTGATCTGATCAGCCCAGACTGTATTGGTTTAATAATATTCTCTTAATTCCCTCCAAGAAAAATTAGATAATAAAAAAAATAATAGTATTGTAAGCAAAGAAATACAAGTTTTATTTCAGTTTCACAATAAAATGAATAATAAACAATAAATGAAATGTATCCAGTACTTTGTTTTTATGACTAAATAAATTCAACTGTAACATGTGTTTATCAACATTTACTAAATTGATAAATATGCTTACTTGTAAAACTAAGATAGTGAACATGGTAACCTTGTACTTGCTGAACAGCACCATGTTTGCCTTGTCATGCTCAGGCTAGCATTGCTAGCATGCTCATGTGGCTAAGACCAGCCTTCCAGAGACACTAACACGCTAGTTGTTTCATTCATAACTTTTCCTAAACCTCTTTCTCGTCTTTCCATTTTAGGATAAAAGGATACATGTGCTAAACTTAACCGCATTTATGTTAATTGTGTCATGGTTAGATAGGGGTGGAAAAAGATTCTTTGTTATAGCATTGTTTCATAATTCAAGCTTTTTTACATACATACTGAGATTTCAGTACTGCTCACTTCTGCTTTTTCGTGTTATCCTCCAGGGTCTTAACAGAAACAATGAACATGATTAGAAAACAAATTATTATTTGATTTTTAATTTCAGTTTTTGTGTTAGTGTGGTGTGTGTGACGTGACGTACATGAACCATTCAGCAAGTGTGAGTGACTAAGGAGTGTGTGTGTGTGTGTGTGTGTGTTTGAGAGGGAGGGAGATGTTTTTGGTTTTACTGACCTGAACAGTGCTGAAAGTTTACAGTAAACCGATGTGGTTTCAGATTGTGTTGTGTGTTTTCCATGACATTGATGAATATAAGAAGGTAAGCATACTCTACAACATGTCTTATGAAAGTCTTTGATCGTTTGTGTTTCTGTGTGTGTGTGTGTGTGTGTGTGTGTGTGTGTGTGTGTGTGCATGCGTGTGAACAAAGTCAGTCACAGAGGAAATAACGGGGCTTGATTTCCCGAAATGGCACTGAGTAATAATGATACCTTTGACCACTGACTTACAGCCTCAAATGGAGAATAGAGCAGGACATAATGACGTAACTGAGTTGTGTAACAGGGACATAGTTTGGTTCACTGAACAAACTACTAAGAACTGAAACCCATTAACATATATAAGAAATTTTAAAGAATTTTTTATTTTTTTTTTTAGACAAGAAACTTGTCTTGGTTGTACTTTACACAGCTTCATACCAAATCATATGAAGACCATGAGATGTGACATAAATGAGGCATAATGTTTCCAGTCTTGTTGCCACATCATCTGCCCAGATGGCTTCAAGATCTCACTACAAGTCATTTGCAGTTACTGACATCCTAATTCTGAACATGAGATGTGGAAAACAACACATTATGTGTAACAAAAAGCAGCTGTTGAATTAATACTGTACAATAAAATCACACGACAATTAAAATCAGGATGCATGCAACGAATCTCAGCAACATCTTTGAAGCACGTGGGATCACCATATCAATTAAATGTATCAGGCTAGCATCACAGGCATAACGCTGAATAGATTGCATTAAAAAAAGAGGCCACTGGTCAGTAAGAATTTATTTACATATTTAAGTTTAATTCTTACATCAAAAAGCAGGGATCATGCAGTTCACTGTATGATTTGATGTTTTTTCTCAACATTTCAGGAAAATCTGAGCTTTCAGTACTGAGATTTCAGTACTGCTCACTTCTGCTATTTATTTTATCCTCCAGGGTCTTAACAGAAACAATGAACATGATTAGAAAACAAATTATTATTTGATTTTTAAATTCAGTTTTTGTGTTAGTGTGGTGTGTGTGACGTGACGTACATGAACCATTCAGCAAGTGTGAGTCACTACTGAGTGTGAGTGACTACGGAATAAATTTGACCCTGACTCTGTCACTGAATCTGAATCTGTTTTACTGACCTTGAGCAGCAGGTGGCAGTATCACATCAGTTAAGCAGACATTAGTTTAAAAAAAAAAAAAAAAAAAAAAGGAGGGAAATTACAACATGTAAAGTAAACACAAAGTTTTCCAAAACATGACAGCTGTTCTTGTGGTTAACATAAAAGTTTATAATTTCCCAGCAGGGAAAAAAATGTGCTGAAACAAATAAGAAATGTGTATTTTGATGAATGTGTATGTTTATATTTTCCTGTCCAGACTATTCTCTGTTCTTTTTTATTGTGTAATGCCCGAGTATCAGTGATTATGATTCATAAGTTTGAAGAGTACAGACTGTTTGTACTATTTCATAATATGCAGGATTTCCCATCATAATAAAGAACAAAAAAAGGTTGACCTAATTATGTCCTGAGCAGGTGATCGATGAATAGTCAATAAAAGCTGAATTACGGGATTAAACAGTTCAGCAAATTCAGCTATTTTTGGATGGCAAAAGGTGTCTGGACCCATGCCATCTTTATTACATATACTGAGATTGCATTTGTTCTTCATTTCTGCTTTGCTTCCCCTGACCAGGTTTGGTCACAGAGCAGAGGATCAACACTGCACAGTCAAGTCTGTTGTGGCTGAGGGATTATAGGAGTTCAATGAGTGTCATGGAGTGAACTCAACTGGCTATAAAGCAATTTGCTTATAAAAAATTATTACATTGATTAAAATTTAGTGAACACCATCTTTTTATTTTCATTGGTCTGATTGGTTATTGTGTATATTGACCTTGAGCATATACACTTCCTGTGACATTTTCCTACCATTAATAACAAAGCACTGCCTGCACTGAAAAGGTCAACGACCACTTCTCTTGGCAGCTTTTAGGCATATTTTAGACATGTTGTTCACACAGTGCTGTGGAAGAAAGAAGTCTGAGTGAAGATGTTATCATTCTACAGTACAAGCAAAAGCAATTCCTCAAATTGTTTTGTATATCAACCACTCACAATACAAGGGACAATATAAAAGAAGCCAGAAACAGGTTATGGTTTAGTTACTTGCACCTGACTGTCTGTTGGCTCTATAATACACAAGCAAGTTTTGACTGCAAGAAAAGTGTTCTGGGTAGAGCTGAGTCTGTCTAGTTTTGCTTTTGAAGCGTCGGCTCAGACAGAGCGGAAATGGAAAGGCTTTCAGAACAGGAAGTGAGGCCCCTTGGTACGTAAGAGAGGAAGGTTCCAGTGGGGTGAGGGGGTTGCTATTCAAATCAAATCAAAAGCCTGCTTGGTACATGATGTACTGTAATAGTCACATTTCAGCCCACATGCCCTCCTTCTCTCCTTCTTTTTACCAGTGAGCAAAGATGTGCTTACTCCTGTTTAGCATCTGATTGCTTCACCTTTGTCCCTGATAACTACACTTTGCTGTAGTAACTCCTCGAAGGATTACCAGGTATTTGAGGGAATGACATCACAGGATTGTAATTAACTGGAAGAGGAATGGTTCGATTCTGTTCAAGTTAATGACAATCCCGATACAAAGAGGCTTGACATGTTATATTGGTCATGAACACTCCTGGCACACTCCTCAAAATGCGGAACTTTTTCTTGAAGGGTTTCTGTGGTACTATGATGTCACTCTCCGGGTATGACTGGAGTCTGTGACCCCCCTAGTCCATTATTCCTCCAGCACTGGCCTCTACAGTTGTAAACATGGCTGAGAGGTCCATCAACAACCACGATTTATCAGATCAGACAACCTTTTTACCTTTCCATTCATCTCAGTTCATGACAACAAAGCTTTCTTTTTTTTCTTTTTTTTAACACGGACAAGAGAAGGACTTCATGGTCATGGTTCTTCGTCATGGTTTCTTGCTATGGCCAGAGTCAGCTGATATCACCCACATTCATCTATCATGCACCAAAAGGTTTTGATGTGGTGTCTTGTGGTCCAGCAGCTCCTTCCTTTTAGTGACGCTTAAACTGGCCCTTCTGCAGTGTCAGGGTCTTTCTATTTTTTTTCTGGTCTAGTATGTGTAAACTGTGGAAAATTACCTATAACTCCTTGACACAACTCTAGAATCACACTTGGCTGCTCCTGTCAAACCCCATTGGTCTGTTAGTAGATGAGGGGATGTGTTTATAACGTTTAACTGATTCAGAGAGGTGTGTTGTTTGGGGGGGGTTTCCTTGAGTAAATGATCCCAAACTGAGGTATAGAATTACTCCCGTGGCTGCCTTGTCATACAGTGCATTCATGTGTCTTTTTTCAATAAATGTGTTAAAGTCTCCCCCAAATCCCTACAGACTCAGAAAGAGTTAAAAATACACCTGCCTCACTGCACAACAACCAACAGATCTAAAATATCAAAACGTTCTGACATTGGCACAAGAGGGTTAACTGCACAGGCTGTCCTCCAGCCACGTGCATTTAACAGATTCAGATCAACAGATGGTTGTGAATATGAGACAGACTATTCAGACTGAAACAAACGAATCACACTTGTTGCCTGTTTAAAATTTCACTACGCATATGACTGTACGCTTTCATTGTGACAATCTTATACCACATGTGAGAAGAGCTAACAGGCATGTTGATAAGCCTTCCAGTCATTATCCTCACTATTCAGCGGTCTACTCATTCAGCGGTGCCCCAGAGGACTGTTCAAGCACGTTCACACAGAAATTCTTGACTGTGCAGGCCTTTCAACGTTACACATGAAAATGTATATATTTACTTTTATAAAAAATTCTTTGCTGCTAGTACGGGGCACAGATCTGGGTAACTGTCAAATCATCCAGATTGTGGTGACGGCTAGTCTCGGTTCATGAAGGCAGCAATGATTGACCAGTAGATAGAATATATGCGGTGGCTTATCAGCCAACAAGTTGCATTCAGAGTCAGCCTTACACTTCAGGTTCCTTTGATATATTTAACATGAGCAGATATTAAGTTCTAAGTTTTAGCAAAATATTTCAGTACAAATATAACCATTAAAATGTGGCTGCTACTGTGTGAAAAAATTCAGGTATGGTTCTTTTTATGTATGTAAGCATTTACCCCACCCTGGTAGATAATCAACAGCCACCACTGCCTCAAGGATAGAATTATTTGCAATGGTTCACAAAATATATACGACTAATTCTCATGCTGCCTTTCTTAAAACGTTTTCAAACCTTTCCCCATTCACTGCAACATGAAGTGGGATTATTCAAAACTAATGCTCTACACTTCTCTTTCCATTTTAGGTTTTTGTGAGATTTCATGGTAACACTATAGCCCATAAGAGTATATGTGGGTTAGCATGACTTATAGTAAAATTTGAAAAACACATTGGTAGACACTCTAGACTAATTGTCATAAATTATGAGGTGATTCAGACATTGTCAGACATCTGTATGACTTTTGGCACCATAAAACACTTCAGTAAGGATGGAATAAAACAATAAACCTGTAACATTCACCCACTCATCAGCCTTGGTATAAACACACACACAAACACACACGCACACACACGCACACACACACACACACACACACACACACACACACACACACTGGGAAGTAGAGGTACTTTGACGTCAGCCAAAATTTACTGCACATACCCATTGTAATAAAAATACACATTTATACACTCACATGAACTCACATACAACATACACATAAAACTTCTGAGATAAACACACACACATGCTGAAACACTACAAGAAAATAAAACAAACACCTGTACACTACCAATTAAGTCAAGTGAATGACGTAAATCATACATGGACTCACGTGAATTTACTTAATTGATGATCAAACATAGTGAATCAGCTGCTACAGTATAATAAAACACACAACCATGCACTCAGATTTAAAAAGGAAAGTGTGTCTGTGTCAGCAGACTCTTTGGGCTGAAGAGAAAGAAGAAATAAGTCCTAATTTGTCTTTCTATATTAAGTACCCAGAGCTAATTTCTATTGGCCCCTACTGAAATATTTTGATGGGTAAATAACAGCATCCAAACTAACAGCATGACCTTTATGCAAATAAAGACAAAGTTGGGATAGATAGAAAGTGTAAAAATAAATAAATTATTACCTTTGCATTTGCATTATATGTGTGTAATATACTATTGGTGATATCCACATGACATAGGTGTTGTAGACAAGTAATGGGAACTCTCCAGTCCAGTGTGTCCCCCACCTTTTGAAAGCTACCTCTTTTTTTGTATTAGTTGTAATCATTTCAAATTTTTGTGGCATAACTATAAGATTTTTATAAAAATTGATGTGCACTTCTCCAAAAAAAATGCATTTTCATTATCTTAAATCTTATTTTGTGCTGTGTGTGTTTCTCATATCTTAGTGTGAGATCCTGTCTGATCACTGTCTGTCACTACTCTCCCACAGTCCAGAAACGGGGCTTTTGGTTATCACTTATTGGGATGAGGCCAACCGTGCTACGTGCTTAATAGTTTCCCTCTACAGATAAGTGCAGCAGCAGCAGTTTCTGGTCCTACGTGATTCAGTTTTTGACCAGACTCCTTTTTTTTTTAAAGACACAGTGTGTGAATGTGTTAACAGGAATATGATAGGAAATGCCTTATTTGTCCTTTGGGTGATTTTTGTCTCGGACTCTAAAATACAGTTCTACAAGAGAAATGTTTAGACACATGAAGATATAAAAACAAAAGCATCATGAAAAAGCACTGTGTAAAGACAAGATCTATACTGAGCTGACAAACTGACTCTTATTTGAAATTATCTGCTCTCATTTCAACCAATCAAGTGTAACCCAGTCCTCAGCTCTGAGAGACTACTGAGAAAATCACACCTGATACATACCTTTTTTATTGCTATTAAATTTTCCTCTTTCTCCGCCAGTAAATTCCTTCCACAGTCAATGGTTACTTGGGCTCTGACTGGCCAGGATAAAAATCCTGTTTCCAAGATTAGTTTCTCCTTGTGAGTGAGCAGGCACACACACTGTTAGATCACTGTTAGCACTTGTAAATAAATACATGAAAAACATATTGGAACAAATTTAAATGCACATTACAGTTGTAATGTTTCTGTGCCTTTCTCCCAGTTAGCTCTGTAGGTATAATCTATTGTGTGTGTGTGTGTGTGTGTGTGTCTGTGTGTGTGTGTGTGTGTGTGTGTGTGTGTGTGTGTGTGTGTGTGTGTGTGTGTGTGTGTGTGTGTGTATGTATGTATGTCTTTGTGTGTGCTTACTCATAGTTTCCACCTACACATAAAAGACAAACACACAGCGTGACACTGACCAGCAGCTAAAATTGAATATAACCAAGAGGAAGCTAACCTTTAACAAATTGTCCAAAACAAGTTCTGCAATTTGATTATAAGACTGGTACAATAACATGCATTCACACTCACCCACTTTTGATGAACTGACATATTTATATATGTAAAAATAAAATCAGGAGGAAGCTCCTACTTGACAAAGTTTCCATAAGCAGCTGTTGTTTCCAAAACACAGTTCTTACAGGTCAGTGTTTGCCTGCTGCCTGTGAGGGCTGAGAGACATGTGGCTGAACTTTTGAAGCAGTAAAGGAAATGTAATTGTATTATTGTATTATTGGCTGACGCTCACTTCAACTGATGGTACACTGTCTGTGTTGTCATACATTCAGTGAATCATGAGTGGAAAAAAATAAAGTATTTAATGACAGCATACCACTGGCATGACTTGGCAGTTTGTAAATAAAACATTATCAAGGTTCATATTGAGCAGTATTAGAGCTTACACCACTGTATTACAACACAGATCATTACTATAACTTCTTATATTTGCCTTTACATTACCAGTGCTAATGCATATGTCAAGAATATGCTAATAGTATCTGTTGATGATATTTAGTCAAATTTACACTGCAATCAGATGAGAACACATTTCAATCCAAATTAAACAACAAGAGATGTTGTTTGTTTGTGCATGCCCTCAAAAATACATCAGTTTCATGATGTGACAAAACTATGGTAAAGGTTGGGTTAGGTTTAGGAACAAAAACGACTTGGTTAGGTTTGGGGAAAGATCATGGTTTGGGTTAAAATAAGTACTTAGCTAAGGTTAGATGACCTTATGCTTGACTGTCAGTTGAAAACAGGAACCAAACAGCGGGCTCTCCTGTTCAAGTCCAATGATTTCGTGATCCATTCATCCACCCTGATCTTCACCTTACACAAACTTTTTTGCTCTGCAACATCACCTGGCTTCCTCCTATGCTCCTGTCATAATTACCACAGCCACTAGACAGCTTTGAACTTGAACAGGTGAGGTAGCCACTTAAATAAATCTCATTTCGTACATGTACATGTACAATCTTTAAAGTGAAGTAACTATACTGAGTCACCATTGTCACTGACTGCATGAGTGGCCTCTATCAGCTCACCTGACTGGTGACTGACAGCATCTTTGTTAGCTCAGCTGTGATTCACAGTATGTTACTTTCTTGTTACGAGGCTATTAAAAGGCCACAAAAGCCACAGACACAACAGATCTGGTTGCTCAGTCATAAACAATAACCTGCTGAGCTATTAACCTTATGCACAGTGCTGGTAGCCTGGTTTTATACTAATTAAATGTGACAGCTTGGACTTGCAACTGAACGTATAACTGAACTGTAGAAGGTCTAAATGAGCGCTGAACTTTGCAGCTATGTTAACAGTGATACTTTCACCTACTCTTGTACGTGCGAAAGTGCATTTTAGCGATGATGTGTTCACATACTGACAAGGTGAAAGAACCGCATAGTCGCTGACTGCGAATCTTTAAACTGGACTGAACAAAACAATTCAAATCAACAGTGATTTGTAACTTACACCTCAGGAAAAATCCATCCCATCCACTCATTACCTATACTGCTTATCCTTTGAGGGTTGTTCGGGGGTTGGAGTCAATCCCAGCTGACATTGAGCAAGAGCAACCCTGGATAGGTCACCAGTCCATCACACACACACCTCTGGAAATACAGTATCAGTCAAAACTTTGACTGGTACTGTGTGACTAAATATAACCACTACTTATTACAGCATCGGTGGGTAAGAGCATATATCAAATGGACTGGTGTTTAAGCATCAAATGCTCAATTAGACCAAAAACAGTTCCCCTGCCAAATTTATACAAGCATACACATGATCATTATGATGTAATATTTATTGTGCTTTGTATTGCTCTAATCTGGAGTACCCCATGTGATAAAAGATGTCCACACAGCTTTTCCATCTCAATCCAGTCATGTGGGACTGGACTGAGTCATGTGATGTCAGCTGTGCTGTAGGAGCGGTGATTCATCACACCTGCATGTGTTGTTTGTGCATATGCACATGCCCCCCAAAATAGGGTGTGTATATTAACAAAAGCCAAGCCTGCCCTGTCAGGAAAGAGTCAGCTATACTGCTCTGATTATAGGTTGCACAAGTGATGTGAATCGAGAGAATTCAAAAGCACTCATCTTCTTCTCTTCTCTTTCAGGTAAAGGTTAGACCTGGCTGGCTCTGCCTGTGAGAAACTGAAGACAGGCCTCAGTAGATTTAGTTCTGATCTATAACCTTTCCTTACATTAATTTTATTTTGTCCAAGTAAGAAAAGCACCATAGGGTATATTTAAACAGGGATAGGATAGAGTTTGAACTACTGCTTTGGTTTAGGCAAGGGTGAATAACAGCAGTGGGATTTCCATTTAAAAAGTAGCTAAGCAAGTTTACAAAAACTGGTTTTAGGTGATCCGTTTTTACGTTAATCTGGTAAGTAGAGCGTTACATACACATAAGAGGGCTAACTAAGTGTTTTGCTCAAGACCAGAATATTTTCTCTGTTTTCTGTTATTCTGTGTTCAAGGGTTCATATCGCTTAGCTAATCACAGCTAATATATTTTGACTTATTTTGTCTATTAATTTTGTTACACTTTACAAACATACATTTTGCCACTTAGCAGCAGATGTCAGTCCCTTGAAAGACTTTTACATGTTAACTTTCACTTGACGTATGAGAGCTTGGGTAGAGCGTAAACACTTTGACTCACTGTACGGCTTGAAAACCACGGCACAGGAGGGACAGTAAATGTATGTGACATTGGTAATCGGTAATGTGTCGGAGTAACTTCATGAAACACATATACAGTAACTGGCACAGTACGTGAGAACCTATACGGTTTCATGTGATGCAGACTCAAATCAAGAGATTGTGGTCATGAGTCACTGTTGCTAGTTCTTTGATGGTACCTAGCCTCATCATGTGAGCCTATGTCATGCGGTGGAGAATATATGTACTAGCTCTCTGTAGCATCACAACAAAGGGGAGGGAAATGAACAGTGAAGTGGTGGGAAACAAAGTGTATTATCAGGGCTGGAAACTTCTCTGTAATTTCCTGGTCTCTTGTACTGCTTCAAACTGAAATAAAGTGGCTAACATTATGTGTCTATTCTGAGATGGCGTGCTGTTGCTCTGATACGAAAAAGAGCTGAGCAGAAAAACTCAGCTCGAGATGTCATAACACTGTACATGGTACCAGAGGTCTTTAAAACAGCCTCTCCTATCTTACTCTTGCCTCTCCTACCTTGTCATAAATGAGTCATCACACATGTAGCAGACCACACACATTTTTATAGATAAAAATGTGTTTATAGATAAGATTATATTAGAGATAGATTATATATTTTTTAACTGTCTTTTTTATATTTTTAAGCACATTTCGCTTTGTAAGTAACTATTGAACAAACTTACTATTTGCTAGTTTGGTGTCCGCACTTTGTTATTTTCAGTACAGCATACTGCACTGACCTTGGAGAGAATAATCCGCAAATAGGCTATTGCAATTTGTGTCTTTATGTAACATTAAAAACAAGTGATCCATATAAAAGCTGAATAATGTTACTATTTATTACAGCATAATAAACAAAATTCAAATTATGTATTCATTAGAAAATACTATAAAATAAACAATAAGAAACTTATAAAAAGCATAAGAAGGGGTTGAAATGTTACACATAAAGTATAGAAAAAATAAAAAAGAACAAGAATAACTTGTGTTTAATCTTATCAGTGTTTGTAAATCACCCATGGGTATATAGGACCCATGACCTTTTTTATTTTGATTGATCTCATGCACAGTATGTACTGTTATTATGATAGTATAGTGTAAATATAGTAAAGCTTAGCATGATCTTAGCATGAAATGTAGACCAGGTGAGAATGTTCTCTGCATTCCTACGATTCCCAGGTTAAAAATTTGACAACAATTTCCCTGAACAAATTCACAAATTCCTTGAAATGCAGAGCTGAATGTTTCGCAACACTGAGAGGAAATGATGCATGACCCAGGGAAAGTATCCATACCCAAATGAAACCCCCTTGATAAGCAGGGGAGCAGTGAATACTTACTAACTAGACACCTCGAGAGCAACAAAATATATTGGTAACAAATTATCATGGCAGTTTGTCAGGGGGTTATACAAAACTTACTTCCTCAGAGTCATTGGTAACTCATGACTCATGAAGTTTTGACAGAACAGTACAGTCTTGCACATTTTACTATAATTAGCCAGACTTTCTGAACACAGTAGTGGACTATGCATTTAGTCACGTACTCTAAATTGTCTGCTCAATATGAATACAGGTGGGTACTCGGTAACAGGGACCCATTCGCCCACATCACTATTTTATTCCTGTGAATCATCTGCCTCTAGGATTTGTATGCTGATGACATCATAAGAAGGCCTTATTTCCCGTCACTGCAGTTGTGGGAGCGTCCTTGTGATTACAACACTTTTTTTTTTTTATATTGTAGATGAATGTAATAATAACGTCTGAGTCTTGTCAAACAGTATGAAAAATTTTCCATTTGACAATGCAATGTTTTTATTTGAATCCCGTGTATTTTTAGATGTTGCCGAATAGATTGGCCTTCATGCACGATGATGACTGTGATATTTTGAGTGCATGGGGAAAAAAATGTCAGCTGTAATAAAGAAAGTTATGTTATAGGGTGATATTCTGGGTAACACAAAACTGTTGAATGTTGTTGGGTTCATTCCTCTGTAAGAGCTGACCAGCTGACTAAGGAGAACAGAGTGGAAACACTGAAACAAACTCTCAAGCAGGGCCTGGGACTTTTGACGAAGACTGGCCCACCAACACTCATCTTTACGAGAATCATGTAGTAAACAGAGATTAACTATGATGATTTGTAGAACATCACATGAAATACAAACACCTGCACATGAATTCAATTTATAAAATTCTGTAATGCAATAGTCTAATTGTTATTTACATGCACATTTTGAATTTTAGTGTCTTTTTCTTCCTTTCCACTGACATTGCATACTTAAATATCTGTAAAATAACTTGAATTTCTTATGAAACCTAAACAGAAAACAAAGCTGTAGAACATTATCCTGCTGAATAAACTCAGACAAACGTACTGTTATCTCCTACCTACCACTTATGATGTAAAACTTGACTGGTATTTAAAAACTGGACTTACTCTCTCTCTCTCTCTCTCTCTCTCTCTCTCTCTCTCTCTCTCGCTCTCTGTCTCTCTCTGATGTTTTATTATTTCATATTGAGCCACTGGCCCAAGTTGTGTAGCGGCCCATTGGGAAAAGTCCCAGTTCTTCCAGTGACTAATCCATCATGGCTTTCAAGGAGAAGAATTATTGTGAAATGGAAACATGGGAGAGGAACTGGGAATAAACTGTGGCAACAGATTCCCAGTCAGTTTTTGTTAAATTTTAACAGGCACTTTTTGTAAGACTCTTTCCTGTAACAGCTTCTGTCATTTATTGTTGGTTCCTGCTGCTGATACGAAGGAGTGCCAGTCTTTACGTGTTATATTAATTAATTCTATAGTTATTCAGCTGTAGTCACTGGTAATTTACAGGGCAGATTTTACACTTAAAACCATGCACTCAGCAGATAAAACATAAGATTAAACCAGTTGTTCCCAACCTGTTCATATAAAAAGCTGTGTTGCAGAACCTTGTCATGTTTCAGATGTTAATGAATTGTGAGCAGTTCCACCAGAGACATTTCACCCCTACATTTCTTAGATAGTTTTAAATAACAGTTAGAGGCCCAGAGTGGCCAAATTATCCAAAATTATACAAAAAAGCATAGAAAAAGATTAGACAAAATCTTTATTTTGAATTGTTCAGCAGAACTTGTTCTTACCTCTTTCCTCACCCATTAGCAATCTCATGACCCTCTCAGATTTATTTTTGCGACCCTTTGACCCTTTGAAAGAGCCACTGGGCTGAGCTACCAAACTGGACATATAGTAGTGGAAGTGATTCCTTCTCAAGCAGCCATGAAAGGAAAATGGTGCTTACATACTGATGTAGCAGTGTCAACAATCACAGGGGGCATTTTGCTGCAGAGGCAGTATTTTTACTTTGTTACCTTAAGTATAATAAAACTTCTATGCTTTTGCAGTTGATCCTGGACATTGTATGAATGCTTAAACAAACCTCAGCTTGATTGTACATTGATAAATGGCTTTTTTCGCAGCCAGTGCTTGGTGCATTTAAATGTTTTTTTCAGCTCTGCAAAACACAGATAAGTTCAAGATTGACCTTAGATTGACAGTTCTGAGTAATGCGTGTGCATTCCTTTTCGCTTGTCAAGCACCAGTATGAAGGGTCCCAGCTGTTGTCCTCATGGTGAGCACTCAGCTCTGCTCAACCCCACAGCACACATTCCTCACTGACTCACCAACCTTGTGTGTGTGTGTGTGTGTGTGTGTGTGTGTGTGTGTGTGTGTGTCTTTGAGTCTAGTCCTATTCCCTGACACATCCTAGGCCAGTGTGTGTGTGAGTGTCATCTGTCATATAAACTATAGACTCATAGACTCAGTCCATTATATAACATGGTCAGCCCAACCACGACTTTAACTGCCAGTCAAAAAACGCAGTCCACCCTGTTGCAGTCTGCTAAGAGGAGGTTCCACTTTATCAAGAGCTTCAGTTCACACTGAATCAAGAATCGTGGCCTTTTCCTGTTTTGTTTTTGTTACCTTTTTTTTACCTTTTTAAACACAGCGTGTAAAAATTGTTTTCTTCATTGTTTTAACCCACAAACCAGCATGGAGATAAAAGGATTGTTTTCTTGCTGAACCCACATACACAAACACACACTTGTGCCTGCATCATTTCCTGCCACAAACTGAAAACTGGTTTCACCTGCTGATGTCATAAGACCTCGCCTTTGTCAAACTTAAGCAACGCCAGGCCACACCCTACAACTTGTCTCTAGGCCTCACACACACACACACACACACACACACACACACACACACACACACACACATACACACATTCAAAAACAGATACACACATTTGTGGTAACTGTGTAATGTAGCATGTTTGGTTTTTTTATGTCGGGAAATGTTTGGATCCATGTTGTTTTCTTTATCACTTATAGTTTACTCTTTCCACAGTTACACTTTTTTCATTGTGTTTGTGGTCTCTGTGTCCCCTCCCCCCTAAAATCTCCTTGGTTACCATCTTGTAACATCAGCAGCACTGTGGCTATTTTCCTGTTTTCTGTTGTGTTTCTAAATGCTTTGCTGAGGAATGTGTATGTGTGCCTAATGAACATCAGTTCACGAGTAAACAACAGCATATGTTTAGGTGTTGTCACAGCACAGCATTTTGACCCAGTTAGCATCACAATGAAGGTTTTGGCACTTTTATCTGTCTTGATGACAGATTGAAGGACACCCATAGGAACGGAATAGACACCCAGATTTAGTCCCAGGATTATTATCAGAAACTGGGTTGTCGCCACACTTTGCTCCCTTTTCTCAACAACCTCTTTGTACACTTACTAGAGCTCCAAAACAAAGTCACAAGACCTGATGGAGAACCTGGCACCTGTCATAAACAACAAAGCTCTTAAGTAGGATAAATCTTTGGCTTTAGTGCATGCATGTGTTTACTGGAAACAAACTGGAAGTCTGAAATTTGGAATTTTCCAGAAGGTCAAACAACAGCGAAGATGCCAGAGCAGCTTGTGTATTTGTGAAGTTGAAATGATGAAGTTAAACTGCACTGTCATTGTCACCTGACAGGTGGGACTTGACAAACCTGATCGACAGTTTATAGGAGAATGCACACTGTCTACTGCTCAAATTCATTAGGGGATTTCATTATAAGAACAGCCTGTTTATTCTTGAGTCATCATACAGTCTTTGATTCAGCCTTTCTAATTATGGCCACAATAGCTTTCTGCCAAAATTTGATAATTCTATAATTTGATAAGTCCACCAGCATGGACAACATATTGGTCTATGAAGAACAATAACATGTGTTGTAATTACATTTGTACTGTCCAGATAGTCTGCCACCATTGCCAGTGTTAGTGCGCCACATTTAATCCCTGTAAAGCTGCATAAACACAACAAGACCTCACTTCATATCTGTGGGACATATTTAGTTGTCATTTGCAGTATCACTGATGCTTTTGCATGTATCAAAGTTCCTCTGCTGATGTACCAACCTGTGTGCCAAAGACTGTTTTTAAGTGGACCTTGTATGATGTAATTGGAATATGAGTGTTGGCCCACAGTAACATCTCTAAATGTGCGATTTCCAACTTTTTTGATTTGCTAAGATGATCTGGAATGTGACATATGAACATGATCATGTGTTTTCACCATCTACGCACACTCTACCATCCCAATACATCTTTACACCACCACACTCCTCACACACTTTACAAGAGAGTCTTTCAAATGTGAGGAGTGAGGAGCAGTTTAGACACTGTGTGTCTGTATGTGTGTGTGTGTGTGTGTGTGTGTGTGTGTGTGTGTGTGTGTGCGTGGGAGAGAGGGATTGTGAGAGAGTTACAACCATGGTCCTATGTGTTTGTGTGTGTGTGTGTGTGTGTGTGTGTCAATAGTGGTGTAGTGGGAAATACAAAGTGTATGTGAGAGAGAGGAGGAGAGCTGAGGGACTGAACAGAGAACAGAGGAGTTTCTGTGTCTCTTTCTGTATTTTCTTTCACTATGTTAGTAACTTACTTCTTTTGTCCATAATACTTAAATGTAAAAAGTGTGTATATATATATATATATATATATATATACAGATATATATACATCTGCTGGACCTCTTACATATGCATGAATTGTATGTGTGACATATATGTCTGTTTTTCAAACACAGATATGTACTTACTCACTAATCCTCCTAAAGAGTAAGTAAGATACACAAACCAGAGAAAATTAAGTCAAACATTAAGTGTAGTAACAAATGTGTGCGTATGCAAAAACTGAACAATAGCAGAAGTTCAACCAGGAAGGGCACCTTGCACTGACTTTGTTTCTCCAGAGCGCTTTGTTTCTCCATTTTTCTATGGACTCACTTAACCCAAACTGTCTCAGTACCCAGGGTCATAGCCTATCTTCAAGTCCATCATCTTGCTGTAAACTCCTCAGCACTATTTCTCATTTCAATTGAAAATGTTTGAGTCAGCGTCATGTTTGATGCCAAATTATCCTGTGTTATAAACATCTCAACTGATTAAGTGACACCCCCCTCATCATCTTAGCGGTGGCTGAACTGTTAAATGAAAACAAATCCAGTGTTTCATTTATGCACTGCAACAAAACATGTTTTTAAAACTAATCCACAGCAGCAATACTGAACAACCTGACAGAACCTTAACTGCAAGTATGCAATGCAATTGAGCTTTGTGGACCCAGGCTGAAGGTAGAAAGAGTAATGAAATAACAAAAAAAAAAAAGAATCATCAAAGTGGGTTCACAGCTACTGGACTGTGATCCAGCTGCAATACATGTGGGAGCTCTGAAAAAGAAACAAAATCTCAAACTCTGTTCTTACGTAGTATTATTATTCTAGCCAAGACACATCTGTGAAACTCCCTTCTTCCCTCATTCTGATCTCTCCCCCAGTGTGTGTGTGTGTGTGTGTTGTTCCGGCAGTGCAGCCAAGAACATACTTTTCCTTTTAAAGAAACAGTCAAGGAAGAAGCAGAGAAAACATAGAGCAGAATGCTTCTATGGCGTGCAGATAAAAAGGTAGGGCTAATACTAGACATTGAGGTGTTATCAGTGGCGTCTGGAATGTAGTCCAGCAAGACTGAGGGATAAGAGAAGATAGTGGCACAACACAGGGTTGGACTGGAAAGAAAATTCTGTCCTGGACATGGCCACGAGGACTGGCCTCGTGTGGTGTGGTGAGGTTGTGGTTGAATCGGGTCAGTGAGGGTTGAAACTTGATTGTGATTGGCCAGCGAGTGTTCTTTGCTTACATTTATTATTGTACACCTAGGTTAGGACTTCTGCTACATTTCTAGGGTGCCCTGCTCTGCGGACACTGACGTTGCATCTACACACATAATGGAACGTAACGGCATTAAATCCATTTTTAATTAGAATAATTATTATAATCAGGTACTTGTTAAATGAAATTCAATACAGCTATTTTTATCCTAGGCACTGTGAGCCAGATTCTTCAAGCTGGCATGTCTGTAAGACTTCTATCTTACAGTTTGCCACATGGTTTTCTCTGAAACCAGAGGAATGGGGCAAACCTGAAACCAGGGCCATATTTTTCTTAAGCCCTGCAGCTGCAAGCTTCCTCTTCTGACAAGGTTAAAGGAAGATAAATGAAGCTGAAGCAAGTAAAGTGGAACACCCAGAAAGAACATTAGTTAGTTTATTACAGATCATTTATCATTTGAATTGAATTCACTAAAGCTTTACGAGTGTGATGATTTGATGAAAAAACATGTTGCCAAAGTGCTGACATAAACAGATGCAAATAAATAATACAGATTCAAGTTAATAATACATGCTGTAAATTGAAAACAAAAAGGAATGATATACAGTATATGGCATGAAAGAACTCATTAGTAATGACAGATATAAAGTATGAAATACTACAGAATAAGACAGTGAGGGTATTTAGTATATTATGGTATGTATAAATAAAGAAAACCACACAGCACAAAAAGCATTGCTTTGTGACCGTCATATATTCTCCAGCCAGTACAGCAGCAGAGATTTTACAAGACTTTGAGTAAACTCATCAAACGTGAAGGAACGGCTTTGAGGAAAACTTCTTTTAAGTTAAAAAATATATTGATGCATTTCCTAGTAAAGTCCATTTTATATAAGTGCATGAGTTTCTGGGTAGACTCACAGATTACTGTTTTTGTTTTTCTCTAGAATAGCTCCCTTTTGAAACAGCCCTCCCACAGTCTGAGCTGTAAAACAACAGTTTTACAGGAAGCTGTCAGAAAACATTAAAAAATATTCATCTTCTTTTTCCTCTGTTGTCATTCTTGCCTTCTTCTCTCCACTTCTTTCTGGTGACAAAAATCTTTATCACCTTTTAATGGTGCATATTGAAGCATTCATGGGGCAATTTCATCAAAGTTAGTTTATAAAACTTAACATGCTTCCTCCATAATGTGACAGTTATGACTGTTGATGTACAATTTCCATTTTTTTCTGTTTTCAGGGATGTTTTTCACCTATCATCTGATTCAAGAGTAGTTTGTAAACTTCGGGGGCAGTTTTGCCCCTAGTACAATTCCTGGCAGTCACTTCAGCCTGCACTTCAGAACATTTTGTTTCATTTTCCGTCTGTGGCTTCCCGTCTATCCCTCCCCAGTCATTCTTCTGCCTCTCTTCACTCGGGCCCCACTTCCGTGTGAGAAGGAAGAGTGCTGGTGCTCTGGAAAAATGAGAGAGGAAATGGAGGGAGGGGGGTGCCGGGGGTGGGGACGGAGGTTTTGAGAAATAGTAGAACTTGGGAGAATCTATTAAACATCCCAGTGGGAGGTGACGTGCTGTATGCCAGAAAAAGTAAATGGACGAATGATAGCGCAAGCTTAAAACTGATTCCTTCAGCTGTGTCTGCTCATTCCATTTTAATCGATTCTGTAACCACAGTATTGCACAATACTGAAGCCTTTGTGATAACAAATCTGAAGGTTCCCGGTCAATGATTTCCCGTAACTTGGATAGTCTAAAGTCTTTCCTGGCTTGACACGGACACACATGGTGTACAACTGCCACTCTGAAGACCCTGTCCTCTGTTTTTTTCAACACGCTAGAGGAAGCAATTTAGTTGTAATCAGAGGTACTTCTTCCTGGTACTTTCGGACCTAGTTGCTGTTTATGAGGTCAGTTCTGCTTACACAGACAAACTTTAATATGTTACACCACATGTGATGTCCCCACTGGAAACTCTCAGTCAACATCCGATGTTAAACTGTATTTTCTCTATTATTCAGTTTGTTCTTTCTTTGTCCTGGTGGACCAGATTTGTGTTTTTGGGTGTTGTCAGCAGCACTGAAATCTGGCCATGCCCTTCCAGCTTTGGCAAGAGAACGCCATGATTAAACAGTCCCAAAAATAAAACCCTAAAAACATCTGTGGAGTTCTTGCAGCCTAACGTAGCGCTCGGTGGACAACAGGATGAAACCTGGATGGCAGCCACGGAGGCAGCCCGCTATATTTGTGGTAGAATCACAGTGGATCTGCCAGAGGGCCAGCACAGCGGGAAAACACCTCCACGCTGAGTGAGTCATAATGTAGCGACGGACACTGATATCTCCTGACAACACACTGTGGTGACCTTGAACTAATAGAGAACCTGCAGCACACAAACACAAACACACACACACACACACACACACACACACACACAGGGGTGGGTCACTTGCTGATAAAGCATTTACTGTGCCAATATGCTGAGGTTTTTGAAGGACAGCTCAGTATTTGAAACATATTTACCAAGAGAAAGTCAGACTCTGGGATGACTTTTTGCTACTATTATTATGTTTGCACGTGGAGAAATGGAAACAGACACATTAAGTCTTTTGTAAATCCAAGGGATAGAGGAGCAGCTTCTTTCAAAAGCCAAAAAGCTCATTGCATTACTTTGTACCCGGTAGCTTAGCATTGCCATTCAACAGTTTCCAAGTGTACAGATTTATAATGACCACATGTATTTTGAAACAACACAGATGGCATTTGAAAGACATATAAATGCACCTACAGGTTTGGCTAATTATTATTAAGTAGTAAATTCAGTCAGATTTTCTCTCAACCATCCCCAGAACAAATGTTGGAGTGAAATACCCTCAGTTTAGAACTAATGAAAACAAGTAGTAATTACAATACTAATCAGGATACGTGGAACAGTGCTAACTAGAACATTAAGAGTGGCATACAGAACAGTACATGCTGTGCAAAAACAGACACAGACCACTTTAAATGCTTTAGCTATGACTTGTAAGTTGTTGCAAAATTGTTCAAAAAGCTCCATGTTGCAACACAAGGCAGATCTTTTTCTTATGCTCAACCAAATCTCACGAGTCATTTCTCTCTCGCTCTTTCTCTCTCACTTTCTGTTCTGCTCTCTCCAAATTTAACAGGTAAGGTATATATCTGCTGCATTCTCACGAGCTGACCTGGAAGAGGACAGATTTTTAATTTGAGAAGTGTACTTCTGTGTGTCCCCAGGTTAGCAGATCAGATCAACAGCACAGCAGAATTAGAATTGTTTCGTGCCACAATCCGACATGGTCAGTGGGAAGGGACTGTGGCATAAAGATGATGTGAGATTTTCTTTTTTCCACATCTGTTAAGTGCCTGTTTGTTCCTGAGGGGGAAAAAACTTCACACTGACTGAATTTGTTTGGGATGTGGATGAGAAATGTATAACTCTGCAGAGAAAACACTCTTTCAGAATAGAAACACATGTGCGCACACACACTCTCACACACACACTTTCCAGATTTCACTCAGTTACAAGAAACCACCACTTCTGACTCCTCTGAGACTAAAAGGCTAATAAACAACTTTTTAAGTTCCAGGCTGGAAAACACGATATCATCCTAGATTGCAGTTACAGTAAAAATTTAGGACAAAATATGAATTATTTCTATTTTTATTTGAACATCTGGTCTTTTGACAAAGTTAGGCCCACAGTAGAAATTCCTCCAAAACCACACTTCTGTATTGATAGAGGAAGCAGGACAAATATTTCCTTCTTATCTATGAATTGTGAAAAAAAAAAACAAGAAAGAAGAAGAACATTAAATGGGAGCTCAACAAGTACTCCAAGTCCTCACCAGGCGTGAATTACTGCAGGTTTTTGGACTCACAAAACTGTTATAAAGTGAATGACGTGTGTGTTTTTCTACTATTGCTTTTGAGCGTTTAGCTGCATCATGCCTGATCAAGCCTTGAGAAAGAAAAAAAAAAAACCCCTGCAGAAACAAGTCTAACCAGTCGGGCGTCATGCTGATCTGAGCCACAGGCTACACATGCTGTGTACATCTTTAACCCTCTCAGTCTGTCATCCTCAGACCAGAGGCGTCTCACTGTGGAAAAGTCCAGGCACAAAACTGAAGCTGACCTTTTCCCCTGGGTCAACTAGAGTTCACGATCGTCTCTGAGGTTTTTTTTTTTTATATATATAATTTTGTAATGTTTTATTCATGTAAAGGTTATCTTTTCTGGACATTACTTTGAACTTTACATAGATCACCAATATTATATTATAACCATCCAAATCAGCTGGAGTGGAGTTGGAGCTGACACAACTGGCCCCTGTAATCATGCTTCAAAGAGACATCCTACATTACCAGCCCTGGCTTTTGTCAGCGACTGACTAAACGAGGCAGACGTAAATGTTAAGTGTCATCAATTCACTCTATTAATCATGCCTGGTTTCATAACCCCACATTCTTTATATCACACGCTAATTTCGGGATGATACCTCAATTATTTGATGATTAACAAGAATCAACCTTGATAAATCAAAAGTTAGAAAAGAACAGGTAGACAGTGGGAGAGAAGGACGGGTAATAAACCAGGATATAGACTTTGTTCAATGACTGACCTGTTGAAAGGAGAGTCAATGCAATACTAGATAAAGGAAAACACCAGACTAGGATTGCCACATGACAGTTTCGTGTTTCCCTCTGGCTCCTCAACACTGACACATACACAAAAAATTTTGACCAGTCATCATCTAATGAAGGATGACCCACCAATTACTGGTAATGGCGTTCATGATATAGTCAGCGTATGGACTGATGTGAACAGAGAGCAACTGTTACAACATGTGGGGATTTCTCAAAGTTCCCCTTCACACTGCCATAGCATACACGGAAAAGAGTGCATAACTTTAATATTAACTTTTTTTTATTGATTTTGTCATGTAACTACCATCTGTTATTTATACATGAATTATCCAAGAATTCCAATCCAAAAATTGATTAATACAATTCTTGGATTCCTTTTTAACATCTGGCCAAAGACAACAGACAACAGGCGTTGTCTCTGTCAAATAAACTAATAAAACAACTATTAAAAATAGGCTAAAGCTAAGCTAAAAATAAACAAATCCTAAAAACATTATGCACCATGCCAGAGAGTCCTGTTTACTCTCTGACTTCAGCCAGAAATCTGTCCTCTCAGAGGTAGAGAGTTTGTTCCTTTAAAGCCTTTCCAGTGATCCTCATGGTAACGTATGTGTTTGCACGTCCACAGTGTGTTATAGTGTGTGTGTGTGTGTGTGTGTGTCTGTGTTCAGTGAATGATTTCCAAAGTTCATAGCCACTAACAAATGATCATCTTTATCTGTTACATGGCATATATGCAATAAAGATGGTTACACTGTGTACTTGCCTCTCCATATATATATATATATATTTATACTGTATTTGGAGAGTCAGGTACTTTCCCCAGTCATATTGTCAACATGGGTTTAAACAGCTCTCTGACTTTCTCTCCCCTTCACAACCATCCCTCCATCTCTTTCTTTCCACCCTAATGAATCACCTGGTAAATTCATCACACATCACATTTCTGCAGCAGCCATGTTAGCTCTAAAAAACCTGCTCCATGGCTGTTGCTAAGTAACTGCTGAACCTGTGCCTGCTTAGGTGTGCAATGTTTGGCATGTCACCATAGCAATGTTATGCGGGGCAAGGTTAAATATTTGCAAAGTATCACTTATTAGAGGCACAGGCTGGTCAAGCTGTATCTGTCAGGGGCGTCAGGTGAAACTGGGCTGTGGGCAGAAGGATAAAGGAAATGAAAAGTGAAAGACAATAGACGCCAGATGAGAGAAGAGTGTTATAAGGAGACCTATGTAGTTGTTAATTATGAAGTCTACCACTAAAAAGATCTAATATTTCAAAAATCAATTCATTATATTTTAAAACAGAAGAAGTTATGAGCACCACTTCATTTATTCACCATCCGCTACAATCATCATTATCAGTGTCAGTTTTCTTGCACCAAAACAGAAACCTTAGCAGCCACCTGTGTGTATGTTGGCACAACGTGGCTGTCATCATGAGCCATATTATGGTGACTTGGCAGTTTGCAGCCATCCCGGGTGAGTCAGACTCTGAAAAGTCCCCCTCAGTTTCCCTCCCTTTGAGGTAGAATAACTCCTGTTGACCCTTTAGAAAGGAAACCCTGAGGGATAAATACAGTTTCCTTTCAGAGTTGTTACAAAGATCATGTATTCAGAGGGGGGAGGGTAGGACAAATTATAAAATTGTTCAAAACAGTGGAAGCTGCTCTCATGTACAGTAATGTATGTTTCTGAACATTACAGAGGTGTAATTCTGAATAAATTCATAAGTATTCACATTATTCAGCAATCACATTACTGATTTCTTTTGCAATATCATCAGAATCGAGGTGGAATGTATACACACTATACGGTTTTGAAGTTGTTGTATTTTACTCAGCTATTTTCATTATGTTACTCCAGACCACACAAATTCAGAGGGGAATACCACAGTACATTACTACTACTGGCTCATTGTTACAAATTAAACTACCTAACACTAAATGTGTTCAATGTCTCGCCAGTACAACCATCTACAACAGTAAAATGCTTCTTCCATGATAATGCATCCGTAGCAATGAGGGGACATTTATCTGCATAACAAAATCTTCTATTTTTCCTACTTTAAGTACGTGTTTCTGTACTTTGTAACAAAGGAACAAAGGAGAAACTGTACTGACTTTCTACAGTCCCCTCCAAAAGTATTGGAACAGCAAGACCAATTCCTTTGTTTTTGTTGTTCAAGACATTTGGGTATAAGATCAAAAGATGAATATGAGACACGAGTTCAGAATTTCAGCTTTTATTCCATGGTATTTACATCTAGATGTGTTAAGCAACTTAGGACGTAGCACATTTTTTTTTGCACCCACCCGTTTTTCAAGTGAACAAAAATATTGGAACATGTGACTGACAGGTGTTTCTTGTTGCCCAGGTGTTACCTTTTAGATTAATTGTTTAAACATTAAATAGCTCAATATGTTTACTCTTGGTTGTTAGCCTTGGGTTTCACCTGTGAAGACTGCATTTCTTGTTAAAAAGGATAAACCGACATGAAGACGAGAGAGCTGTCTATGGGAGAAAAGCCAGCCATTTTGAAGCTGAAAGAGGAGGGAAAATCGATCAGAGCCACTGGACAAACATTGGGCAAAGCCAGTACAACAATTTGGAATGTCTAACTTGAAACTACTGGCGTACTGAGAAACAAAACAGTTCGGCCAAGGAAAACAACAGCAGTTGATGACAGAAACATTGGGAGAGCTGTGACAAAAAACCCCAAAACAACAGTCAGTGACATCGCCAACAACCTCCACAGTGCAGGGGTGAAGGTATCACAATCCACCGTTCAAAGGAGACTTCAAGAGCAGAAAAATAGAGTCCATACCACTCATCAGCAGTAAGAATCGGAAGGCCAGATTGGAATTTGCAAAGAAGTACAGAGATAAGCCACAAAAGTTCTGGAACAAAGTATTATGGACTGATGAGACCAAGATACATTTCTACCAAAGTGATGGAAAGGCTAAAGTGTGGAGAAAGAAAGGATCTGCTTATGATCCAAAGCATATAAGCTCATCTGTGAAGCCCGGTGGAGGTGGTGTCATGGCTTGGGCTTGAATGGCTGCTTCTGGAGCAGGCTCACTAATATTTATTGACGATGTAACTCATGATGGTAGCAGCAGAATGAATTCAGAAGTCTACTGAAACATTTTGTCTGCCAGTTTACAGAGAAATGTATCCAAACCAATCGGGAGGGAGTTCATCATGCAGCAAGACAATGACCCAAAACACACTGCCAACACAACAATGGACTTCATCAGGGGAAAAAAGTAGGGTTTTTCCCATTTAAGGTTTTAGACTGGCCAATGCATACATTTCACCTCCTGAAGAGGAGACTGAAAAGAGAAACCCCCCAAAATAAACAATAACTGAGAGAGGCTGAGTAAAAGGATGGAAAAGCATTACATATGACGAATTGATGATGTCAATGCGTCACAGGCTTGATGCAGCTATTGCAAGCAAGGGTTACAACCAAATAATAAATTTACTTTCTGTTTCTGACTATCTGTTCCTTTACTTTTACTTACCTAAAAATGGTGCAGTCTGATACAAAAAGGGGTTACGTCCTATGTTGTTTAACACATCTAGATATTCATCTTTGGATCTTAAACCCAAATGTCTTCAGTGAACAACAAAAACAAAGGAACTGGCGTCGCCATTCCAATACTTTTGGAGGGGACTGTATATGTTCTCAACCCCTGATCCAGTCGTCTGATACGATGCGATGCGTGCAGATACTACGTGGTTGATAAACACAAGCCTGTTTTGGTTAATGATCCATCCATACAGCCCATTCACATTACACAGTCGCAGTGCACAGTGACACTGTGCAAGCACACTATAGGGATGCAGGATGTATTTTGTATGACCAGTGATAGCATCTACTTCTCTCTGTGCTGAATATTTTTACAGTAACGACTGCAAATTCATTTCCTTAATTTACATGCTAATTTGTAGCATGTAAAGATGACATTTGTCTTTCACTTACATACTTAGACATGTCTTCTTTAAACACGCCTCAACCATTGTCAAGTTTTTGTTTATGGGTCAGTACCAGCCTTGCCTCCAACCTGTTTCCTCCATTTCTCATATTACACATTTTCCCACAATCCCCTCATACTTTACATTCTGTTTTAAAACATCACTGACACAGCAATGTGTGATCATGTCCAGACATGTTAGAAAGCAGCTCCATGTACACTGGCATGTTGCTTAAAAAAAACCCCCAGTGGAAAACTTGGCATGAAGCACTCACTCACTTAGTCACCGAGGGAAAAAAAAGAAAAGCACAACAACCTGGGAGCCACCGTCAGCAGGAATGCTGCTTTAAGCTTGTGTTTGTGTGAGCATGTATATGTGGGTGTGTGTGTGTGTCTTAATGTGTGCCCCACCCTGTTAAGAGTGACTTTCCATGCAACTGAGGCAGGGGCAGAACAGAAACAAGTAGAGCGAGGCAACCACAACACACACACACACACACACACACACACACATACACACACACACACACACACACACACACACACACACACACACACACACACACACACAGACGTTATAAGCAAGCAAGCACAGAAACACATAGTACAAACACACATGTCACTGCAACCATTTGCTTCCCTTACCTCTGGGCCAGCTTGGGGAAAATCTGAGGAAATGTTAGAAAGACCGGGAGAATTTTTCCACAACCTTGAGACAGCCTCATAATATATTTTCCAAAGTATCTAATGCTGTCAGGTTTATATTTAGGTAAATTATTTATATCTAGCTGCAGATATTAAAAGCTGAACATGAGAGGCCTGTTTGGCTTGGGTCAACCTGCCTGTGTGTCCACCTGTCTGCATAAGAGGCCTGTGAGCCTCTGCCTGGTGATGGCACATTACGGTGGGTGCAATTCTCACTGGAAGCTTCTTACATTTATAACGTGAATGTTCACAGTCTATTGTCCATTACAATATATTTTTAAAAAAAATCCATATTATACAACAATGTTTAAAAAAAAAAAACCCTCTTCACAACATAATTTAAAGAAAGGTGAATCATAAAAATAAAATAATGATAATAAAATGAACCAGTTAACCATATAAATATGAAATAAAATTTTAAGCAGAAAATTCAAGGCTTTGGTGTTTTAGTGAGACAAATACACACGTGGAGAGTTATGATGTAAGGATACAGTATATGGGGAGAGGGAGAACGTCTGCTAGCGGTAAATTGCAGTGAAACTATGGTTGTCTCGTGCCTCAGTCTTCCTGAAAGCAGAAGTGGGAACTTACATAATCCATTTATGATATGTACTTACATTTTGTATTTAATGTTACTGTCCCATTGCTTAATTTGTGCGCTTACATTTGGTGAGACTTTATAGTTTTAGTTTTAGTTGGAGCTGTAGAAAATTCACTACTAATACAATAAAACTGAAACATTCAAAACAAGGATGACCTCACAAATGGAGCATGTGAAGTAGGTAAACTAACGGTGCCACCTGAGCCACCTACAATATTCAAATCCTTATTAATGCATCAATAATTTAACAGTGTAAGCACAAGTATAAGCATTTGCCTGTTGTGGAATTGTTGGAATGCGACTCTTTACACGTAAAAATCAGGCAAAATTATTATTTTTTTTATTTTACCATTTTACCAACATTACCAGGAGCTAAATTAAAATTTCATACCTGCATTTTAGTGAGACAAATGACATTTTTTTAAACTTAATATTAAAAAATATACATGCATGCACCCTTCTTGTGTTTTGGCCTCAGGTGAAGTTTGGCAGACCTGACAGGTAACACCATTCATTTGTTTTTTGTTGTTTGTTGTTACCACTTAGCATTGCATATTTTCTACACTTGCACAACATTTATTAGAACGTATGCGCTGTCATTGCCAGGAGTGATGATGACTCATGTGAGTGGATGACACATGCAGAAGTAGCAGCGCAGAAAATAATGTTGTCAGATTTGCTGATATCAGCACTGCCTTGTAGAAAAAATATAGAAGCTATATATATACTAACATTAAATAATGTATTAAATAATGTATTTATTTCATGTTAGTTTCACCAGGTCAGGGGACTCCTTTTAATATTTCTGTATCGCTCTTGTCTCCAGGTTCCCTCATAACTCACGGCGAAATCACAATAATCTCTAATGTAATTAATGAATCAACAGCACACAGCAACACAGGTTTGGTCACATGCTCAGATAATAAAGCTATTACAAGCTTTAATATTGATTTAATATACTATAAGTGTGTTTATAGGCTACAAGAAAAGAGTGTGAATTTTGGGTAGAAACAGCCCTTGTAATGTGTGACTCTTGGAAATAACCCTTAGTAAGAGTGTGTACAGTTACAAAATAAGACAGTATCACATAACACATACTGACACATGCTCATGATATTACTGTAATACGTGGTCGGGATGGGGGGAAGGGTGCCATGCTCCTCTAAATTAGACACTAATGAAAAACACATCAGTTAATATAGTCTTCTGGTGATAAAATTTTTGATTTTTGTTTATGAAGTTCATTTGACATTTGAAGATGAAGAGTGACAGCCTTATTTCCGTTGTGGGCCATGAAGTTAAAAGTGGGATGATGGTGTGAATCTTCCCGTAAAAGCACTCTTTGACATGACAGTTTGCAGTAAATCATATTATGGATGTGAGATTCATTTAAAAAAAAAAAAAAAAAATGAAAACATAGTGTTCAGAGAGTATAGCTGCTGGATTAGTTAGTTTGAAATAGCCAGTTGTTTACCTTACAACACAAAAACATAGTAAAGTCACAACAGGTCCACATAAATACATAAATACATAAAGATATGTAAGAACTTTCTTCAAATGTTCAGATTAATACTGTTTATTTTTACTCACTTCTATCTTTTCTTTGTCTCAATACCTCTATTGATGAGTGGAAGACTTTAAAGACTCTTTCAGTGCTCTGGTTGAATATTCTTTGCCATCATAACAGAAACCAAAGGAAATAAGGGGAAATGCAGCTGTATGTATTCTGGTAAACAACATATACAGCAACATATTGTCTCTTGTCTGTGGTACTCTAAAACTACGTGTAACAGTATGTATTAAGGGGCAGATTATGTCTAACACTTCCTGAAAACCAACACATTAGTCATAGGAATGTATATACTGTAAATATATGATTACGTGTCTGGGTGCATGTTCAGGTGTTTAGTACAGAAAAACCCTGCTCTCCTTTTTAATGCAGGACGAAAAAGATCAGGGCCAAACAAACAACCAGTCTTCACTCTGCCACTTCACATCTGGGTGCCTCTGATGCTGAAGTATTTCACAGAGCGGCAGTGATATATCACTGTTTGTGGAGAGGGAATGAACATGTACAGAATAAGAATAAACATAAAAATACTATATTCCCAAATGGAGAGCCTGCATGTGAGCTATGTAAATAACCACTTTGCTTTCACATGCCCATAAAGCTTAAATATTTCACCCAGCAAGCTAAAAATATACAGGTTTCTTTTTCTTCTTCCTCTTCTCTTTTTTTTTTTTTGGTGGTGGGGGGGGGGGTGGGGGGGGGTGGGGGTGTGGAGTGGAGTGTTGGGGGTTGTTGTTGTTTTACTCCCCGCCCATCTCTGAGCTCACTATGAAACTTGTCTCGGAGGGAGGGTCATCCGGGAACATAGCGAGTGGAAACTCCTCCCAAAGGCTGGGAGGTTTCGAGGGCTGCTATAAAACCCGGGCAGCAGCGCGTCAAAGCGTCAATCTGCGTTCAGTCTGGACTCAAGCACCAAACAGCAAACTCTGGATTGGAGCTGAATCTTCCTCTTCTCTTTTGGCCAAAGAGGTACAGCATGTCCGAAATGCTCGACGACATCTTCACGAAGGTGAGTCGAAGTTAATGAGTGTTTTTTTTTTTGTTTGTTTTGTTTTGGTTTGGTTTGTTTTTTGTTTTTTTTTGTTTTTTTTTCGTGTATGTGTGTGTGAGTGTGTGTTTTGGAAAGAAAAAAGAAAGGCGTCACGAAGTTGGGTTGGGTTGTGCTTCTTGTTTACTCCTGCTCGTTTTATTCCTCTGAGAATCACAGACAGAGAAACCTACAAGATTTCTGTTGTTTACGGAGCTAATGGGAAAAGGCAGGGAGACTGTGCTGGGTTGTTTATCCTCCAGTGTCAGTATATTTAAACAGAGAAACAGAAAACAGCCGAACTGCAATTACCTTCATTTAGTTTGTATTTCATGATTGCATGTAAATGGCAGATAATGGTTCTACAACATTTAGCGGAGTTGTTGTTGTTTTTATTTTTTTTTATTGCCTTTAGAATGACTTTGTTTTGACAGTTTTCCTATGCAAACTCTGAAAATGTCATTTCTTCTTTAAGAAAATGAACAGTGTCTTATATTAACCCATGATCTAAATAGTTGATTTTGAAAATGATGAATTAGTAAATAATAAGTAACAAGTATGGAAGTCTAACTATTTCATCATCTCCAGCAGAACTTTCTGAAGCTGAGCCTGGATGATGGCTTACTCCCAACACAGACTCAATTAAAAGTCCCAGGGCAGAGTCGGCTGAACCGGTCAGCCTCCTTCTTCTCTCCCCCCTCCCCTTCTGAACCCTCGAGCCACAGCTTGAGCTCTGAGCATGTTAACAATGACGAAAATGGCAGCCCTTTCTGGTCATCCAATATCTGGAGCCAGGGCCCCGTTTCCAAATCGAAACAGCTCCCCTTCAGACCCGACCGCTCCATGAGCCTGACTGAGTCCAGCAGCAGCCTGCTCTCCCCCTTTGGACAGCTGAAGAACCTGGAGGCTTTTCCCTCGGCCCCTTCTGGTACCACTGTGGCTCCACCACCAGGCTTCCCTCCCTCGTCTACCTTCCCAGCCCAGGTCCAACCGGTGTCCTCTAACCGTTACAAGACTGAGCTGTGCCGTGGCTTCCAGGAGACCGGCAGCTGCAAGTATGGCAGCAAGTGCCAGTTTGCCCACGGTGAGGCAGAGCTGAGAGGACTGTACCGCCACCCCAAGTACAAGACAGAGCCCTGCAGAACCTTCTACAACTTTGGCTACTGCCCCTATGGCTCACGCTGCCACTTCATCCATGAGGAGAAAATCAGCGGAGGTCCGTTAACATCTGCCAATTTCCCTAATCAGCGGCAGCCAACTTCCACAGCTCCCGGTGCTCAGAATCCACGCCACCAGCTCCGCCAGAGTGTCAGCTTTGCTGGGTTCCTGGGCTCTTCACGCAGCTCATCTCCACCATCATTCCCTTCATCCTTCAATGATCCTAACATGGGGTTCAGCCGTGCTCCCTCTGTATCTCCACCTCCTGCTGATCTCCTCTCCCCAGTGTTTGCCGACTCTCTGCAGCGGGAGACAGCAGCATTCCAGTTTGGCAACCATCAGACCCGTGCCAGCACTGGAGACATCCACAACATTCCTCTCATCCTGGAGCCAAAGGCCTCATGCTGTGTGTGTGGCCATGGAAATAACTTTAACAGCAACAACAGCAGAGTCTTCACCAGCATGGAAGAGGAGGACAGGCACCACAAGGACAGCAGCATGCTGTTTCCTGGTACTGGAGGCCACGGAGCATTCATGAAGCCTGCTGGACTCCAGCGCTTCTCCTCTGAGGACTCCTTGGAGGACAGCTACAGCAGCTCCAGTGGAGGCTCCAGTGGAACCGAGTCTCCAACGTTCGATGGATCAGCCACCAAGAGGCTCACTGTGTTTGAACGTCTGTCCCTGTCTGACTAAGTGGATCCGAAGGGAACGAAAAGGAGAGAACTGACGCTTAGTGAACTGTGTCTGTCTGTCTGGACTTAACTTCAGAACCAGAATTGATCAGCTCTAGATGACACAATAACACTTAAAAGTTCTTAATTTATGTTTATAAAAATGGAACTTGTCTTGGACAAACTACACATACTGAGATTAGTACCCAAATGTTGTCAGACTTTATTTTTATACTAAAAATTGTGTAGCCTATTGGACCTTTGTATGTGGTCTTCCATTGGAACTAACTCCTCTGCAGGTCTTGACAGTACCAGTACGTGGTTCATAGTTAGCTTAAATTGTTTGTGACAACCATTAATTCCAGTGCCTTAAAGATTCTCCCTGTCTCATAGGCATTAACTCTCAGTGCCATGAACAGTATGTTTGATTCAGTAGCCTTAATCAGTGAGACCTGGCGTGTGTCATTGATGCCATTTAATCTGTGATATGCACTTTACAGCTAATTCAAATGGGAGAAACTGTCAAATCTCCCAGTAGCACTCAACCAAAGCTTCATAGTTCACTCTGCTCTGTGTGTGTCTGTGTGTGCTTGTATGTGTGTCTGTATATACGCATGTGTGGGTGAATGTGTGTAACCATGTCATTTTTCTGAGACCTGGGGTGCAAGCGAAGATGAGTTTCAGATTGCTCAAAGATCAAAGTGTGCTAACAGAAAAACGTTTGTCAGTGAGTTTAGATCTGTATCCTGACATGCTTTATGAGATTTTTTTTTTTTTTTCTTTAAACATTCTGTGAGTTGCACCCCATCTTTTATTGTCCCCTGTTTGTTTGACAACCTGGTTCAGGGACTTTAACACCACAGTATTCCTTATGGTTATTGGTCGCCTTGTGTTTAAGTTAAACTTATATATTTATTATGATATTTATTTGTGTTTAATGAAAAGAAAAATGTATTTTGTATTTTATTTATGGACAAATATTTCAAGGTCTGTGAAATACCAATGTGTGAAAAAGCAGTAAAAAAGAGAATCTTATATTTTTAATTTCCTGAAAGGGACAAAATAAATTTCTGAATAAAGAAATGAATGTATGCTGTTCTTCTTGACTTTTTTTTTTTATTTTTTTTTTTTTATTCATCTAAGCATGCCTCCTGAAGAAAACATGCAGTCCACTCACCCACTCACATGATTTAAAGTTATTATAAAGTTAATTATAACATGCATCATCACATGTGCAGGTTAGATTCTTACTCAGATACAACATAATTGAGGCATTGATTAAGGTCAACAATATTGGCCCTATGTGAGAAATGGTAATTGGTTTTAATTGTTTCTGGTGGCAGAAAATCATGAATAGATTATTTCAAAGGCGACGATTTCACCTGAGGGTTGTGAATTGATTCGGGATTATTTAGGATGTCATATGTCAGCTTCATGCTCATCATAAGGACAGACGTTAGGAACATTTCTGCACTTCACATGTAAGACTTTGTATGTATTCATATAGCTATTCTGTTGTATTACAAGCATCAGAAACAGGAGTAACCTACCGCATGTTGAGTGCCTGCCCCTGTGTTTGCCTCTCCTACTGTGTTTTGTGGCATACAGTGTCTCTGTTGTGTATACACTGCAGTATTTAGATCAGGTCACATACACACACCATCACAGAGCTTCTCATTTCCAGGTAGCAGCTGCAATGTTTTGATAATTGTTATACATGATACTCCAAGCTGGTGTAACACCCTGTGTGTCAAGTAGGTCAAGCAACAGGCACCAAAGCTCTATGATTGAGAAATATAAAACATTATGGAAATTCCAGACAATTTTTCATTGGACTAAATGTCATCGATACCAAACAGGAAGCCACTTCTGGATAAAAAATGTGGCTGGAGGAGGAATGAATTCTGCTGCTCCAGACAATCAGTAAATGTCATCACTGATCACCAAGCATTCCCCCAGTTATGTTGCCTATCATGCATAATAAAAAATAAAAATAAATAAATAAATATCAACATCTCTACACAGACCCAGGTGGGTCATGGCTGAAAATAGCCCACCTGGGACAACTTGACTGTAGTCATAACAGACACTCCTCATTTAATGCTTGTCAAGCAATGACTAAAACAATGGGGATAAATGGGGGAAAATCCCAAAATCTGTAAAGCCAATGTATCAGCAAAGACTAACAGCTGTAATCAAAACGTCAAATCAAAACACTACTTTTTTTTCTAATTTTCCACTAAATACTTATCTAAGATACAGTTTAAGGTTACACTTGATGTACTCTCTGCACTGGAAATTTTCAGCTTTCAGCGGATTTAATCGATCACCTCTGAGCTCAGTAGACCGTGGCTCAGACCCTGAAAGATTTCATTTGTTTTCAGACATTGGATTGTGTAAGGCACATTTACAAGTTAAGCAGAAGTTCATGAAAATACCCTGTTGCAATTTCCTCTTCATATTCCCAATGAGAGCTTGTGTTGAGCAACCAGCCACAACGGGCACCACCCCCATACTGTCAGAGCACTGAGTTCTGTGTATCAAGGCTGCAATCTGGAAAAAGAAGAGAAGAAATAAACTTGTTACAGTTAAGGGCCCACAGCTACCAAGAAACACACAAACAAACAAAAGAAAAGTTTGAAAATTATGTTGCATTAGTGGGAAATAGTTTGAAACATTTTGTACGGTTCGCACTTACAACATTGTACAATGACTAATCTTTGCTGTGCATGAAAATAATTCTGCTGTTTAGACTTTTGTGGATTTTCTTGACTGGATTATTCAGGAGATGATCATTTGCAGGAGACATGATAGTGTAACTTTGCCAGATGTGGATTGTGCAGTTCGTGGAGCTAAATACGGCTCTGGAAGTCTCTGTTTGTGGAAGATTTTTTGATTCAAATTACTAAGGAACATGTGGGGGCAGATTTTTAAGAACTTCACAGCCTAAGAAATAGGGAGAAATGGGGGTGGCTGCTTCCTAGGAACTTGTACTACTCTCTCATATTCTGTAACATCATAAGTGTATACTGTGGAAATCTGGTTTTATACCTCAGCTCCTTGGTCCAGTTCAAATAAACTCTTGTATTTTCTGGTTCATTCTGGTTCATTTCGGCTGGTTTCAGCACTGTCATCGGCCACGATCCACTTCCACACAAACTCTGGTGTGGTTTGTTTGTGGTGGGAACACATGGTGGGCCGACCACAGGATTGTGCGACTGTGGATATGTGACACTTGTACGAATTGAGAAGCTAAAATAAGCAAATTTACACAATTTATAGGCTTTCCAGTCTCCTAAATACTGCAATTATGCAAGATCATTTGGTAACACTTTGTAACGAGTAAGCATGTCAAGATGTGAGCTTGGGGATTTTCCTCATTATTCAGCGTTAGAACAAAGGTGTCTTGCGCCGTATTGTCCGACATTTGGCAGGTCCTCAATGAAAAGTGAGGAGCACTTAACTAGCATGGACATTTTTTTATTTGACAACAATTTCCCCTTTTATGATTTTGTAATCAATATTTATTACTTTATGACTTAAGATAAAATTTGAAAAGGGTGGGTTGCCATAGCAATGGGATACTGACCTTAATACATATATTAACTTGTACAAAAGAATGCTTGAACCGTCGAGCAGTAGACACACATAGTATACATTGGCATACATATTGTACATGCCAGCTGTAAGTGAAAGAAGACATTCAAGTGTCAATACATGAGTCACTATTTAAATCCCCCCATGTCCACCCAACCCATCCCATTTCACCACTTCACCTCTGTCCTCTGTCTCTACCTGGCCTTTATTGCATATGGCAGATTGTATTCATAACCTGCTATTACTTCATTTTGCTTTTGTGCATGCATCATCACAGGAACAGTCAGAAAACTGCGAGTAACATTTCAGTCCATGTCTTTAGTGCTCAGCTGGTTTATAACAGGTCAGTGTGAAAACAAAATATACCAGTGCATAAATGGAACAATGCATGCAATGTTTTTTTTTTAGTCCAAACCAAGGAACCAAACTACACCCTTATAGGTGCTTTCAACCACGTCTACTACATATTGTTTGTCTTTGCTTCTACACCAGTGTACACCATGGCTACTACTGTGCATTGTGTCTTTAAACCTTGTTCCCCTTTGGACCAGTGGCAGGATGTGTTGCTATGGCGATGGACAATGACCACAAAGTGTAAACAACCAAGACAAAAAGAAGGGATCAGTGTTTGTGTGTTCACAAATATTAACTTCCCAGCCTGTACTATAAGTGCAGACTGGTTAAAGTTCACCAAACTGCTGTAGAGATAAAACAGCTTGCCAACAAGTTAAAATGTATTACCCTTCGTCAAAATATTAGTCAGATTAGTCAAATATTAGATTTATGTGAAAATATGTGCTCAAAGAATCTGCTGCTCAATCTGGAAAAGTCAAAGCACTGATAACATGGAATCAAGCTCAAATTAATTAGAAAAAGAATTAAAAGATCACACAAAGTATGTCAAGATCACAGTTTAATTTTCTGGGCAGTACTTTAAATATTTGCTTAATTATTACTCATCTTTTTTGTTTTATATTTGTTTCATATCAGCTTAAAAACCTGATCTGATCACTGCAACAGGTCAGTCTTAACACAAGACTAACATTACCTCCACTTTCTGTGCAACTGTTAATGATCAACCACAAAGCTGCTGCTGTCACCTGATCCTGACCACTGTACACACACACACACACACACACACACACACACACTTTAGAGATAAAGTTCAAACCTAGGTGGAGATCTGTTAAAGCAATTACATATTATATATGTAGTGTAAAGGTGAGAAGGAGACAGAGAGATATTCTTATCCAAGGAAACTTAAGCAACGGTTTCAAAAGGACAAAACAGGTCACACAAGTCATAATTGCAAACAGACTGTGATAGAGAAGTAAATGGCAACAACTCAGGGGAAAGTGTAAAAAAAAAAAGAAGAATAACACAAGAACCTTCACAAGGAATAGCCTTTTAGTGGTGACGAGTGTGAATTTGGTTTTATCACGAGGTAAAAGGAGAAGAGTTTCTGTCAGTAATCTGTTTGCAGCTGGATATCACCACACATAGTCATCCATTTCTACCTGTAAAATGTGCTGATGTGTGTCTACCTGTGTGTGTTGGCATGCCTTCTTGTGTATACGTAAGCGCAGGCTGATTTCAGCCTTCTTGGTTTTCTTACTTCTCCTAAAAACCTCTCCCTTTCTCCTCCCCCTTTTTCTGTCATAACCTGCAGATTAGCACTAGGGTTGAGTAATCTTTTAACCCCAAACCTTCGTCAACCATTCAGAGAATGACGAGGAGTGCATTATGTAAGCGTTCCTGTATTAACTGGGTCAAAGGAAAACAACACATCTTTTTCCTTGGAAGAGATAAAAATCCAAGGGGTTAATGCACCCTGAAATACTCATTTGAACTTCGTCCCAATATTCGCCTCAAAACCCCCTCTTCATTAGGGAGATTCGGGAGTTTAAAGTGGCCTTGATCAGAGTGGTAAACTAACTCCACAACATCATTCGAAGAGATGCAAGTGATGACCACAAACCAGCAGATATATGGAAGATGGAAAGAATCTACAGAGACGAGCGCTAAGGTGTGAAAGGCCTCACATTTTACTCCTCTACTTCTTTGAGAGCACTTCAATTCATGTCCACTTTAATTTTGCCTTACTGCCCTCTACTGTTCAAGATGTCATGGGTTTCCCATGATGCTTAGCGCGGTCTTAATGATGAAGTCTTTTTGAGTCACCACTATGATTCATATTCACGTGCAAGAGGGGGGTGGAGGGGGGATAAGTGGGACACAGCACTGGTATGTGTAATAGTGGTTAAAAGTTACCTCTGAATAACTGAGGAAATTAAGGATTTGGGAATGTTACTTCAAAAATGTATACATATATTTCTATTTTAAATTTAATTACTCTGATCTGGGAAGACATTACTGTTTATTTTGCTAGTTATACTTACTAGTTATTTTTACACCACTCAAAAAATTTAATAAGAAATATCTTCCTTTGATTGACTGATACTGGCTGTAATTGGCGCTACTTGTTGAGGTTGGCTAACCTTTATTTTTTCATTATCTTTTATCTAAAGTTACACTTGCACACTGTTTGAATATCAGACACTAACTGCAATTCAGAGTTTCTGTGTTAATGAATGACTAATTATTACTAATTATTATATTTCTTTCCCCAAATATCTGGGTCGCTTTTCAAAGTAAATTTCCACAAAACTGACAGAAGCTACTGACAGAATCTGTTTATCTCATGATGTTTTATCAGTGCAGATCACCAGATCATTAACAAATCTTGAGTATGACTCAAGTATGGCAGTCAGTCAGCAGAATGCAAGAGATGATCAAGCCTCTCATCTGTTTCTGTGTATTTCAAGTGAACAGCTATAAATGAAAATACGCACGATGCAACTTTTATGTTTAAATGAATTAAAAAGGTGACAAAGCAGACTGTAGTATTTTTCATGTGACAACAATGGGCCACGACCTGCTGTGCATATAGATGAATCATTTTCTCCATCCAAGCACCAAAACAAACATTCCTTTTTTCTGCTAACCTCCATGGTTACCTGTTTATTTAGCTAGAGGAGGCAGAGGAGGGTGCGAGAGTACTAAGGAGAAACAGCAACGTCAGTAAGTCGGAGGAAATGTTTGAGTAGTGACATCACAGCGGCAGAGTGGAAGTGCTATCCTTTTATAGACATGTTCTCTCTCTCTGCCACATTCCTCAGCTACAGAGCTCAATCCACTCCTCCTCCTGCCCTCATTTCATCCAACTTGACTGCTGTGACGCAAACACAGGGAACGAGAGGAGGAGACAGAGGAGGAGGAGGAGGGAGGACGGTTAGTGGGGATAGAAATTGGTAAATTCTTTGAAAGACAAGGCAGAAAAACTCCCTAAACTCCCCCGTGTACCAGCCCTCCAGACCACTTCTCTCTTTCTTTCGCTCCGCTCTTCCTCTCTCAACTTTTACTTTCATTGGCTGGTGAGACTGCACACTCGAGGTAGATCTGGAAGATTCGCAGGAACACCATTCACTAAGCTTCAAATGCATCTTGAAACCCCCTACTACTATCAGAAAGGCCTCAGGGGACCATATCGTATTTCAATACTAAAATGTTATTTTGATTTGCATTAAAGTCATACATGGAGAGTTTTGTTTGACATAGGCAGAATCTGAACATTATTACCGATGTTAATAAAACATTGCATGTAAAAGACATTTCTTCCAAGGTGAAAAGCATACGATGTACCGGTCTGCAAGAATAGCTATTGCATATGTTCTCATTTAATTGCTGTCACTTTTTTATTTTACAAAACAAGAAGTGAATCTAGATGAGTTTGTACAAACCAAGATCAGAAACAGCTCCTGTTGGCTATGGCGCAGTTATGAAACAAAGTTTTAAAACTTTGATGGCACTCACCTGTTAAGTTATAAATTAGACTGGACCTAATTCATTAAGACATGAAAGGTGCATCAATATACTATAGTCACACAAATCACTTCAATTCTCAATGATATAAGTGTTTCTGTAGATACCATAACAGGGCTGGTGTTTTTGAAGCTGAAAAGAGTCATGCCTCGCCACTGAACCCTGTTATTATTATAAGCAACTAATAATACTGTGAAAATCAATATAACAACAGGCCAAAATATATGTATTTATTGACATTATCAAGAACATAGTCTGCATGTTTCACCATATTCTTGTCTTTGCTTTATGAGCAAAAACTTATTTTTATTTTCTTTCCAGTCAAACATCAGTCTGTCTTGTGCTTTACGATTTTGTCACCCCAAATCTTGATACACAGTTAAAGCACTCTTACTTGTTTATTGCTCCCAGATGATTAAGATTAATTTAGCCTGAGACCTAATCAATATTTCTCCTCCAGTCATGCATGCTGCCCACTCCTGGAGACCTTCCTATGGCTGTTATTAGAGGTTAACAATGAACAACCTATGTTGTTCAGGTTGTGGGACGTTTTTGGTATAATAGGTCAAATTAAGATTTGAAGCGTTTTGTTCTATTTTACTTTATAAACCGCACTTGCACTTGGTTGGATCAGGGTGTTGGGCAGAAGAAGAAAGTCCCTTCAGACAGTTTCACATCTGTTTGTCTTATTAAGTACATCTTTCACAACAGGCTGGCCTATACATGTTCATTGCACACTTCCTGTTCACAATCACACTCAGTACATGCTTCTCCTTTTAGACTTCACACTTCCTGTTTTTATGTCCTTTTCTTAAAGTGCTCTGAAAATGAATTAACACTGCGTCAGTGTGTTTATTAACAACAGATGGGTGACCTAAAGGCCTTCTAGCTTAATATTTCAAACATCAGCAGAGCAGAGGTGTTTGGTTTTAAACTGTACAGCACATAAAGCACATCAGTTTCTATCAATATATATGTGATCAAAAAACCTCCTTTTCAATAGCATGATTGACTATGGTTCATATCTTTCACCTGGAAGCAACAAATATTAATTGTTCAAGCCAAAGGTGGCTCAGTTGTCCACTGAGGGTTAGCGGTTTGATCCCCAGCTCCAGTGTGTGTGCCAAAGTGTTCTTAGGCAAGACTCTGTAACCCAGGTTGCCTCACTTGTAGGCTAAGTCTCTGTTGTGTCTGCTGAATGGGTACATGTAAACTGAAAAGTAAAGTAATGTCTTTTGCCAGTTTGAAACCAATTTTGGTCATAGTTTCACTCAAGCCCATTACTCTACATGTGTAGAGTCATCGAAATCTCAAAGCAGCACATTTCAAAGCAGTTTAAGGAACAGTTTTGGTTTTGATGAATTATCCTTTTGTACTTCAGTCAAGGTGGAACATCTTGGATGCCTCGGACAAACAGCAGACAGACAAAGTTAGTAACTTGCTGGTAACCACGGTGGAGCACTTTGCAACTAGAGAGGCCTCCTATGTGACTCCCTAGTGACTATTGGAGTTACATTCATCAGGTGGATATGCTAATGTTTCTCCATTGCCATTATAGCAGGTTTAAAGTTATGTGACCCAGCAGCTCATCTCAAAGGAAAGCACATACGTACAACCTTTATATATCATCAGAGAACACAAATATCAATTTGCTGCCTATTGCAGCCATCCTTATCCCCTTCCCCATTTAAATATTCACAATAACCATCTCTTCTCCAAACTGCCATCTCTGCAGAAGGCAATATTCACATTTTCCACTGTGTGACAATATTTTCTGTGTCGCACCTTTCAGGATACACACATTCTTGTCCTGATCCTCAGAACACCAAAGCCACGACGCTCAGCTACTTCTTGTCGGTGGACATGTTATGTTAGGTCCAGTGTTTTAGTTTTAAGCTAAAATCAGCAGTGGGCTTGTGGCTGCCGGGCCAATTCATGACACAGCACACACATCTTAGCCTGGAGGACAATAGGCCTCTCTGTGAGGAAGCACTCACACACATATGCACATATACACACTGCTATGTTTAAACAGGTGGGCAGAAAATGAAGTGGTTAGCGAGGTGTGCATGTGTGTGTGTGTGTGTGTGTGTGTGTGTGTGTGTGTGTGTTTAGTTATTGAAAGGAAAGGAATGGATATGGTGTATGTGTGTTTAGCCTTGGCTGCCCTCCCAAGAATACATACCACAGTGACACTAGCAGTGCCGAGACCAGCAGAATTCCTTCTTATGAAAATAAGCATCATGGAAACGTAGAGGAGAGGCGAAGAGAGGAGAGAGGTAAGGAGAAGACAAGAGAAGAGAAAAGAAGAGAAGAGACACAGGCAGGAAAAGAACAAAATTAGAGATACATGGAGAACACCTATTCACCTATGCAAGACAATGCATATAATGTATATGTGACACATATACATATAATGTATATGTGACAAAATAATAAAATTTTTGACAAAATCATATGAACGTAAGGTCTACTTACTGGTTTTTTCTGTACATTCAACCATAACTCAAGGTTGTCATCAGCAAATGAGACCGGCTGAGGTGTCATCATTTGACAGTGTTAAATGTACACTAGTTTTTTAGGAAGATTCAGATTGATCATCTGAACCATTGACATTGGAGTTTAACTTCACTCATTCTAATGACAGTTACTAAAGGAATGTTAATGTTGATAATACTACCTTAGCTTATTTTTGTATAAATAGTGAGCTGTTGATAGTTCATTCATTGTTCCTCCCAGCTGTTTTGTTGCTGCCTCTTGTCTAACTCTCAGTAGATTGTAGATTCATCTGTTTCTCCCAAGAACTGCTAGCGTCAGATAACATTACTGACAGAAACAGAACATTACTGAATTCAAGATGTTTCTTATTAATGGTTGTGAGGTATTTTGGTTGCCAGAAGATACTGTTTTACAAATCAGAAGCTAGAGTACCTGAATAAGATTTGCATTAAAACAGTGATTAGTTCATTTGTCCATCCATCTGTCTCTCACCTTATCATTTAGTTTTCATGCAATGTATTTCATCACAGTTCTCATTTAGTTTTTGCCTCATTTTCGTCATGAAAAAAGGGTCATCACCAAGTTTTCTCAACATAGTTTTCACTGACGAAATGAACACTGTGGAACGTTAGTCACGTGGTAACACTTAGTGACATACGACCAATGATTTGCTGAAGAAGGCCATGAAATGTGGCTGAAAGCTCAGAAAAAGCTCAAATTCAACAACAGTTGAATTTTTTTAGTCTTACGCTGGTCTTGAAATCAAGAATAGACTTCAGTGTTCTATGATGACAAGGTGTGATAGGGTGTGTTATGATATTAGGTAGTGTTTCCTTTCACACGCATTCACAATTTTGTTTTAGGAGTTGTGTGATAGATTATAGTGTATTGTGTAATTGCTCAAGATTTTATGGATATGCAATTGTTAATGTGTCTCTCCCTGGGATTTCTCAAACAGTAACACTCTATCACCTTAAGAAAACAGTGGTCAAAAATCAAGAAATTACCACTACACACAAACAAAGCATGCTGGTGCAGCAGACAACCACATGTGGTTCTGAACTGACACAGCTCATACAGGGAAGTTACAGACACGAAGGTATGTTGCAGTGTGTATGTATACATAAAGAGTGCCAGGTCAAGCTTTTGGGAAGTGGCTTGTTGTGTGAGGTAGTTTATAGACACTGACGGCTGTAAAAAGAGGAAGCATAGAATCTGATGACGCTGGGCAATCAGTTTGGCTGGCAGCCCAACAAAGTGTTAATGACCACTGGTTAACAATGGGAATAAACTGACTGGGGATTTTCATGGTGGTTATTCACTGAGGTGTGTTTCCTTCCCTCCCCTAGTTGTTCCCAAGAGAATGTAGCCTAGTCTCGAGTTATGCACACACACACACATACACACACGTACTGTTCACCATGACTTAATGTTTACGTTACTGTGCCTAGAACGCTCCTTAGGAGACACAGAGTCACGTCACCTAGAGACGCTCCCAAACGACAAGAACTGAACCTTAATGTGTGTGTGGTAAATTCTGTTGTCACCTTCAGACTTATAAATAACAGTACATTTACATGTGCATGCTATCATGAAAAAGAGGTCGAATTGACATCATTTACTGATCTAGCTGGTTTTGAATGAGCACCTACAGTAGTCTGGTGTTTATGAGGCTGTAATGTAACGGTTGACATAGAATCAACATCATTTCATACAAGATAAAAAGACAACAATCCTCCAATGTTACTGTCGACTCAAAAATTCATTCGAATGTATATATCACAAGGAAATGAGAGAGAAAATTAGGCCTGGAGTTAACTATGGACAGCTAATTGTGTTGTGGTAAAAACATCTGAGCATACAATTTTCATATTTTTTGAGACAATCCCAAAGTAGGCAACTAAAAATATTTGGAGGTATTGTTGATTATTCCTCTGTCACATTACACATTGGCAAGATCCTGGATAAATAATGAATATTTTGTTCAAATACTCTGGGAAGTTATCACACTGAAATAGCGGCAGACAAACTCCCAAACCAAGAATGACTGGTTTAAATTGTCAGTGACATAAACTGTGTGGAGTGTTTGATCTTTAACAGCACAATGCAGAAAGATGCACAGATACTGTGTACCCCTCTAAGATTTAACTAATTACACACGCCTGTGGCATTTTAAAGCAACATCATTTAAAAAATAATAATATTAGTAATCATAAAATAAATCTTTACTTCATGCCTCCAGACACCATTAGACATCACATTTTATACCACACAGAAGCCATGTGAATATTGCTGTAGGAAATTTGGCCTATGCATCAAATTCAGTGAGAACAGAGGGACGTTCATATTGTGAGACAATTGGCAGCATCCTTCCTGTGATACACAGACAATTAACAGACGTGCAAGCTGTTACAAAACATGGAAACTACTGGGGGAAGTTTGCAGAGGAAACAGTGTGGCTTCCCATCACACACAGAAATCCACATACCGGAATAACACACACACACACAGGGAGCACATCGCAACTCTTATAACGATGATTAAAGGTTTCCTGGATACTGAGGCTGAGGACAGCATTTTATATGATGATCCATCAATATCCCTTTGATCAAACACACTGATCAATATTATGAGCTGTTGCCTGGCTACAGTTGGATGAGTTCAGTGTGAGAATATACAGGCCGGGATCGTTTGCTTTGCATAACACAAAAAGAGGAAAGAAGAAGAAGCTAAAATAGAATAAGACAGATGAATATCAAATCCTTTGGCATACATTCAGCTGCAAGGAGACACACATACTCACATCCACACATCAGCTACTGTTGTAGCATTACTACTAGTGGATGAGATTTTTTAATACATATAAACATGCACAAACTTGATTATTATTATACACAGAGAACATCTAGTACATGCAAAATTATCACAGTGTAAAATGAAGGTAGACAGAAGGTCTACAATGCATTCACTCTTGGCTGACATGAATAGAGGCTGGAATGTGATGGAAGAAAAAAAAACGCTCTCTGGCAGAATATGTTGCTCTGAGGGAGTTATAAACATACATTCCAGGAGAAAGTTCATCGCCAAACCTGCTGCCCCACTTAGAGATAGGGTCAAACACTGAAACGCACACATCCACACAAGTATGCATACACATGCATAAACAAACTGATAGTACACTGACAGACAAGAGTACGCCTCATGACGCCACTTGCAGACATTACACAATATAAACACTAACAGTTTTGAAGTAAATAATGTTTCAGATACACACATTAATACCCTGTCAATACACCGTCTTAGACATTATGATGTAAAGCTCATTGATCTTAGAAATTTTATGAAAGCAGAAACCCACTTTTGAAGAATCATTGGTTGAATTGCACAAGGGACCTCATTACCTGTGCACAAATATTTCTGTGCAGCAGGAAAGTCCAGTCCACAACACAACAACACAAGCCAAATAGAGAGATTTTTAAAGAATGTTCTTTATTTTGCTTACATCAAGTTTTAATAAGTTTTTTTTAGTTTAAAAAAAAAAAGTTGGCTTAAAGGGTTCTGGCATTCAACACATCCCTGAACTGCATTTTTGCAGACTGACGCACAAAGACATGTCTGCTATTACACGTCATCTGATAAGAAACATTCATCGTGTCATCATTATCACACTCTCATCTCACCAAGTTACCATAGAGATGACCTGAGAGCTAACTGAGATTAAACATTTTCTACCTGCAGTATCTTGATCATTCAACATTCCTGCTCCGTGTCAACAAAAACTACAAATTTCTTTATGTAAGTTTGTGTTTTCCTTGTTTTCAGCACAAAACCAACATCAGTAGGCCTGTATCTTGGGGGATTTTGTACACAAAAAACATCTGACACTAGGCAAAGTGGCAGAGTAATGGTGTTCTGTCTGTGTTCCTCTTTAAACAGCTTCAATAAATAAATGTGTTGCAGCAGACATCCTTATGACGCTCGTTCTACATTTGGCTGCACTTCAGCATCCAAACACCTGACAACACTCTGCACTCTTTGTCTTTTCACACCAGTGATCTAGTTTCTCTCTCAGACTAATTGCAGCTGTGTGAGGTAATTACAAAAAAAAACCCTACTAAAGTAGATTTGTACAAATTATTTATCTCAGTAAAGTCTGTTTCACGCAGGATTTTTTAAAATTATAATCAGCCAAGACAACAGCAAGACAAACTGTTCAAATTACATTTCTGTGTCTTTCACAATATTAGAAATCCTCACAGGCCACTCTGTGGCTGTCTCTTTCACACGTGGGAACACACACACTCACACATGCACTTCTATTGGGTTTTGGTTGTGATAATTTAAAAAAATATTCATAACAATTAAATGATCACTAATGACACTTTTTAAGAGCCCCTCTCTTTTTTTGCCTACCTCCCTTCCTACCTTTCTTGCTTGTCTCTATCCTCTCCTCAATCTGTCTGGCTCATCATGACCCTGCCATGAATTGCAGCTTTTGTTCTTCTTGTTTTTTCTTTTCTGAATTAATGACATTTTCAAGACTGTATCGTGCCTTGAGGGTGAAAACAACACAAAGTGATAAACCATTCTTATATATTGAAACAAAGATTTGACCTTTTTGTTTTGTTTGGAGTTCAAGAGGATCTCCAGGAACTGTTGCTTAACACACACATACACAACTGTGTGGCTCGCTTCCAGGGATGAGGGTTGTGTAAGTTCTCCCGTGTCACTGGCCCCTTTTGTTCCCTGTGTGACTCAGAAAATACCCTTGTTTCATGTGGACAGTAACATGCACACAGACATGGAAAAATACACACATATGCAGCCTAAGGTAACGGATACAGATGGTGTGTCTCATTTCTTTAAACAGAAACTGCATGAGTGAAATTAGTGTGATCCACTCAGTGAAGGCCTTCAGAACTGACATGGAAATGGTGCAACAGCTCCCCTCACTGGTCAATCAGGTCACCAGAGGGATCGTAAATGATTGTGAGGTGTCTTCATGAAATTTACTGTTCACAAATCATCAATTTCAATTCTGATATGAAATTGAACACAGCAACTTTTTGGCGGTTAAATCATCTTTTACAAGTTGGATGTGTTACTGAAATGCCATTTAACAACCTGTCACAGGGATATTGTTTAAACTCCACACTTTATTCCTTCCCTCTTCTCCTTCATTTCTCATGTCACTCTTTCTCAGCAAAAATAGATCTCACAGCGCAGATGAACCACATTATAACATAAATAAAGAGTGTTGTGTGCACTACACTGCATCCGAACCTAACTCATATAATCCTTTTCTCACCTAATGACTCACTGTGCAGAGTGGGTGACAACACCATCCATTACCCTGGTGTAGATTTGTAATTATGATATTATCCAGCAGTGGGCAGTAGAATGCAGAAAATACCAGAAAGGTCCCTGGGTGATCATACAGGATGTAAATATACAGTTCCTCCTCTGCATATGTGTTGCTCTGAACAACCCAGGCAAGTTCCCCCACACCAAAAACATTTCTTTTTGGTGTGGGACCTGATCACGCTGAAATGGAGAAGAGCCTTTCCCAAACTCTTGCAACAAAGTCGGGAGCACACTGTACATTATAGAATCAATCACGCAATAAAATCAAGGCAAGGCAAGTTTATTTGTATATAACCTTTCAACAACAAGGAAATACACAATACAAGAAGCACAAAGCAAGGATTAAAAAAGAAAAAGAAGCTAAAATAGAATAAGACAGATGAATATCAATTACATATCATTGTGTCTTATAGCAAGAGCTCCTTCAAGTGTACTTTTGGCCATACAGTGTACCCCAGTAAGTGTGTTGTGGAACCCCAGATGTGCACACAAACACAAACACAGCTGACTCTTTTTGTCTAATGTCTTAACTCTCTCCCCCATCACTCTCTCACACTGAATCCACCCTGAATCTTTGTCTGCTTCTCCATGCTGCTCTGTCTTCAGACATTTGTCACTGTTGTCTTGTTTTTCAGCCTTGAGCGTCCTCTTCTCTTGCTCTCCTCCTCTCTAGCTTTCTAATTGAATCCACAGGAGTGAATTCCAGTCTGCAAGATAGGAGGAGAGGGAGGGGGTGATGTCAGAGGTCAAAGGTTAGGCTATGACCTTTGCCCTGCGAGTAGAACCCTACTGTGCGGCGTTTCTGGGTGTGTGAGCATATGTGTGTGTGTGTGTGTGTGTGTGTGTGTATGGTAGTGCATAAAATAGAAATGTGAGAGTCATAGTTGTCATGTATTTATGCATAAATTAACATTCCAGTGCAGTCACTCTGGTTATCATGTTTATTCATGAGGTGGCAGTCACATCTGTATGTTAAAAGTTTAGTATAATGCACATATTTTACATAATTCAGCTATTTTACACTATCTGTGTTATCTTTATATATATATATATATATATATATATATATATATATATATATATATATATATGTATAGATAGATAGATAGATAGATAGATAGATAGATAGATAGATAGATAGATAGATAGATAGATAGATAGATAGATTTTAACACAGTATCATAAAATAGATGTTAATTTTGACAGGAAAGATGAGGCTATTTTGTTATGGTTTCAACATGATACTTACACTAAGGGTAACAACTCTAGATCTGTCTTCCAAAACTTCTTCCGAACTCTTTCAGTGAATCCCCAAAGACCCTCTGTAGGCACAAACGCACAAATGCACACACACATAAACAAATGAATGGGGCAGGGGGTACATCGTGAAAGAAGGAAGGTGCTGAGGAGGGGGTGAAGAAAGGGGAGAAAAAGAGGAGCAGATGTTCATCAGGTCTACAAGCCCCTCCTCCCCCCCTTTTATTATTTCACTGGTAATAGTAGCCTCTTATCTGAAGAAGCCTGCGTGGGGCTGTGAAGGAATGACTTCACTTAATCATGAGAGTTTCAATAGATCGAGTGTCCAAGTATGTGTGTGTGTGTCTCACTCTCTGTAACACACACACATAGTAACAATGCTACAATACAAATGTTTCACTCAACGAACTTTCCACACACACACTGTTGACTATGTTGTGGTTAAGGGTTACCTTGTTCTCCTGCTCATTCCTCTGTCTTTTAGCTACTTGTATCCCAAATCTGGCTCTCACTAGGCAACCTCCCCATTTTTATTTTTAGAAAACATCCATCCGATTTCTTCAAAAATGGGTGCCCCACACTGCCATGTCGCCTCTGTAAATCTCCTCAATTATCAAACAGATGTTGAATCAGCAAATGGCTTCTTATTGATTTGGCTAATTACTCCACTGCAGGAAGATTACCTGACAAAACAAGGGAACAGGTCCCACGACACGTTTATGCATCTGGTTGATTAATCCCAAAACTATAGATAAACATTTTGTGCATGGAGCCATACTTTAATCACTTGCCTCTGACTCCTCCACCTTCAATCCTTGCTCTTGTTCTTTCTCTCTCTCTGTATCATCCCCCCTTTTTTTCTAAATAGCCCCCAATCCTAACCCTTCATCCCTCTCCTCACCCCCATCTCTTTCCTGCTAACAAGCCCTCCTATCTTACCCATTCATTCGTGTGTGTGTGTGTGTGTGTGTGTGTAGGGTTGAGTCGTGGAGGGCGGGCCATTAGTTTGTTAGTTGGTTCTGCAGCTCATTGAGCTCATTGTGCTCCAAAGGCCCTGTAGCCCAGCTGGACTCAACAAGAAGCCGGGACTCTCTTTCAAATGTCGCTCCTCCCTTCTCCCCTCCCCCTTTCCTTCAGAAAGCTCCCATCCCCTCCCCAGCCCAATACTCTCAAGCCCCCCGACTCTCAGTAATCCCCTAACTCACCCAAAAGAGATTTGTTTATAGAAGTAAACTCAAACCAAATAGCTTGTTTATAGATAGCATTTGTTTACTTAACCAAATCAGCAGAAGGGCCTGCTTACCTCAAGGCACTCATGCTGTTGACATCTTGCTAATGGCTAGTTGTTCACAGTGGTGGTCTTCATCTCAGGGTAAAAACAAAACAAACACACAGACACAACCTGCTAAAGACGATGAACTAATTAGGGCAACATCTCATGTCTGGGTGGCACCCAAAGGTCAGTTGCAATATAATTAGGCCTTTTTCACGCTTATGAAGGTCATGTGATCAGAAGCGACCATATCAGGAGGTTGTCGCATGTCATTCCTCCCCTTTTCAGCCACAGCCAACTGTGCATAACCTACAACCAAACTTTGCATTGGAAAGAAAATAAGAAGTAACCATGACAATACATGAAGTGTAGTTTTTTTCTGTTTAGATGTGGCAAGTTTCCTAAAGGAACTGAAATCTGATAACAAAAGGTCACTAAAGACGTATTTGGGATGTGTCCTGATGCCGGGTGAGAACTGCCAGTCCATCTTTATTGGATCTCGACACAGTCTGATATATCTGGACGATAGTGCATCTCAACTTTAAATTATATGACTGAGGAAGCGGTTTCAGAGGCAGATACAAAAGATGAATATACCCGTTTTCTTTAGGAAGATAGTTTTGAGAGAATAGAAATATTAGGACTCACATAGGGAGTCATGTTTACATGGACCGTGTCCAAGAACAGATGGACATCAGGGCACCACAGGTGTGTGGGGAAGATCACCAACAGTGCTTCACATACATATCACACAAGTCAAAACACGGCTGGCCCACACAACCCTCAGGCTGTGGAGTGGTAGAGTGTACCTATACCATTACATCATCACAAAATAGGGGGATGGGGTGGATTTGAGACCCTCTGTCAAACACACACAAGCATGTATACGCACACAAACACACACACTTAATGGTGACCACTTGGCTGGACCAAAACAAAGCTTTTTGGCAGGCTTTGTTCTCAGCTGAGCTCATCTTTGTGACGGGAGCTCAGAGCCATGAGCTGGTTTCAAGAACTTTCAGACTTCTTCTCAGAGTAGAGGCTGAGCACTTTAAATATAAAGCTTTTTACAACCTTTTCAAGCTATTTCTGTAGCTTTTTTTTCTCTGAGTAGGCTGTACATTGGAGGCATTACTGTGTTTTCAGTGTTTGATGCATTGCAGTGGCTTGGTAGCTCAAAGTAAGTAAGTTGAATATGCAATGATTACACTGAAATGATTGTACATATTTCAGAGCTACAGCTATCATCTGACAGCATTTCTCTCCCATTGACAGATCTTTTAAAAGTGAAGATCTTCTATGTGAACCACTTTGTGCTTTTATTCTAACCATATGTGCCCGTGCATTCAGTTTTAGCATGACCTTCCCCAGAGGGATCAAACGTTTATATCTGGCCACTAGAAGCACTGAACTGTACAGAACAAACTGAAAGCTGTTTATTACTCCGCAGTCGCAGCCAACTGTTTGCCAACTCCTCAGGTCACTGTGCATGCTTTTGCAATGCTCCTAACAATCCCAGAGGTGTGACAACTTCTCACCTCTGGCAGACCTGTGTGGGTGTGTGCGTGTTCCTGAAGTTCTATCTTTGAGAGGACCAAATGCATTACCAGTGACATCAGGAAAGTGAAACCTTTATTGTCAGTGCTATCTCTGGTGATTTCTCTAGGCCGGGGTTTAAGGGTGTCAGTTGGGTTGTGTGTTAGTCTAATGTCTTAGTTTAATGTAAGGTTTGAGTTTAGGGGAATACACTTTTGCTTTGACATTTGTCGTCCTTGCAAAGATAGAGGAACAGCCCTGAGTTTTGTGTGTGTGTGTGGGTGTGTGCACACGTTTTGTGTGAGTGGGACAGTCAGATACTCTCATGGCTCCGCTCTGTGGTGGAATTTTTCACCTTTGAAATCATAGCCTTCACTCCTCCTTGTCTGTCTCAAAGGGCTTCGCTGTCTCCATACTGTCTTTTGTACCCATATGTTCAGCTCTTCTTTTTTCTGTATGTGTTCCTTTTAGTCCTTGTGGAAGCCATTTCTTGTGGGTGTTTCTTTGTAAACTGTATACACCAAACCTGTATTTGTGCGTTGCTTTGCCTCCATTTCTTGTGGCTCCCTTTGTTATAACCTTTTTTCATTTATTTTAGCGCCAACCAGTGGCAGCTCCTCCACCTCCTCCATCTGATAAAAGATGATGATAAAGGTGGGGGGGGGAATGGCTATTTCATTTCATTTGGTAGCAAGGATGATAGTATTTCAGCTACATACACATCATCTGGTGATATCAGTGACAAGGCCTGTACTTTGAAGCAAAGAACCACTTGTTAGCATCAAACTGGCTGAGGCCACTGGGTAACACAATTATAGCCTATCTACACAATAACAATAATACACAATAATACTATAATACACAATAACATCATGTAAAATAATTTTTGGTGATTATTTTTTAGTAAATACAAATTAAAAATCCCATATATTATACTCATGTGTATGTCTGACAATCAAATCATTTCACGCACCAGATGCCAACACAGCATATAAAAAAAAAAACCCCACTGCTTTAGGCACAATCAAAATGTCCACCCTTTGACAACATCTTCTATACAGACCTGCCAACAAGTATTATTAATCATATAATCACAATGTCGGATGTCACACTGAGCCACTTCGATCATGACACTAACTTTAAAGCAAAGAACGACGCCAAAAACAGGAACTAATGTTTCTTCAGTATAAATACGCTTCATCGGCCCTGAGGAAAGAGGGGGGGGGGGGGGGGCTCAAACAGCTTTGGGGACATGGTCTGTTGAGAGCGGCCCGGGTCTGACTCCAGGGGCGTGGGAGTGGCCAACAGCGGCGTGAGGTTTTAAATCCACACGTGGTCCGGGTCTTGGGCTTGTTTGGCAACGCAGACTCTGCTGGAAACTTCCCAACAACTCATGCCAGCGGGTTGCCCACGTCTATCGGCGCGGGGGCAGACGGGGATCGGACGAAGCTTTTGAGAAGTCGGCGTTATGCCATCTTACCCCAAACTCAACCAGTTCGCGGACCTGGAGGAGATGATGTGCAAGGTAAACGCAGAGCGCGACGAAAGTTGGAGCGGGGAGCGGAAAAGTTGGCTAGGTCATCGGAGGGGTTAATGCTAGCTTGGCTAGCTACGCTGCTAACTTTACGTCGTTTGCTCTCTTCATATGTTCACTTGTCTTTTCTTTTTTTTCTCTCGCTGATTCCGTTGCTGTGTTGTTTTAACAGTTTATTATTAATCAGGGGCTTTATCGAGCTCTTGAGGGTTTTCTGTGAGCTGTAAGATAGCCCGGCCCTGAGGCTAACTTGTCGCAGTGGGAGCAAAGTTGAGGCTGGTGTTAACTGTGCATCGCAGCATGGGCCCATTAAACCGTTCGCTTATTAGCCAGCTTGGTCATTTGGTCCTAGTCAAACCAGTTTAGGTAGTAATTTGTCAATAGTGGTTACAAGCAGGTGACAAGTGATATCGGCGGCTTGTTAACGGCAGACGACGCAAACAGGTTGAATCAAAACATCGTCGTAAACAACCAGAACTTTTTTTGAAACAACCGAAAGTCACCGGTTAGTTGTGAAGCTGCATTGACAACAAAGAGATGTTTAATCCTGTGACATGAAGGAAGTAGTGTAATGATGTTTTTTATACAATGACGAGGGTTTCACTGTGCTGCTGGTGATGCGCACTGTAAGTTGTACTTCCCTGTGTCCATCACAGGAGGTATGAGTATGCGTAGGATGACAGGGTTTGAGTGAAGTTTGAGTTAAACCTCTGGGTTTTCATTAGTGTAGATTTTAAAAGGGTGAAGGAGATTTTTCCGGATTTTGATGCTATGTCAGAAATGCGGTTGTCACCAACCACAACTTTGACCCCCTCAGCTCAAATGGCAGCAATGTAATTATTACTGCAATGATTATTTTCAATTTATCTTATTGCTATAGCCAGTCTGTAAATAATTTGTCACCTGGGTAAGCACGTGCCCAGCTACTCTTCTACAAATACAATGTAGTAATAAGAAACACGTTTTAAATCATCACTACTTGAATATTGAGTCAGTATGTATTCTTATCTATGATAGAGGTTTACAAAAATGAATTTTTGACAAAAGCCCATGTTTTTATTTATACTTGTACACCAACATTTTGTATCCATCACTCATGAATACAGTTCTTATTCTTGGGGGGGGGGGGGGGATTTTGCATTTGCCAAATGTAGCTTGAGTATGGAAACTGAAAACAATTACATCCTCGCAGTTGTTGATCAGTGGCACAACTGTGCTGTTAATGCTCTTCGGTCTTTAAGTGAAATGTCAAGAGACGTCAACAATAGAATTCCTCAGAGAGAAATGTGTCACTGGATATCAATTGTCTTAGTTATGGGCTAATGCTGTGGTGTCTGCTTTTCTACAGCAGTTACTCAGCCTGGACCTGAGGGAATCAAACAGACCACTATCATCCCTCAGCCTGGCAAGGAGGACACCAGGTTACAGCGAACAGCCACGTAGCAACACATCATTTTCCCTCTCGTCCCTCTCCTGCCTCCCCGCTGATCCTTCAGCCAGTGTATTTTTGACCTCCAGCCAAAGGGGGCAGCAGTCAGAAAGCTGGCTGCCCTCCCAGCTTTCTAATTCCTCCCAGTGGGGAAAGTCAGGCTTCCTTGCCCAGCGCTCTGTCAGCATGGTAGAGACCAGCAGCACCACAGCAGCATGTCTAGGCTGGCCCGGGACTGACATGAAGCACTCCCAAAGTGACATCAGCCCCACTGCACTCAACGCTAGCTCGTCGTCCTCATCTGTTTCCACCTCCTCTTCCTCATCACGCTATAAGACTGAACTGTGTCGATCTTTCACTGAGAACGGGTTGTGCAAGTATGGTGGGAAGTGCCAGTTTGCCCACGGGCCAGAAGAGCTGCGGGATCTTAACAGACATCCAAAATACAAAACGGAGCCGTGTCGCACGTTTCACACCATCGGCTTCTGCCCCTACGGGATCCGCTGCCACTTTGTCCACAACAACGAGGAAGAAAAGAAGCACTCCTTCTCTCGCTCTTCCTCCTCATCATCCTCCTCCTCCTCAAGCATTTCCCAGCAGCCACCTTGCTCCTCCCACGTGCACAGACCTCCTCTTGTCAGACAGAGCTTCAGCTTTGCTGGATTTCCCTCTGCTCCTCAGCAAGCCCTTCAGCATGCCCCGACTGCTCATCTTCCTCATGCCACAGCCTCTTTCACACCTGATCCCTCTGCCTCTCCTCCTTCCTGCGCCGACATAACTGACCTCCTGTCTCATGCCTTACTGGAGATAGACTCTGCCTTCGAGGCCTCCGCTGCCCACCAGTACCAACCTCCCATGGGCCACGCTACTGCGGCAGATCTGCAGTCTCCATTCTTGCCTTCCCCAGACTCTGGCTGCTCTCCAGGTGGGCTCTCTCCAACGGGATCCCCTTCCCTGAGGCAGAGTCCCGGTGCTACTGGGGTCTTTTCAGGGCCACTGGGTGCCAGATCCCTGTCCTACACCTCTCTGTCAGACCAGGACCAAGATGGAAGCAGCTCTGCTAACTCGCTTAGTGGCTCTGAACCCTGCGGTGGCATTAACGAAGGCAACGGCAGACGTTTGGCTGTATTCAGTCAGCTCTCTGTTCCAGAGGACGCTGCTGGGTTCTGCCTTTAGGCTGCAGTGTGCTGGAACACAAACATACATATTTACATACATTCAGACCCTGGATGTGCTGTTGGCACAATATATGCAGCACAAACATATTCATGCTTAAGCACACACGGTGTTCATAAAGTTAAAACATAAATGCACATTCCCTTATCACACAGAGCCACAGAACTGACACCTGAGACGTTCTTTGCACCTGTATGGCGTCAAAGGAAACGAAGACAAACGGAGACTTTAGTGACTGACTCAGCACACTGACAGAAGTTTGCCTGTTAGATTTTGAAGGCCAAATTCTGCTGTCATGTAATTAAGGGAAGCCACGCTGATATAGAAATTAAAATGTGTTGCCACCAAAACGAGTACATATCAAGATAGAAGTCTAATAGTGCTTTATCGAAATAATAAGTGGAGATGGCAGATTGCGAGAAAGAAGTTGTAATCACAGTGTGATTGACCTCAGTGCCGTCTGTTGTTTACTCCAACCTCTCTATTTTTACATTTTATCAGCATCTTCAAAGTGATCTAAAGAATGTGATAAAGCCAAAGACATCTGTTTGTAGCTGAAACATTTTCATTATGGTGGGACAAACACACAGTGTGACCCATGTTCAGTAGTTGTTTTTCCATTAACTGTACACAGTATTGTGTTGATAAGCTGGTGAATAACTGTACAGTCTGAGGTTGTGTTTCTCTCACTGCCCTCAAACCTGAATGTTAAGTTTTTAAATAACTGAAGTGCCTGTATAGTGTTTTTTTTCATTATTTTTTTTTTTTTTAACAGGTCATGTTAGTGTTGAACCAAGATTTGCTGGGTTGTTAGGAGAGATGTGAGATCTGAGGAGGTGTGAGGTTTTTTTTTTTTTTTTTTTTTTAGTCACATAAGCTAGTGTGTGTTCAGGTCTCTGTTGTTAAGATACCTATAAAGTGTTCTTCTGTTTCTCATGCATTATTGATAAACTGCCATAAGTGAAATGCAAAGTGACCAAATTTAACCTGCCCTATGAGAGGAGGAAGGGGTTTCAGTGTGAGCTTACAACAAAAGCCAAATGGGCTTGATCATACATTTTCAAATCTCATGTTCATGACATATTTGTATGACTTGCCAGCTGAGGAAACAGGACATGGGGAATTTAATGGGCTTTGAAATGTGAGGTATGCCAGCACAAACAGCAGGCATTGTAGAAAATCCATCTGCACTGGGAGTCAAAGATGGACAGAAACCTAAATGAGATGTCGTCACATTATTTTGTGTAATCTGATATGGTGTGAGCTCACCTTTGGTTTCAAGGCATTTGGCTCTGAAGTAAAGTTTAACCAAGTCAAATGAAGACGTCGTAACAGTCCTGTGTTTACCTCTGGCAAGTTTCCCATAACATGTATTTTAGATCATCTTAAACACAAACATTCCCGGGAGTGAGTTTTTTTTTTCCTCCCTTGCCACAGGCAGCACTGGTGTTATATTTTTGATGAATATTCATGTTTCTGTGACTCTCACCCCACCATCCTCCAGCTCTCTGTCATTCAGTATTACTTCCTTCTGTTCTGGCTTTGTACTCTTACGAATGTGAAGCACAGTCACATCCATGCATTCTGTGCTCCCGGGTGTGTTGCCTTACTGTGCTAGATCCAGCATACTGTAGGGTTAGGGTATATATGCTTAGTGTTTTAGAAATGTTACTTTGCTGTTTTGTGTGTTTATGATGTAGTTTGTTAGAAGAGCAGATACTGTGCTGTTACTGGTCTATTTAAATTGCCTTTTCATCAACATGTTTGAGGCCTGTTCAGTGTTAAAGGTGATAATCTTTAGTAAATTAATTTCTTTAATTTATTTTAACGTATTTATAGAGGACTTTGAGTTGTTAATGCTTGTATCAAGTTTAATATATTTGGGTTTCTTTTGCTTCTTTTGTACCGGAAATAAAGTTTTGTTTTTTTTTGTTTTTTAAAGTGACTACTTAGGATTATTTTACACATTCACCTTTTCAGGGTTTTACTTTATCCTGAGGAGGTAAAATCTACAGACACAGACACCTCTCCCCTGAAACCTTAGGCTGAGGTGCAGATGCAGCATTGCGCAGATTATGACACTTTGTGTACATTTCCCTGCTTGTACAATATGCTGTTATAGTATATTTGCAACAATTCAGGTGCAAGTTGCAGGAAGGAAGGAAGCAGGAAACCAGTGAACTGTCATTTACGGTTTTCATTCTACATCACACTCCCCCAGTGGCCCCAAACTGTTGAGGATAAGTGTTTCTACACACAATGTTGGAAGTGAAAATAAAACTAATGCACTTTGTTATGAGTAAGACATTTAATGTATCAATGTAAATCATGTAGCTCAAAAATGGGGGAAAAAAACAGCGGTTGTTTTCATCTTTGTGACAAAAATAATTTAGTTGATTTTTACTGCAGGTTTAATTTGTTTTTTATTTATTAAGCTAAGACACAGGTGAAGTGGCTCAATCCATAAAGGAACATTTTATCATTTAGTTTACTGAAAACTTGAAAAATCAACATACTGTGACATGGTTTTCACTGGACAGCTACACTGGAAAGAAATCTTTCAAAGAAGGCTATTCAAGAACTCTTTTAGTGTGATTTTTGGTTTACAGTTTATTTAAAATGGCTAGCATGGGTATTCAAACACCCACAAGTTACAGTCTACAGAAGTGAAACTGCACCAGAATCACTGAATTCACCCATGATACTGCCTCTGCTCGAAGATCATGCTTACAACCCAGTACAGATGCTTCGCCTAAGGTGGTGAGGAAAAAGTATGAATAATTGAGGAACTTCAAACCATAGCCACTGGTGATGAATGTGACACTTTGAAGGTAAAAAAAAAAAAAATAGAAATATGCTACATTGTGGTCTCTTATTCTAAAAGTTTTGTGATTGCAAATTTTCATCCTTGTCCCACCCACTGTGCTGCAGGATAGCAGGACACTGGTGTGTGTGTGTGTGTGTGTAGTCATGCCACAAAGATTTCATGTGGAGATAAGAAGTCTTTTGTTTGGGGTTTAATCTTGCCAATCCTGAGCTCCCACCCATTTCCCCCTCTCCCTTACTGCCTCCAGTGATTCCATCCTTCCTCTCTAACTTAGTCCCTCTCTGTTACTTCAGTTACATCCCCTCATCTCACCCTCAGTGGCTCAACTAGTAAAATCTAGTATGAAGTGTACAACTGAGACTATTTTGTGCAAATCTCAGATACCAGGAAAATAGGAAAACTGCCTCCCTCAAGACAAATGCACACAAGTTTAGCATTTTAATTCTACCACAAAAAAAATGAGAGGGCAGGGTTTAAGATGCATACTCATGGCTGGCCCTCCAGGAATCTCTCTTTCATGCACACACACAAGAGCTATTATCTTGTCACTGTTAACATGAGATGGGCTGGCTGTCTGGGAGTGATTAGTGGCTGTGAAGGGGTTAAAGGCATGTGTGCGCTCGCATGGTTTCTGTGTGTGTGTGTGTGTGTGTGTGTGTGTGTGTGTGTGTGTGTGCACGCGCGCTGTATTGTGTCAGATAGACATTCTCCCACACTCTTGCCCTGTGGGACATAGGAAAGGCAGGCAGATGGCTGTATTCAGGTCCACCGCGGGTCAACATATGGCCCCGAGAGACAGTTTGTGTTTGTGTGTGTGAGACAGAGAATCTCAGTCTTAACTACGCATGAGTGGAGGAAGTTGAATAGGTAGCCTAGATGAGAAGGGAAAGAAAGGTAATAGTGGGGGCAGAAAAAAAAAAAAAGCAGTGAAAAAGAACTGGTGAGATAAACAAAAAGGGTGGTGACAATTGGGAGGATGAAAGTGGGCGGCATCCTGTCAGATCATACAGGTGGTTAAATGCAGCAACTTGGTCTTGATGCTAAGAAAAATAAGGCTGGCCTTTTGAGGTTGTTTATTCTTCTTTAAGTATTGTATAGCACCATTAATTAAGAAATAAAACATTGAAGTAGATTGAGAAGTTACATTACACTAAATATATTTTTTAAGAAAGTAGTGATAGCAAGCACATCAGATGGTAGCTAGCAGTTAGCATAGCCTTACTGTTTACTAATCTGCTAACCACAAGTGTTAATTCTAGCTGAATCAGCTTAATAATTACTTTGCTACTTCTATTTAACCTAGCTAAATGCTACTTAACTACTAAAGTTTAAACACGAAATTTGTATTTAGCTTCACTCTGTTAGCATCTTTCTGTTAGCATCCAGGTAGCATCAAAATATTGTTTCTTATGAGAACTGAGCCTTCTGTGCTCGGACCTGTGGACCTCATGCAGCTGTACAGTTTGATCAGTTTACCAGTTAACTTGCATGATTTTGGAATTAAGGATTTGATTTTAATTTAATGGCTACTCCCAAATTGACAGGGTTCAGCAATGATTTTAAATTGGGACTGGTGATTCCCACGAACTAAGGAACTGAAGTGAAGTGCTTTTATGAAACCTAACCTAGATCAATGGTCTCTGTCAGTTTCTCACACCACGAAAGACTTAAGCCAGTCCATGTGGACAGTGTTACTGAATTGTAGCAAGTCATCATTTTGGGAGACTGAATGCTGATTTTACTTGCAAACCCCCACATCCTTTCTTTCGTCTAGTCCCTCCTCCCCTCCTCCCTCCATTCACCCTTCCCCTTTGTGAGCGTCTTGGTGACATTGTGATGCAGGGTAAAGCAGGAGGAAGGGGAGTGAAGCCATGTAGAGCAGCACAAAACAGCTGTTGCTCAACCCTCACCATCATCCCTCTGTGCCGGGTCTCCAGATTTCCTCACTTCATACTGTTTGTGAGACATTTAGGTACAGGTACCCCTCACACCCTCACTCCTTCCTCTCCCCCAATATAACACCTTTTTATTTTTTTCCGACACTGCTTCCTCTCCGCCCACCACCTCTAATAAACTTCTCTTTTTTACCTTTCATTTCCCTCCAGCCTCCTATAGAGGCTCTTCATTCTCTCCATCTCATTTTCTTGCCCACTCTCTCAGTCTCCTCCTCCACCCACTTTCTACAAATCCACCCCCTCCCAGGCTTTCTCTCTAATCCCTCCTTCTGACTTTTTTTTCCCTTCTTTGCAGAGAGGATTTGGGCTAAGTGTTTAATGGGTTGCAACAAATGGGCAAAAGAGTGGGCTGTAGTCAGGTGCTGCACATTTATGCAGATGCCTAACTTAATTTCCTGACTGTTTTCTTCAAAGCCTTCGCACAGTAGTGTAGAAGTTACAGAAGGTGATATCCCCTTGATATCACCTACAATGCATTATGCAGATGAGCAGAGTATAGAGGCAGTCTACTTATAACCAGGGATCTTATTTAATTTTTCTTGAACTCTTACGCTCATTCAAGTACTCTTGTGTTGAGGGTCTCCATTATGAAGTAAGGACATGACCCACTTCAAGTCCTAACCCAAAATTTAAGGTGAGAGAGTGAAGAATATATTAAAGGGATATTACAGCAATGTAGCATTGCACTTCCATGAAATAAAAAAAATAAAAAAACTGATGAAGCAGAAGCTGAGGTATTCATACTGTTAGTCCCTAGCATGGGGCCAAGCTCCAAAAACACTGGATCCTATGCTTTTCATAATGTAACCAATGACAACAATTTTATCAGACCCTCCCTCCCAAACTCCTTGCCACTTGTTTGCAACACGGGGGTTAATTTCTTAGATTTTAAAAAGCTCTCTCGGGAGCCACAGAAGCCATTTTACAACTGTTTTCACAGGCTGCATGATGAGAGAACTCCTCATGTGTAAAATTGGTGGAGTGCCTGTTTAAGATGCAGTCCAAGTCATTCTCTCTCGCTGTCCTCCCACTATTTTATGTCAACCGTTTAAGCTTTGTGGCACAGTTTGTGAGCGAGCAGCGCTGAGTTGGGTGGCTATTGTTTCAATGTCGGTGAAAGACTAAGACCTTCTAAACTGTTGTGTTAATATTGTTTAAAGCAGAGACAACAGAGGACGTCAGCACATACTTTAATTGTTGGTCCACAAAAATATTTTTGCAGGTGTGAAAACCTTTAAAACCATATTACAAAATAAAACTGAAATCTTCATTATTGCCATTACTTTTGGCTATACTTTCCATGATATCTGCCTGTGCATCATCTGCCATGCTTTAAACAGAAAGGATGACTAGATATCTGCACTATTGCCTAGATTTCATCGTACATATATGTGCATGAGGTGATCTCAATAAGTTGGCCAGTATGATTTTGCCCTGCACTGTTGATGGCCCTCATTAGCACCATTATGTCAAATATATAATGAAATACTGAGGCTGGGTTTCACCTTGTATGGGAAAATACAACTTCCACATTGAGTCTAATAAAGACAGTAATGACACAGCTGTAAGAACAAATATTGAAAGTAACATCCATAGCAGTTTTTCAGGCCGAAACTAAGCGGGAGACACATTGGGAGAACATTAAATTGATGAAGTTGCATGTAAAGACCTTTATTGTGTAAGATTATTACACTGATGGCAGTGGAATACTGGAATACAGCCAGGGATACTTTATCAGAGCAGAGACAAAAATAAAAGCACCACAATCCATCAACTAGGGCAATATAACAGTGTAGTGCTGTAACAAAATGTAACTATAATGAAAATACCCTTATATTTTTCCAAATGTGATGATGGATTTGACTGAACCTGGTTGAGCTCATTCACAATGCTAGCTTAGATCTAAGAATGACCATGACTTGAAAATGTAAAAGTAATAGTTTAGCCTGCTGGGACAGAACTGAATATGTCAGAGGAGCAGTAGACTCATACAGCAGAACCTCTTAATACCAAGCTCATGATATGGATCAAAAACATGAAAGAAATATTAATAACTTGCATGTGCACTATGCGAAATGTGTTGTTATGCAGAGGAGTGAAAAAGGAAACGGTAACACATCAGTTTACGTAAGACATTATAACCGGACAGTTCTCTTTGATGTGCACTTTTCTTTTTCAGTTCTGTGAAAACATGTGGACAAGTTTTGATTGTTGGCCTACTTTTCCATGTTAACGCATGATCTTAGTTACTTTTTTCAAGTCAGTAATGTGAAAATTGATTTCATATATATGTGTGTGTGTGTGTGTGTGTGTGTAGTGTAAAGGAAATGTGCACATCTTGTGTTATCGCAGATTGATTGTATCAATAAAAAATATTTGAAGAATTGATGGAAGAAACTGTGACAACTCTTTGCTGTTTAAGATTTTTTTTCCAAACAAAACATCATGCAAACACTCAAGGGGGTGTTTTTCATGGCACTGCACAGCCACATTTGTTCTACCAGAGGTTCTCCTTTCTGCCACACAAACATTGGCAGTACATTGAAAAGATAAAGTAGACATTTGAGATAAGCGAGGAGAACAGACAAGGAAACACTGGACATAACATAACAAAATGGTAAATGGGTAAATTGGTATTGCAACAGACATGAAAATAAAGGCAGATCTATGAGTCCCTCTACTGGCACAAAGAGGCTACTACACCAACCAGAGAGGTGAATTTCTTCACCGTTGTGTTCTTCATGGACAATAAGCCTTGTTGTTCTACTATTTTTGTCACATTATTCCATTTGGACAAAATGTTTATTTGAAAACATAAAATAAATAATAATAATGATAACAATAATAATAGTAACAGTAATAATGATAACAATAATAATAATAATAATAGGGCTCATATTTGAGGAGGTACAAAGCAAGCTGTCATTAATAAATGTAACCCAGAAATCCATGTAAACTGATTTCAAAGCCTTACAACATGACTCAGTCACATTCGCAGATTATTGTATAGTTGGAAAATATTATTATTATTATTATTATTATATGTTAACATGTCAATGCTGTAAAAAGAACAAAAATGTTCATCTTCATACAAAAAATAATAACCTGTAAACCCAGTGTAAGCGGTCAGCTCTGAAATACAACATCACCACAGAGGAAAAGAGTGATGCCCATTAAGAAGCCATCAACCCACTTTCATCTGTGGAAAAGCTGGGCTTGGAAACTTATCACATCTAGTAATATAATTAAACTGAAACCACTGTGCCAATGACTCTCTGTGGATTTAAATTTTACCTTGAAATCAACTGAAATTTAAAAGAATGCCAGCATAAAAGAGACGCCCAGCTCCTAAAGGCAATCTGCTACAAGGCAGAGCAAAGCACCAGGTGCTGGTTACAGAGAAACGTGCTGAATCATGAATCTGATGTGTCTGGTGCAATGATTTTCAAAGGCTCTCTAGCAATTATTTGGATGGCTGTTAAAGAAATGGTATGACAGTTGATAGTCTGCAGTTATTATCCAAAGTGATGTCTTATCCTAGATCCTGCTGATCTGTTCTGTTTTTTTTTTTTTTCTTTTTCATTTCCAATTATTTCTTCATAGTAAGCACTCTGACTTAACATTACAACACATTACAAAGAATATTAAATTACCTTGTCATAAACAACACATTCACATTATTGTATTCACAGCCACTGACAGTCAATATTTCTTTTCAAAGCTCAGCCAAAAGGGGTCAGTCAGGGCCTGGTTCCACTTATTTAAACTAACGTTAAGAACATCACACATTATTTATCTCAAAAGGGAAATAACCTCTGTCAAAATCAAGATGCAAAAGGAATCCAACAAATCTTGTTCTGTATCAGAGCATCACAAGTAAAAGGTAAACTCTGGCTAACCCTGCAAGGGGTACCGGGTTGTCAGCAGAACCTGGCTAGACCTGTTTGCCCCACCTGTAGAAATCAGGGTGATGTCTGATTCCCTCTGTGGTTGGACTGCTCAGTGGGAAGAGAGGAACTGCTATCCTCCTACCCCCTCAGGGCCCTGTTCATCAGCATCAGGGTAGTAGAGCGGATCAGGTCACAACTTCTGAATAACCACCTGGAACTTACCTGACCAGACAAAATGATAAGAGAGGTGAAACATTAGTTTTGACCTTAACAGATTTATCCAAAATTCAGATAATTAAGTCATTGATACCTCACATGATTAACAGCAGTTTGGCTGCTATTGGCAGCCAGTGAGCATGTTATGTCATGGAGTATCATGGATTAGTATACTGATAGTACTCACAGGATGGCATGACAGAGACCTCAGCTGTAACCACACTGTCCAGACCCAGGTTAGACAGAGCTCCTCTCACCATGCCACATGAAAAAGCGAGATACTGAGAGAAAACATACACACACATATAAATGAGCCTTAACTACTGTGACTGACTCTGATTTATTTGACTGTATACAAAAAAAAAAAAAACCCAACAAAGCCTGAAGTGCCTGCTTCTGATTTAACAGTTGATCTGAAGGTGACAACAGGAGAATTGCCTCTTTGTATGAGAAAGAGAAAGAGAGAGAAAGAGAAAGAGAAAGAGAAAGAGAAAGAGAGAGAGAGAGAGAGAGAGAGAGAGAGAGAGCGCGTTTATACTGACCTTAGGAGCCTGATCCAGGTACTGTTTTCCACCGGAGAGCTGAGTCAGCAGAGCAAACTTGTTGTCCTGTAGTACGTAGGTACCCTGTGGTGCAAAATAAATGGGGGTATAGTAGCAACCCTAGTAACAAACTATAAGAACTAATTTTAACTACCACATGCAATTGAATGTATATCTTCAGTACTTAATTAACAGCAAGGTTTTGTATAATATAAAGTAGATTTAAAGGTTCCCTGTGGAGTGTTTCACCTCTATATTTGCACTGACTTTGCAAATATTTCACTTAACATGTTTGTTAGACATCGAGCATTCACACAATGCTTTTTGGTGAGTAACACTGAATGCAAACATAACTTTTATTTGTCTACAAATAAAGTCTACACAGGGAACTTTTAAATAATCCATGACCTTAACTAACTTTACTGTAAACTCTTTGCCTTAACAACCAAAGTCACTCTTTCACAAAAGAGATCCAAATTCTTGTTGGTGGAAAGGCTTTGCGCTCTGAAACTGAGCTTGTAAGGTCAGAAATCTCAGTGGCTCAAGAAATAATTTCAGATGAGCCACAGCCCTCTCAACAGTCTACACACACAACCAAAAGCGTGGTATGTCTTACAAATCACATTGTATTCTAGGTAGCAGCCATCTACAGATTGTTTCTCTTCACTTTAATTTTACCTGATGGTTTGTTCGAAGGTTGTCAACCTGCCTCCTGAACACTTTTGTCCAGAAGTCTTTACAGACGAACTTCATTATATCCAATTCATCCTTGAAGCTCGGAGAGTCCCTGGTCAACCTGGACAGAAGACACAACTTAAGACACTTTACACAAGTGAGGATGTTGTACATATAGTATGTTTATGCCCGCCTACCTCTCAATGAGTCCTTGTCCCACCCTGAAGCCCATGCCTTCCAGGACAGAAACACAGACAGCTCTGTCCTGAAGAGAAGAAATTCAAACCGTTTATTTGGTCAGTGAACAAGTACAGTGTGTCCTGCAAGTGGCTCTACTGTGTACAACATCGTAGGTTTTTCTGTATATTATGTGTGATTATGTGATTCGTTGAACACACCTTGTTGTCCATCTCTCCTTTATTGGATTGCTGCTCCTTGTAAACATGGGACACGATCTCCATATGGAGAAATTCAAACAGAGCCTCGTCTGTCATTCCTGACAAACACACAGACATGATTATACACGCCGACACAAAGCTAGCCTAAAGCAGTTTTATTCAACCTAGATAGCTGTGCCTCAAGACACAACAGCAAAACCCACACATTAGCGTTAGCTAAACCGTTAGCACCAGGTAGCTTGTGTTGTTTGCTAGCAACATTGTCCAAGCCGTAATAAGTGTTTTTTTCTTTCTTCTTCTATCTCGGTATATGAGAGAGGATGTGGGAAAAGCAATGCATGTGTGTATGCCATATACACAGTTAATCTAAATAAATTAAACGGATTGAACTACTGTACCTGTCAAATTCTTGTAGGCTACACCAAGTATATACCAGCCCGCTTCCTATGTTGAGCTCGATATTAACACCATGACGCTCCTCTTATTTTCACGTAGGCGGAGTTAGCAAGAGTTAGCCCCTAGAACAACGTGTAAAAGCGCCCGGTGGCTGTGAATTATATGTACTACAAAAACTAAAGGCATACAAAGATTGTTCGTAAGTGAAGGACACTAATAAACATTGCACCAAACGCTTGCCTGAAACCCGTTTAAAGACGGCGCACGCCGGTTTTACTTACAAACAATACTCTTGATTTTACGAGCTGGCTTGTCTTCCAATCGCGGTACGAGACGTTACTTATGACGTGACAGTTGGTATACAAGCCACTTCCTTGATGCTCATGTGATCTGTGTTTCTGATTTCACAGAGAAGGTTTGGCACTTTTTGCATTTATCCAAGTGTGTATTTTGACATTGAGCGTTTAGCTAACATTACACTATAGTTTCTGCGAGTTTATGCGTTAGTGTCGCTACCGTTATTTGGCTTCAGTAACCATCTATAGGCTACTTGTTTCAGTTAGCTAACGACGTTTCGTTTTGTGTGTGTGTGTGTGTGTGTGTGTGTGTGTGTGTGTGTGTAGTCATGTCCAACAGGTACCAGATAGTGGTGCAGGGCGAGGCGTCTGAGACAGACTCCGATGATGAAGTCTACATCACCTCCCTGCCTCCGCCACAAACTGCCTCTGTTGGAGCCAAGGTGTGTGTGTGTGTGTGTTCATGAGCATCAAACCATATCTCCACCTCTCTGGTCATGAATCTACAACCTGTTCTGTCTGTGATCTTGGATGATGTCAGGTTCCTGGGGAGGCATCTGAAACAGACAGCGAGGGTGAGGAGGAGGAGCAGGCGGACCGAGCTTCAGCAGTGAGCCAGGAGAGCGCTCAGATACTCAGGAGAGACCTGCCTCCTCTAATTGTAGTCAGAGACCATCCCGATATACAGTCCATAGTGGAAGACAGGCCCAGTCCCACACACAGGCCACATGGTGAGGAATGCCAGTCATAATTATGACAATAATTACTGTGTGACAGAAAACTCCTAACTCAAAGGTCCCCTTACTAAATTTTTTGAGCTTTCAATTGCATCTCAATCTAATGTTTCACCTCTCCTTCATTTTGTCTGGCCAGGTAAGTTCCAGGTGGTTATTCAGAAGTTGTGACCCGATCCTCTCTGCTACCCTGGTGCTGATGAACAGTTAATGGTTCATTTGGATGTATGATTGCATGCACATATGGATGGAGACTCTGTTTTCTGATTAAAATGGATGCAATTGAGATGCAGTTTAAAGCTCTGAGTTTACTACTAAGTTTAGAGTGTCTTGTCACAAATGTCCAGAAGGACCCTCCATGGCCAAATGTTCTTTCTATAGCAAGTAATGAAGCATCTGGGTAGCCCTGCTGACGGTCATATATTGCGGAGTGGTAGTTGGAGTTTTACTGATAAACGATCATTGCAGTTTATTCTCAGGCAAGAACTTTTTCATTATTTTATCAATACTTTGTATTGTATCGCTTAGATCAAATCGATATGTGAACGGTCAAAGGAAGACCAATACAGTTCACTTATTTATCTGATCTGCCAATCTTCTCATTTTCCAGGTGACACCCTTTTACAACAGAAGCTGCGGGAGTCTAACAGCCGGCTGTATCACGACGTGTCACAGACACTACGGCAGGTTTATGGTGGTGCTTCCAGGGAGGTATGCTCAGAACACTTACTTTTGTATATAGCTTATATCCTCCAAAATACCCTTTATACTACTACATTACCACAGATGCCACTGCACTTATTCACCACTGTTGTGGAACTAAGTTAAATTTTTGAGCACAAAACATATTATTCTATACAAGAAAAGTGCAATAATGCTCTATAGTACAGAAATAGATACTGAAATAACAAAAACCTGTATTAAATTGAGAATCTAGGATGGCTATGACAAACTGTGGGCTGTAATGTCAGACACATAATGTAAGAATAGATAGAAATGACATACCAGTCACAAAGAGCAGCATCTAAGCATCTAAGTGGCTGCTGTAAGTAAATATGTGATACAATGTACACTCAGTGTGATTCCTTTGTCACTTGTAACTTAGCAGGTTTCTGAGTTTTGTGAATTGCAGCAATCATTTACTTTCCGTCAACAACTTTGCGTTTCAATTGTTTGACTGTTTTGTCAAAGGTGCGCAGTGCAACAGCTCAGCTGAATACGTCGCAGAGCGCCATCATCAACGCTTCTCACAGCATCAGATTAATTCTGGATGACCTGAAGGCTGTATCTGAGAAGATTGACATTATTACCAGCTGTCAAATACTACCTGATATTAACATCAGCAATACAAATAATTATACTGCTCCTGTTCCATAAAGAAATAAATCAATGTCTATATTTAAAATAAACATTTTAACATATTTTCAGAGAGTAAAACCAAAGCTCTCACAAATGGCATATTGGCTTTACTTTAGTGTACTTTAGTGTAGCATGCACTGTGTGTATTTATCTGCCAGGTAATGTCCGTTCCTGTGTCGAAACTCTGAAGATATTATAGATATAAAGTGTTGGAGTTAAGGAAAAAAAACACATGTTTTGTCATCTCAAGGTTTTGCACCTTTCTTCCAGGGTTACAATTTGTTGTACATTTCACAAAAGAATCTATTGACAAGATCCATGTTTTACCTGCAGTACTTTGTAAATATCAATATAACATATCAACATCATAATATCTTAAACCACTGCACTGATTTTATACGGCATATCACTTTCCGTCTTTGCCATTTTCTGTGATAGTCAAGCAAGTAGAGTTGTACAAGTTTGTCATAGTATAATTTTCATCCCTTTTTTCCCCCATGTGTGTTAAAATTGTAAAATAAAAGTACCTCGATAATATAACCAGACACATTGCCCTGATGTTTCACTGATGTGGCTTTGAATAATAGTAAAATGCAGAGATGACTGAAACAATTTTCTCACTTGAAATTTATTGGTTATGAATATAAATTTATTTTCAAATCTAAATGTAGAAAACATAGCATCAAACAGACAATGTGAAAATAATGTTCTATGATTGTGTCAGTGTCATAATTTCCAACAAAAGCTTTTAAATGTAAACACGTTTTTGCCGTCTAGAGCTGTAAATAAAACAAACCGTAATATTGCAGACACAATTTGCAAACATTTTACCAACTCACAGAACTCAAATATTTGAACAGTGTTGATCAAATATTTACCCCCTCACAGAGAAGGACCTCAGCTCCGAGGTAACCTAATCATAGTTACAAACACAACCACAAAAGTCAGTCAAGTTAGACTGAATACCAGTAATGTATTACTAAAACACCCTGTTCCTTCCTTCTGTCTGTCCTTCCATCCGTCCAACAGCTTCACCCTAAATCCACATTCGAATCTGTACGTGGACGTGTCAAACAGGTGTGTAGATATACACTAACACCACTACCAGCAGGTTGAGAACTGTGCCAACAATACCCACAATGCCAAGCATGTGTTCGTGGTCCACCTTGCGTCGGGCCACTTCAGGAAGTGCGCTTACAGGGTCATCCAACTAAAAGAGACAACGAGAGAGAGAGAGAGGTGTACAGTACATAGCCATACGCTCAGAGCAGGAGTTATCAGATGACATGTTTCAGCCACCTGATGGCGCCATTGATACAGATAAAACAACACCCACAAAAGTGCTCTTTTCTCTTCTGGTACCTTCTCTGTAAACCTATTCTATTCTGCTCTACTCAATTCTGCTCCCACGGTTGTAGTTAAATCCACAGGCTGCACACAGCCTGTCTGTGTATAGAAGTATATCTGTGTCATATCATGTCCAATTTATGTGTAAGTTTCCAATTTGTGTAAGTTATGTTTAATTTTTTAGACATGATAGTGGGAGATAATCAGTTTTATTCTACTCTGGAGCTACATATAGTATCTACACACATTTTATCTACACAGAAGTATTTGCAATGTGCTGCATGTATTATATCTGTGTTATGTAATATGCAGCACAGGGTATGTTTAATTTATTTATGGGCAATTAATGGCGAGGCATATTTGATCTATTATATAGCACTGCTTTCTATTTTTTCTACTCAACTCAATTTGAAACTATTCATTGCAGTTAGGTCCATATGTGCACACATTTTATGTCCAACATACAGGATACATATGTGTATTATACAGCATATGTTATGTCTATGTAATAAATAGTTATGATTCTTATATTTATAGACAAGTGATAGTGAGAGATCCTCTTCTATTCTCTCTGTCTAATATAGTGATACACTGACAATACAGTGATAAGAAGTGTAACAATCACCATGGATTTTGCTAGAAAGTAAAAAAAAAAAAAAAAAAAAAGTGATCTTTGCTCTGATGAGCAGAAGTTTTTTTTTTTTCTGAAGTTTATCTCCCTGCTGTTTCTCTTTCCTCTCAGTTCTGTTGACGTGGTGGGCTCCATCTCTCACCCTTCAAACTCAATCACAGCTCAGTAAAACTACTTCAAACTTAATCCCGTCCAGTTCCAAAACAAATAGATCCAAATATTCACAGGGATGATGACTGCCAGGATCACTGGTAACTCTTGGGGTTTTTCAGTCTTCTTTATCCTCTTCTCTCAGGGCTCCAGAGTCCATGATAAAAGAGAGAATAAAGGGATGCTCCTTGGCTGTGCATCTAATGGCACAGTGTCACACAAGGCCAAGAAGCTGCTCAGCTGCCCAGTCACTATTTCTGTGTCAGGTCATATATAGCTGGGTTGTAGCTGCTTCTGTGTGTGTTCAGTGTGTAATATTACTGAGGGAGTGAAGGGGCCTCAAATACTTAACAGTGACGTCATTAGTGCCCTCTTAGTGGTGTATGTGTGCGTGCGCGTGTGTGAGAGAGTGTGCGCGCACATGTGCATTCTGATTATTGCTGTGGCTTAAAGTATGATGGATAGAATTTGCCACTAAATGAAGGTATGTGTGGCGACACTTTGAAAACCAGTAGTTTGAAAAACTATTCCAGTTTCCTGTAGGGAATTAGTTTCCCTTTTACATCATTGTTCATTGTTCAGCTGAAAAATATCAAGCTGAAATCAACAGATACACACACACACACACGGTGCAGTGCAGATTCACATCCATCATGTTTAAAGCAGACAGAGGAGCAGGGAGTTTGCCATTGGACAGCCTTGATAATAGAGATCCACTGAGGCTTCATTATAGGCAGTGCTGGGGGGCAGAGGTGAAGTGTTAGTTTGCGTTATGGTGAAGCTCCTTCAGGCCATTCGTCAACTAATACCACTGGTTTAGTCCATGCAAATGATAATTTGACTTAATTAGCCTGTAAAATATTTAGAAAATATCAGCTTTAGTTTCAGGGAAAAAAAACAAACCTAATTTAAAGAGATAATGTCTGATTAGTGCTTCCCAAAACTGAAAAAAAGGAATATTTATAAGCCCTACTCTTGGTAATCATTTAGAACACAAGTTAGACTCATATCCTTTGCTGTGAAGTGCATCCTACCAAATGATGACAAATCTCTGCCGATAAACACTTCTCTAAATCAGGTTCAACAAAAACGAAACATTACAACCTTAATGAAGGTTGGATTTATTACAGGATTCTTGAATGACACTGCATTAGTTTTAGTTAGTGTACATTGTTCCTGTCAGCCTATCTTCCCTTTTTCTGTTGTCTTTTCAAACCTCGACTAAAATGTTCAAAATCTGTGGAATAAGAATTGTAAGTATGTTCGGTGAGGGATCACCCTGGTGTTCGCCTTCTTTCCCTGAGTGGAGCAGAGGTAGCAGACCAAGGAGTAAAAGAAGCAATTAATAAATTGATCAGGGACTCTCATGGGATGCAGAAAACACAAGTATAATGAGACCCCAGACACAAGAGGAAAAGCGATTGTCATTTGAGGAACCAGCTTTTAAGCTAAAGAAGCATTTCTTGCATCCCCCGATATCTATTATTTCTCTTTCCTGTGTGTGTGTGTGTGCGTGTGTGTGTGTACACTGTGCTTCCCTCAGTCTCAGCTGTGCTGACTGAGCTGCAGGCTTTGAGGACTGCATGACTGAAAAGTAGTTTGGGATGAAGGCAAACACTGTAAACACCATCACAACTGAGACGTCAATGTAATCAATGACAGAGACAAACACCATCCCGATGATGATGATGACGACGATGATGATTGTCATATCTTCCTACCTTTACAATCAATCCTGATTCAATACAAAATCATTAGACATTGGAAGCGTGGACTGTATATGGAGTTCTATTCTCTTTACTCCAGGGAAAAAATGGTACTATCACCACATTGATTGTCAAATACCAATATCAACATATTGATACTGTAGGTGAATTTTAATTATCAATTACTGTTTTAATTACTCAGGAGGCCCAATCACACAGTACAATATTCTACATTTTATATCTATTGAAGTACATTATATTTAAATACCTGCACATATAAATAAATACAAAGCATTCAACATTCAACAACAGGATTTGTGTCTTTATGTTTACAAAAATAATATTTGTTGCTTGATTTTTATGAGTTACCGAGTCAGTCAACAATAATGTTACTTCCTGCAATCTGTTTCCTGTTTACTGTGCCCTTGATAAAATTTGGGCTAATGCTGGCATATAAACTCATTTGTTGTCTTGAGACTAGTTTCTGGATTTCTCCCAGTGGGAACGTGATGTCAATGACTTGGACCTTTCCAGACTCACTGTAGCTTGTACATTTAGCAGAGATCTAGGTGCGTCCGAAGGAGCATGAGCAAAAAACAAAGTGACTCACTGGGTATTTTCTTTCAAGGCTGGGTGAACTTCTGAGGGAATTGTTACACTCAACAGGCAAGTAGGACATTATATTACTGTTTACATAAAACATCTTTCCTTGTTCCACTGACAGTGGCTTGAGGCTTAGAGTCAGGGATGAGGTTCACGCTTGAGCTGGCAAACTAACTAAGGACTAAAATAGGAACATAGCAAACAATGGACCAAGGCGCTGAGGAGAGAACATAAATGTTTGCACTAGAGAGAGTGCAGAGGTAAGGGAGAACAGGAAGAGTAGAAAGCGACACTAGATTATTAAATCATACTACATTATATATCTGAGTGGTAGTCCGATCTATGCTGAAGACCATAGGCCGATGTGTGTGAGTCTGTTTGTGTGTATATATGTGTGTGTGTGCGCAGAGGGCAGCCACCCATATTAGCCAGGTCAGTGGCTGTCTCATGGGGTGCCTGAGGACACACTGTTAGTTTATCCGGCTGGCTGAACACGACTGCACCCAACAGCACAGGTCTGCCAGAGCAACAATACTACTTAAAAAGAGCTCTGCTGTGTGGGTGATAACCTTGTTTTCATACAGTTGGTGCGTTCAAGACAACGCCGTATTAGGATGCATCCCACTGACAAGCCAGAAGAATAAACAAGGGAAAAAACCCTCAGAGGAGCTAAAGGGAGCATCAGCAGCACCAAACACTCACTGAGTTTTGGCCTTAATTTAGTTATTCCAACTCATTTCAGTGATTCTCCCTATATAAGAAAACAGAATTTGGAGGAGTTAGGAAGAACGCACAGCTTCATTATCAGATAAAGGGACTTACTTTCAGGCTCACCGATATGTTTTAAACTAGCATGATAAAATACCCAGTACACATTGTCCACACAGTGTATGTAATCCACGACAAATGTTATGGGTCTAGCTAATGACGTATTTAATGTGGATCTAAATTATTAAATTAAAGGTACAAAAACGATATGAAAAAGCTCACCAACAAGTGGACAAATGTCTCAAAATCACACTCATATTTTATGTTTACACTTATTTTGACATGTAAAAGGAATCGCATCGAGAGATACTTCAAATGTTTTTTGGGTTTTTTTCTCCCAAGTCAGATTTTGTTGGCGCTGTAATCCAGTTATCCAGACCACATCCCAGGCGCATTAGGATCACTTAGATTTAGGAGGAATAGGTCTTTCCCAATCATTTAGCTCAATTTTTATTTTCATTTACTTATTTACTCACTAGTTTTCACTAGTTGTGTTCTTGGACAGATATTACAAAATACCAAATGAAAACAGGAGGCTACATAAAAGTACAGAAATAAAACAGTTTGAGTTTTTGCCAAAACAGATTTGATTCATTTGTGTGAAAAAACAATGAAACTCTTTGAAGGTGGTGTTTTTCATTTTTATTTGCATTACTATAATTACACATTATATATAAACATTACATGAAAGTACACCAGATCTCACAGCATTTGTTCAGTGGTTACTCTCGGGGATTGTAACAAACTATTTCTTCATCAGCCTCATCAGAAATGGCCATAAAGCTCTTATAGGATTCTAGAGGACCTAGTTTCTCCTATGACAATATAAATTTGTCTGCTCATAGAAGTTCAGTGCGGTTGTCATTCTGGACATCTCCCATTTCAAATCTCCAGTTTGCTTTATTAGTACTGTGACAGCTACTGTCCTGGAATGTTAGTCACTAAATAATCGGCACGTCACACAAAACTTTGGTGAATGGATCATTTCTGAGGTTTTCTGACACCTGGCAGTTTCTTGAATCACTGGTCCTGCCTGCTCAGGAAATAACTGGCTGTTAAATGAAAACTGGCAGTCTGTGTCCAATGTGCCCTCTCAGGCTAAAAATCAATTCAGCTCATGATTCATAAAAATACATGGGAGTCACAGTCTCAGAGTGCACATTTGCCTGTCTTTGAACATTGCTCTCTTGTTTTCAGTGTTTTGTGTTAACAATCCATGCCTGGGGCAGTGGTAAGGAGTCCCAGGTGTACTCTGATCCACCTGTTTCTTCTCTGTTTCCATAACATAATGTTTGTGCACATAAAACTATCTAAAAAAAAACACATGAACAGGCATCACATAAATAATAAACCATCCCAAGCTCTGTATTATGATTCTGAGTGAGACATTTGAATTGCACTGTTACGAAAAGTCCATGCTGTGTGCATGCGTGTGTGCGTGCGTGTGTGCATATGCGGTGAGGAGGATAGCAGATGGCCAGGACTCACCCTGTAGGGCTCTCTCCTCTCATTGGTCTGTGTGGCAGTGGGTCTGTCATGTTAACTGGTGTCAACCAAAAACCTGAACTGCATGCAGAATACACAGTGAGATAACTTATTGAACTTTTATCTAATATCAGTCAATGGTGTTTGCTGACATGATGAAGGTTCTTCCCAGACCAAGGCTACAGATACTATAATGACGTCTGTAAATCTGCAGTGTTTTTTTTTTTTCTGTTGTTGTTGTTGTTGTTTGTTTTTTTTAATTTTGGTTCTGTTAATTTTTTTTTTTTCTTTAAATTTATTCTTTATTAAGACTTATTGTATAGTTGAACCCTTGGTTGTATAAGATGAGTCTATAGAGTTTTTAATATATATTTACATTTTAATATTTTGTCACGAACATTTAAAAAGATTAAAAATATTTATTATTGGCACAAAATAAATGTCTTTCAGTTGTTTCTGTCTAAAAATATTAGTTTTACTGTTGGCCTTTGAAAACCCACAAACTGGTATCATTTTCAAGTAAGGCACCCTTTTAAAAGGGTAAAAGTAATAACTGCTTAATTGTTTTAGCAATGGTTAATAAATAATTTACTAATACTACTAATTTAATAATCAATGAGAAGAGAACACTGTTTTCTTCTTCTTCTGGTTGTATGTGAAATCCCTGTAGCTGGCAATTATGTATTTATTTGTGTTTAGTTTTTATTTGGTAATAATCCAATTATAATCACTTAATTAATGCTCAGCCATAAAGCATTAGTAAAGGATACTAAAGGATTTATTAACTGGTAAAACCATCACTTACAACCGATAAATCCATTATAAAACTGTGCCTTATTACAAACAAATAAACACCAGCCAAAGTGCAACTCCAAGTGCTGTTATTAATACCGTCTAACTGGTCTCTGACCCATTAGTAAATTATTTGTTAACTATTAATAAAGCTATTAGGTACAGCTTATAAACACTTCATAAAGGGTGCCATATTAGAAAGTGATACCACAAAACCTTTGCCAGTATCTAAGTAAACCTGAGCTGAAACGCTGAGTATGCTAGTTCAATTTGTTTGTTTGCTAATATCAAGTGGACCATATATAGTGGACCAAATATAAAGTATATTGAAATGTGTTTCTGCACAGTACAACCTTTGACTGTCACAGTGTGACAGCAGATGTTTGGCAAACCAAAGGTGGCTCATACTGTGCTGTGGTGCACACTTAACGTGGATTTAGCTCAACAAACTCCGCTGTACACTTATTAGATGTGACAGGAAGTAAATGTGCAAGTCACATCAATCTCAGCATGCTAACTATCGACTCGTCTGATGTGTGCTGAAAGATGGTGTAAAATTAAACTCTTAAAGATAGCATGCATGTGTGTGTGTGTGTGTGTGTGTGTGTGTGTGTGTATGTGTATGTGTGTGTGTGTCGCTTTTGTTTTTTGAGTTTTAGGTCTAAGTGAGGACATTTTTGGGAAGTGAAGACCTTTGGGCATTAAGTTCTTTCAGAGCTGTTTTTACATTTAGTAACATTTTGGGTTTATCATCAGAGCTCAGGCCGCTGGTTTCAGAAGTTAAGTAGTAACACAGAAGTAACACTGTAATTGCTGGCATCTCAGAATACAGCAAGTAGGTCAAACAGGGGAAGAGACTGTACCTATCAGACAATGGCATAGGTTGTAAAAAAGCCTCCAGTTTAGCCAGATTAGCTCCCTATTCATTTTGGAGGTAAATATGAACTCCCTCAATGCAGGAAAACCACAAAACTTCAGCAAATTGGGTAGGTCCAAATTGGAACATGAAGCTGGTTTGGGAAATAATTTTATTTTGACAGTCAAACCTTGGGATAACTACCAGATTAGTCTGACCGCTTATATCTCTTTAGCAATTTCGCCATGTTATGGATGTCAGCATTACTTTGGAGAGAATAATCTTAACATAACTGAAAACCCAAGATGCTAAGATTTGGATTAGACTTGTGGTGGTTATGGTTAGAAGCAAATGCAATTTTTCAATGAAGGTTCTCAGGTACAAACATGTCTGAGTGTGTATGTGAAAATGATAAGGTGAGAATTAAAGAGTCTTTAGGCAAGTTAATTATGCATTACAGGTAATTGAAATATGTACCCTTTTGATTCATCCTCTTTGCAGTTTGGGGAAGAAAATTGTGGTCACTTGTTTGTCCAGCATTCTGTAGATATGGCCATGGAAACACTTATCTGCACATTCTACACTCACACTCAATAAAAATAGACTGTGCCCAGCAGAACCATAGATATTCACTGAAGTTCATCCCAAACATTTTCCAATGTGGTGGCTGTGACTTTCAGATTAGCTTGCAAACAAAAACAATCAATGTTAAACTGATACTAAAACTAAGAGCATATATATATACACAATGTAACAAGGAATCTTATTATGCAATGGTTATCAAAATCTCAGTACATAGTCACACAAGCAGACATGTTAAATTGCAGTAGATTAAGTGAGCAGTCAGAGGTGCTGGTCATTCATTTTGGAAAACATACTGCTCCTGTGGTCCTGTCTGTTGTGTCTTTCCCAGAACCTCTGACTGATGGTCAGAAATGAAGTCCTTTTCACAGGTATGGGTGCATTTATATATATAAAAGTACTGTGCTATGTGAAATGACAGCAGAGACTCATGTGGGTCCTCTCAGTACTATGTCTTTTCTGGCTTTAGCTTGCTGGTGGAGAGGAGAATGACGAGAATGAAGTGTAGATTCAGGCCAGTCCTTCCTGCTCGCTTGTCAACTACATTTAGGTTTGCTCCTCCATTACAGGCACAGTGCTTAAACCTAAAATCATATCCATAGTGACATGCAGCTCCAGCAGAAATGTTGTAACCAAATCCCAGGGAGACTTTTGTGCCTTCTTGAGTTTCAAGACAGATGGTGAGGCCTTGTGCAGAGGTTTTATGTCCTCTTTTGTCAGACAATCCACACTGGCTCTCCCTGATTTCTCTGTTGCTGTTGCACTCCTTTGTGCTGCACTGCAAAAGTGCACCGTCTTGATTCGTGTGACATTGTCTCAGTTCCACGCTTTGCCCTCTCTGATGCTGCTCTGTGCCTGGCTCACAGATCCGATCACAGAAACATGACACCAGAAAACGTGAAAAGAGTGTTATCCTGTGGTACCAACCGTCCACGGAGGGATTTTCGCTGATGAGCAGAGCTGCTGCACAGCCTGAAACATCAACACCATCCACTTTCATGTCTGGTTGTTTTCAACATCAATGAGCATGTAGAACAAACTGAGTTACTACAAAGACGGCAGTCTTTACATCAGTTATTTTGGTCAAAGCATGATAAAAAGTATTTGATTATAGAGACACAAGCTTAAGTAAACATCTCATGATGCACATAAATGAGCAATTACTGTATCTACAAAAACACGAACTGCAGGACACAATTTTCCCAAAAAAATTAATTTGCAAAGCATATGTCTTTTATAAACCAGTCTGTAAACAAATCTCATTTTCTTTTCTTAAGGTCACTGCTTTTGCCTTTAAATTCTCTCATCACCCTCTGTTTGTCATTTCCCCACTATTATTAGAATATCACTATATTGTTAGGCACAGAAACCTGCCTAGAATAGCATATAGTCCCCAAATAAGCTATGAATCAGGCTGTGCTTAGGTACAACATATACATTTGTGGTTAAGGAACATACTCTGTTGGACAGTATGATCATTGGAAGCCCCTAGCTGTAAGGTACAACTGCAGTTACTGTAGGTGCGACAAGTTATCTCATAGCTGACAGTGTGTTCAAGCACGCATCAGATGGAGGTGTATATGTAGACGAAGACAAGTAGCAGAAGGTTGAGTGCGATGCCAATGACTCCTAGCACAGCCAGGAATCTCTCCTCCGGTGTGCTCAGATATGGGCTCATTAGGTCCATGTAAAACTTTTTCAATGACTCAACTAACTACAGAAACTAATATTTAGTAATGAGCGATCAGCTGTACAGCTGTACTGATGCTCTGTTCAAGTAGATTAAATGGTGCCCAGGAGCAGGGTCCCTCTGTTGATAATTCACTTGGCAAATTTGGTCCCTTATATAATTTTAGCAGTGTACCGCCCCTCCTTATCTACTAATTTTGTCAAGCAAAGTCAAAATACTGTGTTTGTCAGACCATTTGGCAGTGACCATATCTTAAAAAAGCAACAGAAACCACAGACTTTCACAGAGTTATGAGACAAAAAGGCAGATGCAGCACAGTCAGATATGAGCACCATCAGATGAAAGACACATAAGAGCTTCACTCTTGCTGTCTAAGCAGTCAGAGGACTGCTATGCCACAGTCATGCATCAGTATGATTACGTAAACTTATGACAACTAACAGACCAGAGACACTGTCAGCAGTCATGGATATGTGGAAATTGTTGAAGGTGCGGTTTAAAAGTGAAGGGAAATGCAGATGATTCCACATGTAGCTCCTGTTCTGTGACGGGCAGCGGTCTTCAGTCAATGGAGCAGAGTTGTCTTAACGGATAAGCAGTGTGGACAAATATGGCTACCATCCAGCTGAACACACTGCCAATGATCCTCACATCTCAGCGCTTCCTCTGCATAATCAAACCCTCCAGGTTTATAAATAGGCTACTTAAAGAGGAGGGTGGGCATGTGTGGAGCAAAGTTGGGGATACTGCCAATGTCTCTTGTCCAAGAAAACCTTAGGTGACGGAGGTGTAGATGTAGACAAATATGACCACTAAAAGATTGAGGATGGTTCCGATGATGCCCAGCACGGCTAAAATTCGCTCCTCCCTGTCGTTCGTGGAGTCTTCCTCTCTTGCATGAGCGCTGCAGACATAGCGGCTGCCGGGGACCATGGTTACCATCACAGAACCCCACCCCCATAGGGCGCGACGCCTGGGGGAGAGAGGCAAATGGAATAGGAAGGGCAGGAGAAAGAAACAGGTTAATTATATCTGACACAAAGTAGCTAGAAATGGTCTCTCATCTTTTCACTTACACACTTTTCCGTGCATGTGAGCATTGAATATTAAACACAGAAGGGTGAAAAAGTTCAAAGTCAGTGGAGAATGAAATGAGTTTTTGACTTTGTTTGGTGTCTGACCCATATCTGCACCAAAAGCAGACATTTATGCTACTTCAAAATATTTCTCCTTCTTTTCTTGCTTCCATCTCTCTCATTCTTGTGGATCTTTTTGTCCCCCTTGTCCCAGTTTCTTGGCCTACATCTTGTTTTTCGTCACTTTTTCCTCCTTCTCTTCCTTCCACTTCTCCTACTGCTTTTGTTCTCACCTCTCATCTTTTCACTACCTGTTCCTTCTCCTTCCTTCATATTTTCTCACTTCTTTCACATCCCATTGACTTCAAGAAGAGTCCAACTCAACAAGACAACATCCGATGAAATGCCAACAGCAGCTAACTTTTTTATGTTGTGTGTTATTGTCCAGACCTTTTCATGTTCACCTTATCTGTCTCTCCCATTCACTTCTTCCTTTCTTTTGTCTTTATATATAATATCCCACCAGTTCTAACTCCAATAACACCCTTTGTTGATGGAAATTCATTTACTTTTTAGTATAATTTCAATTAAAGCTTGTATTAAAATTCCTTTAAATCCCCATTTTATAAAATTCATTGTACTCCTCCTTCTTCTTTCTTCTTTTTCCATCCATTTTCATCCACTTTTCCTCTGTCACTGAGCATTACTGCTGATGTGGGATCAATGGTGTCTGTTAAAACTGGATGAGGCTGGATGCTGATGAGGGAATTATCTGTAGTCCTCGGAGACAGTTTGGGAGCACAGAGGGAAAGGGAGGTTACGATGAGGACAGTGCAAGTGTGTGTATTTATATCTGTGTGTGTGCTAAAATGAGTGCGACTGAGTGAGTGAGGCTTTGCGCAGGAGTTAAAATTTCCACTGCACTGAACTGACCATAATTAGATCCACGGGTCAATTACCCCATCCAGCTTGGTCAATAATTCACCACCTTCCAATAAAAGCATGAACAAAATTGGATCATAGAAAAGATTTGGTTTTATGATGTTTTTATTACAGTCAATCACAAACTGACCCTGATCATGTGTGAAAGCCACAGGCAAGCGCATAGATGTCAACACTGTACAGATTTATCCTCAAAAGTTGCTTTTCTCCCTCAAACCTTTTCTTTACTTTCCAACAATATCAGGCATGACAGCACGGCTGGTATTGTTTTCACCTTGTGAGTGTGTGTGTCTGTGTGTGTGGTCCTGGAGACACCTTCTACAGCTGGAACTACCGCAGTGGTGGTATTGAGTGGTGTTTATATGTCTGGTGTTTATATGTCTGTCTGTGGACAGAGTTTGTCAGCCCAATAGCGTCACAATCGTGGAAGATACAGCCACAAAACCTTACAGGTGTATAGTTGAGATCAAATTGAAGGCTGAGTTCGAAGGTGGGTGTGGTCTGACCCATGAGTGCTGAGTACGAATGTTATAATGTAGTGATGACTGCTGAGTACACATGGGTTGTCAACATGTTGACAGTCGTCGCAATTTTCAAGATGGTCTCTAATTGTTCTATCTTTTTATTTTGTTGGGGTGCTGGGTAAACATTTCAACATCCAGCAGCTGTTGTGGCAGCCCCGGGGTGTGTGTCTATGGGTGCGTATGTAGAGTAAGGACTGGGACATGGCAGTATCGTTTTGATGCCGCTCAGCCATTCAGCAATGTGACATGATTGTTCCCAATACAATTAGATGGAATGCGTGGCAAGCATTTTCGAAGCACTGTAACTGTAAAATCTTCACATGAAACAATGTGTGCAAATAATGGTCTGAGGACCTTTCAGTGTCCTTGTCTGAACTTTGATTATGTACCTGGTTCCATATCTAGAATTACTATTATTTCTGCAAGTTCACTTGCTAATTCTATGTCCTCTGTCTTATCTCCATTTTAAATCCTGTGACCATCAAAACTATACTGCAGTCTAATAGGATATTTTTTCCTTCTTTGTTTGCATGTGTGTGGAATTGTGTGGATTCCTTTCGGCATTTACAGCATTTACATTTCAATATGTTGATTAGATGTGTACATGCACATTTTGAATGTGCATGTGTGTACAGCCCCCTCTACAAATAAAGAACAAGCATGGTTGTTCACGCATACGGTACATGCTGCATACTGTATATGTAGTTTCCTATGGCTGCAGTATTTGCTTTACATTCACAAGCTTGAGACTACTGCTGCTCCAAATACATTTTCAGTTATTCCAATAACGCACACTCTTTCTCTTCTACTCTTACCCTTTCCTCCTTCCCTCCCTCTATTCAAGTACATCTTTAATGAACCACAGCAGCTCAAGCATTTAGTCAATTCAAATTAATATTTGAGTATACCCATGCTATTTCACTCAGTCAAACCTCCACCATCCCACCATATTAGAGCAGGAGGAATCAGATGTGATTGTCTTGTGATAATTTAGATCATTTAGGCCCACAGCAATGATAAAAATAAATAAATAAATTTACTGTTAAAAAAAAAATCGTTTATCTTCTGTCACTATGATAGCTCTTCACTCACTGCTGTCTGAGGTAAAAGCAGTCAGTGGCATAATTCTTAAATTAAAGCTCATGTTTGCCCACCACAGTCTGAGGGGTTAGCTACAAACATCTCCCTGCAGTAATCAGACTTTGACTCTAATCCTATTAAATAACGACCTAAAAAAGTAAAGCTCACTGTCCTAATTGTGACTGTATGTTCAGCTTTCTTTAAAATAACAAACATGTATTACTTTAGGAAAACACGAGATTAAAGTAACTGTAAAGAGATCAAAATTAGAAAGTTTTAGAAGTGGCAAATATTACTCTAAACCTGTAAACCGTAAACAGTAAGGGTTAGGGTAAATGCACAGTAGCACTGGAAAATTCACCAATGACCACTGAATAAGCAATGCTTGGCAGTCTGTCCCATGAAACCCATGCATAATATTCACCATAATTGGTGCAGATAGCTGCGCTGCTTATTTCACTGTCAAATTAATTTATGTAGGGCGTGATATAAATTCCCTATGGAGGGTCCATCTGCAGTGCAGTGTGTATTACTGTAGAGGTTTGAGAGGTTGCACAGTGAATCCCTATCAACATAATCTCATGGAAATATCTAGAATGCAAATAAGAGCCTGTGAGATGCATATTATAAACTACACTTGGAAAAAAAAGGTCACTATAAAGTAAAGTAATATCTTTGAATATCTTCCTTTTTCCAAAAAAAATTCATTTGTAAGTAAATGTGAGCAGTTACACAAGCAGTGCTCCTTAAATAAAAACACAAACGAAATACTCAATTAGCAAAACTTCAGTGGGTGGAGCTTTTTGGAGGGCATTGCCACCCCTGGGTGACACCTCTGCCGGAGCACCTGTCCTCAGGGGAGGAAAGTCTGATAAGCATGATGTTTGTTTTTGTCTGACACAGGCTCACCACCAGTGGTCTGGTTTGAAACATTAAATGAGGAAAATGTTCCCAGTAGGACCATTAGATAGATAGATAGATAGATAGATAGATAGATAGATAGATAGATAGATAGATAGATAGATAGATACATTTATCAGCTCAAATATATTAAGACAGACAGAGGACAAACACAGACACAGACAGTTAAACACTTGAGAGAGAGAGAGAGACATGAAACAGACAGACCGAGTAATAGGCAGCCAGACAAAGGCAGACATGCAGTAAAAAATATGCAGACACAATTACAGGTAGACCTACCAAATGCTGCAGTCTTCCCCCATCTAATGTTAGCATCCAAACCATAAGATCAACTTTAGACTGCACTGACTGCAGTCTTAAGATTGTGGTAAAAGATATTGCAACAGAAATTAATAAAAGGTAAATAAAAAATTGAAGAAAGGATGGATTGTTGCAGGATGGAAGAACAGATGGAGGAATAAAAGAATGAAAAATTTAGACGTCAGGGGAGGACAGTGTATGAGTATGTGTGTGCGTGTTTGGGTGTTTCGTGAACTCAAATAGCAGCAACCTTTCCCTGGAAGATGCTTTAATGGCCCTCATTCTGATCTTTGTCTGACACATTAGCCAAAGGTAGATTAGTCTGTCTCCACACTGTGTAATTACACACACACACACATTCACACGCAGAAGCATTTAATCCTAGTGTGGTACTAATTTGTACGTCTCATCTCCATACCTACTTCATCCATTTTGTAATAGAAGATTATACATTTATCATGCACATGCTCTCATCTCACGGTTCTCTGTACACCCTGACGAGTTCCTCTTAGTTTTGAGTGAAGAGTGACTATGCAGTTAAAAAAACACAACAGATGCATCTGTGTGAACCCACTACTGCAGAAAGAGCAGAGTAAATCCAGTACTGAACGTCCTGGAATGACTGTTAATGAACAACAGTCAATGCTGAAGAGTTTTGTCTTCTTCATCAACTTTGGTGTCCAAACATTCACATTATATACCAATGATTTTAAGGTAGCAAAAAGCAATGCATATGTTTCAGGGACCAGCGCTCAAACAACCTCTCAAAGGACTGAGTCACACTGGATCAACTCAAGCGCTTTTTCTATACAGAAATCACAGTCAGTGCAGGGCTGATGGTTGTAGGGATAGCAGCAAATTTCATTTTGTTTCCCCTCAAAGGGAAGTTTCGAAAGTAGCGAATTTCGTTTTGTTTCCCTTGGCCACCAGTGCATCACCTGGGCCACATGGCTGGCAGCTGTTAGCCATCAACGAGCCGTCAAAAATGGAATGTTTGAACGAATGGTTTTTTTTGGGGTGTTTTTTTTTTTTTGCTTTATTGCTTATTCTCCTCCCAACATGTCCTCCTAGCAATGTAATGTACTGTAACATCTGACTGAACATCTCCACTATCTACACTCATATGAATACAGTTAATAGGGTATTAAAAAAAACATACTTATCTGTACTCATCTTTATCATAACATAAAGATCTGGTCTGTAGCCTGTTGTCTTATTGACACGTAACTATCCAACTTTTCCATTTTTTCCTGATCAGCTTCAAGTGACTGCATTCATATATCAGACTCCCCTCTCTTTGGTCGCATTTTTGGCCATTATTTGTCTTGATAACAGCAGCCTCTTCAGACTCTGAACTTTTCTCTGAACTCATCTGATTCAGATTTCACGAATCCCTACAAGCTCTTATATTCCCAATCAGCCAGTCAGCCATTGCAAGTTAATCTGTCTTGGGGTGTCCTGGGGGCCTAGGGGTTTAAGATGCTGACTACGTAATTGCAGTATTCTAGGTTCGTCATCCCCTATCTGTCTCCCCTCATTTCTTGTCAGCTGACTGTCAAATAAAAGCAAAAAATGCCTCTAATACTTACAAATAAAGGTAATCTATCTCAGATTTCTGTCTGTCTCATCCTTGCGATATGATTATTTAGTCAGGCAAATAATCACCAGCTGCCACTGAGACTCTTGACACATTAAAACAACCAAAAATGATGAGAGGACGGCTTGTATCTTCTTGATGCTGGGTAGATTTTTACTATATGTCACTGCAAACTGACAACAGTGAGATTTCATGTTGAGGAAATCTGACCCCTTTAACCCTCATCATGCTCCAAGGCAAGTGATTATTGGTAGAACAGAAAAAAATCTGATAATGTTCTACCGTGGGGCACTGTGTTGTGTCTATCAGGTGTGTATGGAGTCGTGATCAGAGACACAAGGAATTGCAAGTATTAGGCTTTTGTGTTTGCTACAATACAGAGACTGCTCAGCCTTTGCAGAGATCAATGACACATACACCCAGTATGTATACATAAAGAGGTTGTGTGTGCCACAGCTAAGCTGTGAAAAACAGATGTTTGTTGCTGAAAGATATCGTTTTACATGGAGTAAGACAGATTCATTATTTTATCCTACATATAAAATCCTGCATGCTTTCCATAAATTCACAGTCTCTTGTTGGTTCTGTCTCTAGCTGTCTCTGTCTCTCACACATACTTGAAAAGACAAGCACACACACACACACACACTGAGCTGATGCACAGAGTGATGGTGTGGGAACCAGATCCGTATGACACTAGAACGTTCCACAGCCTCATTATGAGCTGGAGCCCGTCACTGCTAGAATACGAAGCCAGCGGCCATGAAGCAACTGTCACTCCTGCTTCTTCCATGTTTGTGCATGTGTGTTTTTACAGCATGTGTGTTTGTTGATTGTGTGTCTGGGTGCTTGTGTGTGAAAAAGATCTAGAGTGTCGAGAGGGAAAGCGAGAATGAGTGTGGTTACTGTAAGACCCCATGTATGTGCTGTATTCATGACAGCGAGAGAGGAAAGAAAATGCATCTGTGTGGAGTGTGAGAAAACAACCTGTGTGTGTGTGTGTGTGTGTGTGTGTGTGTGTGTGTGTGTTTGGTTCAGTTTGTTTGGAAACAGTCCCCCTTCCCAGGTGAAAGCTTTTAAGGGTTCTGTAATCTAGATTTTAAGCAATAATAAAGCAGTAAACAACTATTTTCTATGTAAAGATACAGTGGAGTAATGGTGTCCTGCACATAGAATGAAGTCATACCTTCTCTGTGTGTGTTGTAATCTGCCTTTCTCCACTTTTTGTTATGGGAACCGGTCTGAGATAGTGGGATGTTCATCCCTTTGAGCCCCTCCTGTTAAACCTTTGGCTTTCCCCAGGTTTAAAAACGCAGGCACCGCCCAAATGCAAACTGACACAGTGCAGGCTTCAGCGCTCAGGTGAAAGCAACAGTGTTCAGGTGAAAGCACCTTACAGAATTTCCTCCACTGAAGGAACCATTTTTTCATCTAAAAAGGTTCAGACAAAGAGAGGTGAGACCAGAGCAAAGGTTGAATGGCCATGGGGATAACTGACTTAAACCCCGGTCAGCCAGTGGACTGTCAAAAGTGTTGAAAGTTTGTGCAACAGAGGGTATATCCCAGCCTGAATTCTGGCTTTCTCAGTTGCACTGAAGTTTTTGTCAGCTCCAGTGTCTCTACCGGCTCCATCAGTCATTTGTGCAATGGCACATAAAGTCCAAGGTGCTCTGTCTTTACCAAGATGGAGAACCCTAGGAGCTGCTAAAGGGCTCCAGCTTGACTCAGAACTGATTTTTCTTCTCCTCCGTGTGTAAGTAACGTAATGCAACATAATGTTACATGGCCAGTAACATTAGCTGACTTGCTATTACCAATATTATGACTTTGTTCAGCAAATGTTCTAATGAAAGCTGGCTTACTGTCAGCATTGCTGTGGAGCATATCACGGTAATGCTAGCGTGGGCTAGTGGTTGTGGTTAGATTGAAATTTGTTGGCTCTCGTCTCCACAGGGTAACTTTATTCAATTGTGCCACTCGTGTGTTTCGTGGCCGCTTTCACTTGGCTCTGTGACACCTTGCTGAGTGAGAACATGAAGAGGGTGGGGGGCGGTTGACGAAGCGTTCATTTTAGTCTGAGATGTTCGTGGTCGAGTGCGACATCTAGTGGCAGTGACGATCATTTGCACAACCTTTAAGTCATTAACAGGTTAGAGAAATTCTCATCATAACACAGCATAATAAGCACCTACTGAATCAGTTTGAAACTAACATGTTTTCTGGAAGATCAAGAATGCATTGTTCACTTGGCTATATTATGTGGCTATATTATATATTTGAGGCTAAATATTTTTTCAGTTTGTGCTCAATAAACAAGATGACACTAAGAAATTTCTCAAACAACCACATGTACCAAGCAAAATGGAAATTTTGCTGAACAACAAACTCACACAGCCTTTCTCTCTATCAACAAGAGTCGCATTACAAGATACAAGCTGCTCATATAGTCCGTCTGATTTCACCTTCAGACATCACATTTGAAACCATAATCTTGACTTTTTTCTAGTGGGAGACTAGTTAATGTTCACAGATGTTAAATGGCTATAAGCTATATACAATAGTAGTGTGTCCTCTGGTAATAAATGCCTCTGATGTCTCTGATATTATGCACATCATGTGTTTTAATGACCATTGGTTGATGTTGGAGTATATTTTGATGGCAGTGATACTGTATGCATTCTGTATGGTTAAACTTGCCTTGGTTTATGTAGTTGGTTAAGTTTCATTCAGGTGCCAGGCTGGATGTCATATGATCTACTGGGCACCTGCATCATGTGACCTACAATAGTGGACACAAAGTGAGCCACATGACTCTGCTGCATCCACTAACATGGACTGCCTTAATACCCCTGAACTCTGTGTCTTCTAACTGAACTTTCACCTCTGACCTTGGCCAACCACCTGAAGGGAATATGATGCTCAGAGGTGGATATACAGTGTACATGCACTCACCTATATGCACATATGGAAGCCATGAAGGTTTACCATACAAGTAGAGACGTGTACTCACCACACATTGCACCAGGGGGGCAGCCAAAGACTCCTTTCCTTCTTCTCTTTATCCGAGCATGTTGTCAGTTTTTTCTTCTCCTCCGTCCTGCTGGTTTCTTTCACCTCCCTCTCCTCCTCCTCCTCCTCCCCCTCCCTGTCCCCCCTCTCACCACTGCTGTTCAGGTCCAGCTCTATCGCTGGTGGGGAGAATCCAGGCAACACATACACAGACACACACAAACACGCTCACACACACACAGCTCCGGGCGACGCTTTGACAATACACTCAGACACGGCTGGGTTCAAAGCTTGGCGCACATACGCACACATACACACACACACACACACACACACACAATGACACACCTCTACACCGCACACTCACACAAGCATAATGCACAAACACAGCTGAGCTCCTCGACAGTCCTTACACCCCCACGCCGCCACACACACACACGCAGCTGGTCTAGCCGCAGCTGGATGGAGGCTGTGGCGATGTGTCTTCCTGCGTTATTGCCGTGATGTTTTGAGAAGTCGGTGATTCAGGTAGGAGAGGAGGCTAACTCTACCTTGACGCCTTGACAACATTTATAGCCATCATGACTTTATTCAGTCATGGAGACAAAAACAAAATATACATCCTGCCTCCAGTTAAAGGATCCTTTGTGTTGATGCACATCAAAGCATCTCCACAGTTCCTCAAGCCATGACAGAAAAACTTCACCGGCCAAATCTGTGTAATGAGGAAATTTTCAGAGAGTTGGAACAGTTCCAAACAGTCCAGGACAAAATAATGAGAGGAAACATCTATGAATGCTACAGCAGTGTTTGGCTCATCTCATCTGCACCTGATGCACCTCATAGTGGCAGCCAATCCAAGATATAAATCTGTATTCATCAGCCACAGCTGGATCTTGTTCTTGTAGAGAAGAAGAAATTGTTCTAGTCCTGATGTGATCTCTCAAGTATCGATTCCCTTCTTACTTGCTGTTCCCACACAAGATAAAGGTCCAGTTCTCTCTGTAATCATTCCACACTCCCCAAGAAAATGCACAGCTGGCCAAAGAAATAAAAAATGAAAAATAAAAGCCCTCCAGGAGTCTTGGCTAATTTGTAGGTCTTGTCCTAATGCGCAGCAACTTCACCACACTCAGCTGTCCTCTGACACACTTTTAAAGGCAGCGTACAAATCCCTTAGAATAAAAAAGTCAACTGTGTTTCTTCCTTCTGCTTCTGTCTCTGTGGTGCAAGGAGTGAGCTCTTTTGAGAGTGGCCTGTCAGCATCAATATTTAACAGGAACCTCTTGCAGTGTTGCTGTCACAGTTAAAGTTTCCATGTTTCCATCGTTGTGCGTTGGGCCACAACTTCTCTAGTCTGTAGTGTTTTCAGTTTGGCTCTTATTAGCTACTGCTCTCTACTTGGTTGTTAGGTTTCACTCTTATCTAGCCTGATTTGCTTTTTATCTCCATGTCCTGGTCCTTGGCATTATCCGTTCTTTCTTTAACCTCTCTACTCTCCATGCCACTTTCTTCCTTTCCTGTGATCAACCTTCTTCTCAAGCTCATCTTCCCATGTGCAAACCTCAGTCATGTCCTCCCCCTGTAGCGAGACACAGTCACTCGGGACTTTCTCCCCTGTGGCCGCTCAAGTAGTTTTTCATTAAGTCTGTCCTCCTGTCCTTTGCAGTTCTATGTCCATTCTCTGCCCTGCAGCAAACCTTCATTCAACCTTCCCTCAACCGGCTTCAGTCATACCGAACTCTCCACTTTCTAAACTGACCCTCTTCTCGCCTTCCTCTCCCTGTAGCAAGCTGATTCACTTGCCCTATATCTCACTCACCGCCTGCCAGTGTGGCTGCTTCTGCCCTCATCCTGTCCTTCCTTTGTCTAATGACTGCTCAATTCTGGTCAAGTCCTCCTCTATTTCTCCCCCATATCGCTCTCATCGCTCCTCCGTCCCCCTCTACCTCTTCTCTTGCATGCAGAATACACAGTATTGTAGCTGCTGTGCTCTGACTCATACAGCTCTCTCACCTCCCTTTCCCTTCCAGAGGCTTGGAAATGTTCTTCTGTTTTTTTTTTTTTTTGTCTCCTCTCTCTAGCAACACGCCAGGATCTGTTCAGCATTTCTCTTTGTCCCAAACACCAAAATGATGCTTCTGCATCCTGCTGAGACAGATGGAAGGACAGCCTGTGGATAGACAGTCAAGCAGAGAGAGAGAAAAAGGAAAGAGGGAGTCACACTTTCCCCAACAGAGGCAGGAGTCTGCCTTTAAATGCTTGTCTGATTCTTTCTGTGATCTTGCTGCTGCTGACAGTCTCTTAGTTTGATTACAGGTGGCTTCTTTTCTCCTCTTCATACAGAGGGAACGTCTTTTCACTTGCTGTGGTCAGTGGTGCGAGTTTGCTTCTTTTTTCCTCTCTTTAACCCTTGCTGCTGCTGCTCCTTCAAGTCCACGTTTGTGAGTCTGGAAAAAAAAAAGAAAGAAAAATAAAGGATGAAAGAGTGGTAAACATTCCCTGAAAACACTAAAGTACAACAGAAGAGAGACTCTCTGAGAGAGAGAAAGACAAGGATTGAAGAAGAAGGATGTGGAGATGAATAAAAGAAAAAAAGAGATGCCTTCAGGATCTGTGGAAGTGACAGCAGAGGAGATATGGAGGGAAAGAGGAGGCAGGGAGGAGGAGGAGGGTGAAGAAGAGGGGGAGGAGGGAGGTTCTTGAGAAAAGCTTGTGTGGGTGGAATGGAGAGATGATTGTAAGATGGATATGGAGTGAAGCGAGAGGAGGAGCTTGTCAGGGAAGGGATGGAATGAAGAGAATGGATGGAGGGATGGAGGGATGAGTGGATAGAGGCATGTGGATGGATGGAGGGTTTGGTGGTGGATAGAGGGAGAGAAAGACAGGCACACACATGGATTTGTGGAGGGATGGATGACTGGTTTGACAGATTGACTGCTCTTCTATGACATAGAGGAAAAGATTTCATGCAGCTGTCATGGAAGAAAAGGCCTCTCCCAGTCTCTATTAGTCAGAACTATTCAAATCATCCTCTCATTCACAGCTACTTAATATTCTTTTTACCTGCATGGGAATCCTGTTGTGCTCTCTGACAATGCACTGCTCCCCTCCTCTCTCTTAATTTCTACCTCTCTCATCGATTCTCTCCATCCCTCTGTCTGCTCCTGCAGCCTCAGTCTGTGCTATCACTAAAATGCAGCATCCCTCTTCTCCCCCCCCTCCTCCTCCTCTCTCTGTCTCTCCCACTCTATTTCTTTCATTTCCCTCCCTCCCTCTCCCCCCTCTGCTCCTATTCTCTCTCCACCTCACCCTCTGTCTCTGCCCACGACTCCCCACATCCCATATTCCATCACCACCTCTCCACATTCCTCTCTCTCTTGCTGTCCTTTGCTTTCTTTTTTCCAACCCTCCCTCGCCAAGAGAAGCTTCCAGAACAGAGTGGACAGGCTCTAGGAGAGGACAATTCCCGGGACATGTGAACACCATTCATAACCCTGCAACATGAATAATACACACACACACAGTACATTCATATTTTCTCATATGCATGCACACATAAAACACACACACACACACACACACACACACACACACACACACGCCCTCTCTGTCCCTCTCTCTTTCTCCATCTGGCCAACAAAAACAAAGATACATCCTGCTGAAAAATGAACACACAGCAAGGTTTGTGTTATGCATGCATACCTGAACAACATTCACACTGCAGCCATACACACATACACACACACACACACACACATACACACACAAACACAGAACACCGAAGGCATTGATAATAAAAGAGGTTCTTCTGTGATGTGATATCACAGCTCAAGATAAGACTGAAGAATATATGGAGTGCTTGATCATATGACTGCAGACATGTACACACACACACACACACACACACACACATACTTGTACCTCTATCTTTGTGAGGACACTCATTGACATAATGTATTCCGTAGCCCCTTACCCTAACCTTAACCATCACAACTGAGTGCCTAATCCTAACCCTGACCCTGACCTTAACCTAAACCTAATTCTAACCATAACTCTAAAACCAAGTCTTAACCCTCAAAATGTGATTTGAAGGTGTCTCAAAAAGTGAGGACCGGCCAAAATGTCCTCACTTCCCCAAAATGTCCTCACTCTGTTAGTAAAATACTTTTTTTGGTCCTTACTATGTAGCAAGTACAACTACACACACACACACACACACACACGCACACACACACACACACACGCACACACACACACACACACAAACACACACACACACACAGACCGCACATGCTGGGTAAAAATGTTCCCATTTGAAATGAAAATTCTGTTTGACAAACAGCAACTGAATCATTGAACAAATAAATGAAACATCAGCCACATTGGGTTTGTGTGACAGGCAGAGAAAGAGAGAGATAGAAGAACAGAAAGAGAGGGAGAGAGAGTGTGTGTGTGTGTGTGTGTGTGTGTGTGTGTGTGTGTGTGTGTTCTGTCTGTGTGCATGTCTTATATGTCCGCATGTGTCTGTTGCCCCAATTTGAACATTAGTGCATACATGTGTAAACTATGACACGTATGTCTGTCACATCCTTTTTGTGTGTGTGTGTGTGTGTGTGTGTGTGTGTTTGTGTGTGTGTGTGTGTGTGTGTGTGTGTGTGTTTGTGTGTGTGTGTGTATGTGTGTGTGTGTGTGTGTGTGTGTGTGTGTGTGTGTGTGTGTGTGTGTGTGTGTTTGTGGAGCTGGTTAGAGCTGTCCTTTTGGCCTCTAGCATCACCCAGTGCCACCATCTGTGCTGCCAACCAGATGTCTGCACGAATGTGTATGCATGAGTGTGAAAGTGTGTGGGATCAGACCTTTATTTGGGTGAACTCATTAAAGATCAACATTTGTTATGCTGGTTATTGTTTTGTCGAAATTATATTTTTGCATTTCTTACGTTTGAGTGTCTGTAAAGACTTTGACTCAACTAGGTCACAGGATAAACCTTAGAGTCTTGGATTAATTTTGATATCCTAAAGACTCATTCATCTGTTTTTGGGTTACTGCTTCTGAATATGTTTAAATGTAATGCCAAGTTGTTTCATTTCTTTGACAAAAATTGCGCTGAAATATATTCGGCAACAATCTTTTTGCTGATGAAGATGAGACCTTGACGAGACAAAGCTGACCTTATTAAATAAGTGTGATGAAATCACAACATCAATGAGGAAAAAAGAGTAAAAAAAAACTACAAAATCCCTTTAATCGATGACAAAAGAGGGAGTAAAATTAAAGTGTTTATTTCAAAGACATAATCGCTTCACATTTCCTTTTCTCTTCCTGTACACTTGAATCGTCTTACATTTGTATTTCAGCTATTGGCTTCCATATATCATTAGCTTGTTGACCTAGCTTCCAATCAAACTACACAGATTCACAGTAAAGCAACATGCTGACAAATCTGGTCCTGTTATTTAGGAGGTCAAGCACAGCACTGAAGGTGTGATAAGGTACAATGATACTTTTTCTTTTTATAGACCTTGTATTTTTATGTTTTTCTTTGTCTTTCTGTTCAGTCAACAATCCGGTACACCATATAACCAAAAACTTGATAGGTCATGATAGGTCATCTTTGGGTCAATAAAACAATCTCTCATCACACTATCAGTCCAAGATTCAACTCATGTTTTGACATGTAAAACCAATTCCTGAACTCCAGCAAATATACTGTAGTCTAGTCAAGATTAATCTAAATTAATGCCAGAAATCTGAGTTTGACTTTCTGAAGTTTTGTGCTTCTGCCATATCTTCAACATATTCAAAATGAAGTATCTCTTGGATGTGAACAGCATATTTATGTTCATGACATGCAGTGAGTTTGGCAGCAAAGACAGACAAGGGATTGGAAGTGAGCCACATCTGTGCATTTCTTTGCCACAACTGTTTAGCATCCTCTTTTCTCCAAAACCAGTCCGGTCTTTACTGCATGTGTAGAAGGTGTCTCTGGAACACCCTTACTTTGACTGTCTCACAGGTTTTCATGTTTGAGATGAAGATGACACCACTGACGAGATTCAGTTCTGGCCATTGGGTTGATCTCAAATTTCACTCTGTTCTATGATGACAAATGGTTTAAAAGAATTGAAGAAATGTTGGTCATTGTCCTATTATCCTACATCTGTCATGTTACAGCTTTTAAATCCCATATACGTTGTAGAACTGATAATCATGACTAATAACCATTGGTTTTAAACGTGTACTTTCTATTTCTTATGTTGATGAGTGAATAGATTAAACATTAGCACAGTTCTGTCAGGAACTATTACATCATGCATTTCTGACCATTTGACTGTGACAAAGTTGGATATGAAGACATGAACAGGAAGTAGAACATATCTCTTTGGTCACCCAGTAAAGAGAGAGGAGTGAGAGAGGCAGCTATACTGTAGCACTGGAAACACACTATCAACATAGTCCACAGTTGATTCTGTGCAATATTTAAGAAACTGTCAAAATGATTAGTCTTAACATATAAAAAAATAAACTCTCATGGCGATGCCCACGCCATCTCTGTCTCATGTCTCTTGCAGTAAAACCTCTCAACAGTCATCCATGTAGGAGATGAATTCTGGATGCATTTCAGTGCCAGATATGTCACGTCAAGTCAGCATGATTGTACTTTTCATTTCAAAGGCTCCCCCAACTGTGACAGAGAAAAACATCTTATCTTACCATCTATCTGTAGCTTGACTGCAGGTTCCACCATGCCTCTTCTGATCCCGCCTGGTCTTTATCCACGGTGTGCCTGACTGACTACCCTGGAGACTGTGCTTCAACTCCACCTGTCTTGTCTTACTGAGAGTCTTTGTTTGCATACAAAATGTGCCTGGATGCATTACAGTGAATATTAATTCAGACAACTACTGGCAGAGAAGCATCTGAATTTCTGGTCAATTTTCTCTGAAGGGTATACACAAGGCTCTGGTGCAGATGTCTACATACCCACCAATTTGTTATGTCCACACACACAGTCCACACACAGTCCATTACGCTACAAGGGTACCAACTGCGCAGCAGCTGGCCGCTGAGTTAGTTTAAGGGTGTCTGCTGCTATCCTCACCTCTACAGTTCCTCTTTAAAAGAAGTCAAAGACTAAAATAAAAGAGAATGACTGTCAGAGGCTTCACTCTCTTACTTAGGTTCTAAAAATCAGTCCACTGACTGATTAAATCACACGTAGCCCAGAAGTTCAGATGAAGGAGGACAGAATAAAATCCAGAGAGAGTGTGTAGAAAGGTGCATTATTTGCACGTGTGTGTGTGTGTGTGTGTGTGTGTGTGTAGAAATAGAAATAAACAACATAAGATTATTGTAGTACCAATTATTACCTAAATAACAGCTTGTTAAATAGCTTAACCCTATAATGCCAAATGCATCAAATTTGATACAAGCATTTCTGAGACCTATTGCATCACCTTATGGTAAAAACTTCACTCAAAACCCTCTTGTATCCAATATGATACTTGTCTTCCAACCCCTGGTGGATACCTTTATCACTACAACAATTCAAACACAGTACATGGGACAATCCAAGTTGGCCACCTTCAGAGAGTTCCCAACTCACTGGATCAAGGTAAAGAAAATTGCAATTTTTACAATTTTCCAGTGACATTTTCTTTGAAATTTTTAGTAATATTCTAACATGAACACTTAATCTGTTGAAGCAAGTTATAATTACATAATTTTTTGCATTTTAGTATGTAGTAAAATCGTGTATAAAATTTGGAAAAACCTATATGCAAATAATTTTTTGTAATTTTTTTTTTCAAATTTTGTGAAAGGGCCAAATAAAGGTTCCAGATTCAAGAAATCAGAATTTTCTGTCCATTATTTCTGGGGTCAGGCATTACAGGGTTAAATATGAACATAAAATTACAACAAAATGCACTTACAGTTCAATGGACGCACACAACAAGAAAGCAAAGGCATTCACACCCAAACTCAACTGATCTCTCTGAAAACTCACTAAACTCAGAGAAAAAAACCCAAACTTGGAACCACATCACTCTGTGAGGGGTAGTGTGGAATAATCCAACTGGTACTGGTACTAACAAAGACAACTAAATGTGCTTGAATGTCGCCATTTTGATTGGATTTTGATCTATTGCACATGTATGTATGTAACAAGCTGTGAACACAACAATGATATATGATCACCTTTCACTGATTTAACTTATTAGCAAATAGCTGTCTATTTAAACATCCAGCTGTTTCATGTTTCTAGCAGCCTGGTAAGTTCAACATTCAGTCTTTAAGCTCTTTAAGCTCAGTTTTGGTCTCTCCTGACACCTGAAGGAAAAATCTGTCTCTTAAGTTGCAAACTGTGTCTGTCTGTTGTTTGGTCCTGGCCAGGTAGTGTACAGTGGGCTTTTAGATATTTTTCACTGAAAACAAAGTGCTGTAGTTGCCTAACCTTAACCACAAATCAACATCAGTGAAATATGGTCCTGATGTCAGGTTTAATGCCCAAAAGAGTGATTTGAAATTAAGAAATATATTTTATGTGGAGATGTTCTTAACATAAGCAGCGGGTTTAAATATCTATAAATGACGAGTGATGTGACGAGGGGATGTTACTGATGTTTTTGCCCAGATTTTATGATGTCGGGCATGTTCATAGGCATAAATGTTCCCACATGTCAGGCAGTGATGAGAAACCTCATGTACAGCTACATGCACTCTACATATTGGATGAGGTACAGAGGGGCAGTGCTGACACAGTGGTTAATCCTACTAAATACTTTAGAGATGTGGCAACTCTGCTCCAGGAGTCTAGTTTATGTGATGTGAATTTTATGTTTTACTTGGAAAGAGACAGACAGATAATGGGGGGGCGGGGGGGGGGGGGGGGGGGGATATATAAATATAAACACTGACACATGCAAATCTGGCAGCAGACAGGCGCATACACAGGGACAGGAAGCACACACATACACATAGCAGGCATATACATCTTTTTGCTCATTCCAAAGTTTGCTGCGTCATTACCCTCACCCTGCTTTCTTTTCCTTCATCTGTCTTCCATGTTTTCCTCCTATCTCTCCTCCCTCACTTTGCAAACCCGAACTTGCCTTTATGAAAAGTTCTACTTTAAACAGCAGAGCAGAGTTGCACAAAGAGGAGAGTCAAGAGAGTGATTAAGACAGAAATAAAGAGACAGCGGGAGAGAGGGAGAGGGAGAGCTAAATTAGGAACAAAAGACAAGACACTGGGGGGAAGTATCTGGGCGTGTGTGCTCATGCGTGGATTCCATGTGCATGCTTGCATGTTTTTGTGCATCTTTACAAAACCCTTATAAAACCGTAGGCTACTTAATTGCTTCTCCCACTTGCATTTTGTTCTGTTTTGAAGATCTTCTGGGATGTAATTAACTTGTAGAACTCATAAAACAACATTTCTCAGATTACTTTTAGAAAAGGCAAATTAAGAATATTATAAAATAAAATATTTGTTATCAGGTAATCACATGAAAGAATGAAGCATAAAACGCAGAGTATGTAAGTTTGTGACTTAACTGGCAATATGATTTATGTTCCTGCTAATGTGCAAGAAAAGTAACATTAAATAGAAAAAAAAACCACCTATAATTCCACTTATTGTTGCTTTCGTCGAAGAACAAGCTTTTTTCAATGGTAGTGTTCTCTCTTTATTCCAGAAGGGGAAGTAGTTTACTGTGAATCAATAGGACATCCTAGCCATTCCTCTTGAGCCCCATCCAGTTCAGGGATGTTCATCGTCTTAATCAGACATAGATCCATTAGAGATAATTAACATCACAGTTAAATTGTCTGCTGGCAAAGATTATTGTCACTTTTGTGCGATCATTTTCTGCTCCCTCTCTCTCTGCACTCCTTTTTTCCCCCATATATCTTGTCTCTCTTTATTTGTCCTAAAAGATAGTATATCAATCCCCCCACCCCACCCATTCCACACATCCACCCACCCACACACCCACATACACACATGTACACACTTACAGTAGAGAGCTAACCTGAAGGCAATGGGTAACATATCAATGTCACCATCATAAAACACAAAACTGTGTTATGCATGTGCATGTCCACATTTGCATTTCTCTTAACGTATATACACAGATGCATATGTTTTTTTTTCCTGGATAAATCTGGGTCAACAGCAGTAGCTGTAATAAACTGCACAGGGTGATGGCTCTCCCTCGTGTTGATGTTTGGGACTGCAGGATGTTTTGTGATAGATTGTTTCTTACAGTGTATAGTTTGTATTATAGACATGATTGTTGTGAGTGGATACTGTATGTAATCAATATATTTCAATGAGTCTTAGTCTCAATGCATCACTATATTTATTCATTTTAGCCCCTGCGGTTTTTAAATATGGGAAATCAATTGATGACTGGTTGCCCCAGAATCTCTTAAATTAGAACTGTGCATCATTGATTTGCTTTGATTTGATTTTTTTAAATTATAAAAGCAGAATGCTTATAGAGAAAAAACCATATATAGTACATGTTGGTCACTGCATCCTCAGCAGCCGCTGGCTGGTGAAAGCATGCACTGCCATGTGCTGATCCCCTGCTTGACTAAAGCTGCTCAGGTGTGTGTACATGCATGTAGGCGACTCACTTTGCATCTGAAACTCATTCCCCAGGCTATAGCTCCTGCTGAAATGTGTTTCCAGTCACCTCACTTTGGTAAATAAGAGCAAGAAAAATCCTGCGTTTGAAACAATGTCTCTCTTGAGGCTTTAGTTAACACGGTATAGAACATCCCGAACAGCTGTGACCAGCTAGATTAAAGCACTCTGACTGAGTAAGCATCTGGCTGATAATATTTAGAGAGACTGTCAAAAATCTGCAGATGGTTCAATCAATGAAAACAGAACAAGCTCACTGACTCGTTTCTCTCGGGATAAATGACGTATTTATCTGTCTACAGGAAACAGTTTCCCATACTTTGATAAATATGATTTAACACAACTGTATTTCTAATTGCTTTGCAATATAAGATACATTTCAAACATGACTTTGTACCTCTTCTAATGGAGCCATTCATGAGAACTAAATTTGATAAGACAATCTGTTGATTGATTGTGTGATTGACATGCATGACTCAGTTGGCTCATTATGCTGTAGACTTCATTGTAGTGACAGATGTAGGGATAAATTATTTTCTTCATAGCGTAAATTTTGAAAACTGATGAAAACATTATCTACCACATACAGTATATGACTCATCCACTGCTCTTTTTAACATCAGCCACTGGTGATAAAACTTGGTACATGACTGCCTCCTCCTGGTCAAGGAGCAGTAGCAAAAAAAATAAAAAATGATATCATTTGTTTACATTGTACTGTGTCTGAAGAGTCTGGATGATATTTAATTTAAACCAACTCTTAGAGTGAGGTCATCTTTGACATGGCTGTCTGTAATATAATCATACATTACATACATTACATCCATGGGAAACATTTTGTGCTACCATAGATTACTGTCATCTGTCACAGTTCATTTGCTCCAGTGGCGTCTTGCCAACCCTACTCCTCAGCTCTAAAATAAGACTCAAATACTTTTGCTTTGCCAGGTCTGCTCTCAGTGCGGGTTCAGTGCAGTGCAGGCGAAGGATCTTTCTGATGCACTCAGACTCCACATATACTGTGCTGTATATAACCATATACATGCAATCAAAACAATAACAAAAGACAGCATTTGCTGACATTGTGGAGTAGCGTGGGATCATGGGAGTTGTTGTTTTCACCACCATTACCATAAGCTTCTCCCTGTTTGGATTCCTTCAGTGTTTACTGTTTCGTTATTATCATATATTTTTTTCTTCAAGATTCATTTACTCCAATTAATGTGCCTGAGCACTGCTTCTGTCTTCACTCATCTGTTGACTTATTAGTTTGATGCTTTTATAACTGTGTTTCATATGTTTCATTACCATACATTCACATGGCCATGACTCTACATCATTCTCTGCCAAAGCCATCTAGTGATTCTTTTCTACCACTTTTTGTTGACTGTATGCCATTTGGCCTTTGGAGTTAAGTTGATGATTATTTCCACAGGCAAATATTAAATAAAAATGTAGAGAGATAATGTAGGAAATTCAAAAGACTTCCCATTCATATTTCAGTGGAAACCAAAACTTTTATTCTCGCCTGATTCTGTCATGAACATTTTTTTAGTCAAATTATAGTTTAAAAAACTATCAAAAACTACTGAACTGAGATTCCTTTAGAGCTACAGTATAACCCAGCAGCACTGTCTGAAGCATTGAATTTCAGAAGGCAGGACTGCTGGACCTTCTCACCCCCAAAACAAATTCAGTTTCAGATAGCAAGATGTTGTTGAATATTTTACATGCCTGTAAGGTATCTTCTCCAAAACTGTATGTAACATGGGCAGAATATTTACATATGTGTGAACATTTGTTTCTTTTTTCCTTTTGTGAGTCACCATCCTTCAGCTCATCAGAAAACACTGGCAGAGAATAATAGACAATCACAAGAAAATGACTTTGCTGTTAAATCTCTTTATGTAAAACTGGAAACTTTTATCACATTCATCGTACAGAATGTCCAGCATTTCCTTGTTAAAACTCTTTGGATTTTTTTCACAAACTACATTCAAAAAAGTATCAAAATGCAAATAGAAAATAGACCTGCTGAAATTGTACAATACAAAAATACAAACATCTTCTATGCCCAGCTAACAGGATTGGGCGGCTTTTCTCCCGTAAATATGTAAACAGAACAGGTTTCTCTGAAACTAACTTCCTCCATTTCAACCAGTTTTTGGTAAATTAACATTTTCAAATGTCTAAAAAGTGAAAAAGTAACAAACATTATTCTACAACACTGGTGCATTGTCTTGTTTGTCATGACCCTGAAGTGCCAGGTCACACCAGAGAGTGGCACAGTGAAATTCATCTGGGCGTACGTTGAAGTAAATGTTGCCTGAAGCTACAGACACTTACGTAGAGACTATTTGGACTCATGGTCACTAACCACACAGTTAGCGCAGTTATTTCAAGGAAACGCACTTTTACCATCCACTCCTGTGTCATTACTGGCAGGAGTAGATGGAAACCACACCGCGTCTCGTTTTGTGGAGCAGATTACACTTTAGCAGAGCAGAGTTATAAATATGGATGGTTGGACGTGTGAATTTGCAAAGTTCACAATTGTATGCAGATTTATTTCGCTTCTGCAACTCAGTTGAAATAACTTGATTTGGCCGAAATTGCTGCTGTCTCGAATGGTGGACCAGGTCATTACCCAGTGGTTAAGAAGAATTCAGCAGATTTCCTAGGCTGGTTACTGTCACTATTCACTATAATCATTGGTGTTACTCTATGGGCGTGGTTAGTTTTTACACAACAGAGGACTGAGTGAGTTAAGGAGAAACTGTCTTCAAAAAGGATCAGACGAAGCGCACAAAAGGACCCAAGCAGGGACATGCACCTCCTCCATGCTCCTCCATTCTTTGTTGGAGGTGCGTAGTAAGAACTGTAAGGTAATGCAGATAGACAACAGAGCATTTAGCAGAGGGTGGGTATTAAAAAATGGAACATCAATATGCAAATCAGGCAAACAAGTAAAAATACAATTCATGTAGATTTTGGCAAACTGACTTCAACATTCATGCTTGAAAATGTGCAGTCTGTTATAATCTTTTATAACTTCTTCAAATGCTCTCTTCTTCTCTGCTCGTCTCCTCCTAATTCTGTCACTTCCTATGTGCGACAGAAACATACATCACTCCACTGTCTCCTCCTTTCCTTCCAATGCTTTCCTACTTTTCACCCCTCTGTGCTAACGGCAAATCACCCCAACATCTTCCCCATGTGAGCAGTTGTGTTTCCCAACTCTGGATCTCTTGCATTCCAGCAGCGATCTCTCCCCGCCCTCGCACTCCACGTCGTCCAGGAAGATCCTGACGCTGTTGTCTGCCTCCCCCAGCGCAGCCCTCTTCATCACCGCCACAGCCGTCGTGAAGCCCATCTGTCGACACACCACTGTGCCTGCCTTGCTGGTGAAAAGGTCATCACACACTGTTCCCCACTCTCCTCGGATAAAGATCTCCACTCTGCCTCGATCTGATAAACCATCAGCGCTCACCAGTCGCACCGAGCCGACCCTCAATCTTCTCCCTCCTCTTCCTCTTTTGTAACCGCGACCTCTGCCTCTTACTCTGGGCCTCTTATATATTTGGTTGCCCTCCCCAGCACTTTCCAGCTTCTCCCCAAGCCCCAGCTTCTCTTCTTGTGTTTTAGGCAGCATAGTGTTGATTGGTGGTCTCTGGGGCTTGTAGGAGAAAACTGTGGGTTTCTGGCTCCAATATGGTGGACGTGGTGTGGTCAGTGCTCCGGGATGATCAGGATAATGTGTAGAGGATGTTGTGAATGGAGAAGGAGGAAGCTGAGTCGAGGTTGAAGGTTGGAAGGTGGTACTAGGGGGATACTGAAGGGGTCTCCCATGTCTCCTTGTTGGACGTGTGGTGATGATTGGAGTTTGAGCAATCCTAGAGGAGACTGCAGTCATGACGGTTGTGCGATAACCTGAGGGAGAGACAGAATCACCCTCTTTATTTGAATATATGTAGATTAACAGTGTGTTAAAGTTTGTTTTGTTTTTTTTGCTTTTTTTTGTTGTTGTTGTTTTGTTTTTCTTTAAAGTAATACACATATACAGTAAGTCTGAAGATACCTCCAGCAGCTGGTTAGCTTAGCCTACAGCACAAAGACTGAATACAGGGAAACAAAATTTGCTTCCAGCTTTGTTTTGTTGTTTTCACTTTGGCTTATGTACAAAGTAAACATACCAAACAAATTAATTAGTGAGCTTTAGACGTGCTGGTAGCTGATTCTGTTACAGAGTCAGGTTAGCTGTTTCCACTCTTTATGCTAGGCTAGGCTAACTGGTCAAACATGAGAATGGTATCTTCTCTTCTAATGTGTGTCAAGAAAGTGAATACGCATATTTCCCAAAATGTTAAACTATTCCTTTAACTAATACAAGAAAGTGGTGTTAAGCGCTGAGTATGTTTCATGACCATACTATATTACTACAGCCATTTAGGGAACTGTTTGCCTTGAAGGCAGGAAAAGAAAGGACATAAACACAGACACACAAAGATGAATGTCCAAACTGAGGCTGATGCAGAACCATTTATTCAAAATAAATAAAGCCAATGTACCTGATTTAACTTAAAGTAGTGCAAATACTCAACACATAGATAAGCACCATTTATCCTGCTTTAGACTCTTGTACCAGCCAAAGAATAGCATATAAGCAGGAAATTAAAGTTGGGAATGAAAGCCATTTTAGCTAATTCTTTTACCTGAGTTTGATATTAGCTTTTGCAAATGGCTCATCCCCCAGTTTACATCTGCACAGGCAAACTTGTTAATTAATAATATACCCTGTAGTCAAGACACTCCTGTAATTAATATTAAATTTCTAACAGTTTAACTGCAATTTTATTAACATTTAATGCTGTGAATACAGCTTTAATTTGTTACTCCTTCCACAATTTGGAGGATTAGTGTCTTTTCGTTTAACTCTTCCAGTGCAGAGATGTTGCAAAGTAAGTGCAAAGACTGAAAAAATGCATAAGTAAAAGAACAAAATTCCATCAAAGAATTACCTGTTTTGGTGGATATGGAATTATGGAATCTCAGAAGAGGTTAAAAAAACAGACAAAAAAACAACTATTTATCAATAGCCTATCAAAAAATTGTTTTATCTATTTTAATAGGCAATTTGATTATAATTTAAAAACAATAAAATTGATCTTGAGTTGAGTAATTTCAGTGGATTGTTAAAGAGTTTTTTTTTCAAGTATTGTACAAAACAACCAATAGAACGATTTACAATAAATATATTACTATCTCATTTACCAATTAAGCCTACTTCCTATCACTGTCATTTATTTATCACCTCACTTTTTAGCACTTGTTTAATCATTTAATTATCTTTTTCTATTTGTACCATTCAAAACAGACATGTCTAAAATAGCTATGTAGTTCATCTCTAACATAATGTATAAACTTGAATGAAATAGCTTTCAGCTTTCTTGTCTACACAGTAAAACTTTTATGGACTTTGGATAAATTGCTATTATAGCCAGAATTGCACTATAATAAAGTCCATATCTATGCTGCAGTACGAAAGTGATATACAGATCAAAAAGTAGGGAAATATCCATTTGCATATTTACAGTAAACTTAGCTGCAAAATAATTTAAATGTCATATTTTATATGATTTTATTACCATATAACTTTAGGTCACTAGACAGCCTGCAACTGACATTTGCAGCATCTACCCCAGTGACCATTCTGTGCAATACTGATTTATAGTTTTCTAATACTATTATTCTAAATATTCTAAAAGTGGTGTGGTTTTATCATTTGAAAGTAAATTGCAAAGAATCTTCCATTTGAAAATATGCCTGAAGATGGAAAATATTAATTCAGCTATTAACATGTCAAAATGTAAAACAGAAATAGAGCGCAGAAGAAGAAACCACCTGGTTTGGCGCTGGTTGCTTCTCCCCGAGGCAAGGTGTGCACTGCTCTACTGGTAGGTTTAATGTTAGCCCTGACAGTCGACTTAGTGGTTGGGTAAGTAATGGACCTAGTGGCTGGGTTAGCAGTTGACCTAGAAGTCGTATAATCTGTGGAGCTGGCTTGGTAAACAGGTGCACCAGTGGGCCTACCAGAGGGCGTAGTTGTGCCAGGAGTTGTTGCCATGGCCATCTGGACAGTTGTGCGTAAGGTTGTTGGTTTTATTGTTGTAGCTGGGGTTGTTTTTCTTGTTGTTGCTTTTACAGTTGATGTTGTTGGTGGTAATGTTGTCTTTCTCATTGTTTTTCTTGTTGTCTGCAATATTGGTTTTCTTGTTGTTGCTGTTGTTGGTGGTAATGTTGGTTTTGTTGTTGTTGTTGTTTTTCTTGTTGTTGCTGTTGTTGGTGGTAATGTTGGTTTTGTTGTTGTTGTTGTTGTTGTTGTTTTTCTTGTTGTTGCTGTTGCTGTTGTTGGTGGTGCTAGCTGTGTTTTTCTTATTGTTTTTCTTGTTGGCATTGGTGGTTTTATTATTATTATAGGTTTTCTTTGTGTTCTTTTTGTTGTTGTGGTAGTTTTTCTTGTGGTCGTCGTGGGAACAGCTGTTGTGGTCGGTTTCTTGTTGATTACAAACTCTGCAAACATGAAATGGAAGAAATAAAGACATTTGTATAGCGTCAAAAAACCTAGCCAGGCTCTGAAACACATATCCACACTATTTAACTACATGTTGCACATTGACAACATAGTGAGAATAACAGACATGATTATTTTGTTATCATTTAAAAGATGAGAATAATTAGTTTTGGTAAAAATGTTTGCATAAAGACCAACGACAAAAACAAACAACAAAACAACGAAACTAGGAAGTAAATATTATTTTAAAATTAACCTTACCTTCTTTGGGGTGGAAGTGAATCAGTTTTCCCTTTATCTGAACATGTGAAGGCTTGATGATGCATTTTCCTGGTGGAGCTCGCCTGTGTGGTCACCAGAGAAAGGATTAACACATGCAGATGTAGATGCTTTCTGAGCTCTGTAGCTTTTTCTAGTACTTAGTAGTAAGTAATTTTAGTGTATAATAGGAATTTGTAGTTATATATATTTAGTTTATAAGTAAAGGTCTACATAATCCACAGAGTTAGTTGATAGTTAGTTTCTTTTAGTTACTTTCTGGTGAAGTTTACAATCTCACAGCTGGCCTCTTGACAAGACCAAAACTAGAATTACTGCTTTGCGGTTGTATGCTTCCACCACTCAGACTGGTTTCAATAACATCCCTGTTTATCCAGAGTCATATAAAATATTAAGTCTTGAGTAATGGCTAAAAAGTGTTTTGTGAGTCCACATGGACCTTGACCTTTGACCACCAAAATCTAATCAGTTTGTCCTTGAGTCCAACTTCTTGTGCCAAGTTCTCAAGATATTGCATCCATGAGGCCAAAACCACGTTTTGTGAGGTTACCGTTACCTTTGACCACCAAAATCGAAACAGCTCAGGTGACTGTTTGTGCCAAAAAGTTCCGTCAAGGCATTTCTGAGATATCATGTCAATGAGCATGGGGTAGGGACAGACAGACAACAAAACACCTCCAGCTCTGGCTGTCACTTGCGTGGAAGCATAAAAATGTGTCATTTTAGAGGCTGTCTCAAATTTGATCAGTAGTACCTAAACTTCTGTACCACACACTCCTGTAGGTATGAAGAAGTATTGTAATGGTTAGCTACCTGGAAGGGTCCACTATCTTATAGATGACTCCTGCTCTGGCTGTGGCACTCGGGACTCCTGTGGCTAAGAAATACAGTTCACCTAGGATGATGGACGGAGGAAAGGGAGAGGGGAGGGCGGACATGAGATGGGGAGAAAAAGACAATGACAAAGAAAGAAAGAAAAGAAGGAGGTGAAAATAGAGCAGAGAGAGAGGAAGGAAGAGGGAGTATGAGTTGGAGAAAGAGCAAGAAAGTAGAGGAGAAAGGAAGAAAAATAGCAAAACAGGGGAGATGGAGAGGGACGAAGGAGAGGAGAAGACATAACACATTAAAAATGTGTGTGAGGGAAGGTGTCTTACAGTAAAGGGGTTTGGACTTTGCTTGAACTTTTTAACTTAAATCTCCTCCAGTGCATTTTCAGTGGGAGGGAAGAGATTATCTCAGGCCAGCAGCATGTGTGCAACACTCCCTAGTAAATCAACAGTCTGATCTCTCGAATCCAAGTCAAACCTAACCGTCTACTGGAACATGTGAACCCCTCAGAAACCGTGAAAGTTTAGTGAAGGGAAGAGGTTTACATGACTGAAATGTATTTACTATCACTTGTTCATTACATATCATTTCAAGTTTGCAAAAATGCCTTTAAGTGCAGTTGGTTAATGAATCAGTATGAGCAAGTTGAGTTGAGTTGCACTGTAGGGAAAGAATAATTGCCACTTAGATACATTAGTTGGTTCAAGATGCAAAGCTCAGACTGTTTTGGCAGCATCCATCCAACCTCATTAAAGAACCATCAAGGTTGCGATAACATCATCATATGTTGATGAAGGCTCACTGGCTAAATATGTTTTCAAAACACATACCACTTAATCTTATTACTAAATTTAACAAAAAACAAACTTTCCCACACCTTAATGACCTCATTTCTTTTATTTTTTGTTAGTTATGCAACATTGGTGTAACGTTCTCCCTGAATATGTAGCCTGTCACATGCAGTCATTACCTGCTTCATCCTCAGCAAAAGAGATGATGTATTTATAATAACTGTTGATGAGTTTGGGGAATCTGCAGGTCTGGTCTGTTCCCATACAGATCTCATGGTACTGCCATTCACCTGTGCTGACATTCTCCTTTAAAGACATCAGACGCCTAAATAGAGACAGAGATAGATATATATCCACATCAGCACAAATACTTCCCTATGGATATAGATTCATATTGATGCATTTTAGTGAAACTATGAAATTATATCTGTGTTGAATGGAACTGCAGCTTATTGTGTTTTGTGTTATCAAAAGTGCTTGTGTTTCTGCACCCACGCTTATGACACACATGCAGGGGCAAAATGCTAATTTTCCCATTTTTGAATAAGATAAGAAAGAACACCTACCCGCTCATGAAATCCCCAAAGATGTAGCGTCCATTGAGGTTGGGCATCTGACAGCCTCTGTAGATGTATCCTCCTGTCACTGATTTGCCCAACTTGTGGGGGTAGGCAAAGATAGGTAAGATGTCATCTACACAGACACAGAAGAACACATCACTTTATACTGTTCACCACATAAAAAGAACACAATGTTCTATTTAAATGCTATTTATTGTATATCGTAAAAAGTGAAAGTGAAAAAAAATGTCACAGCTCACATCTGCATTAATTTTGCTGCGGCCACTTTATGTCCCTCTGTGTGAATATTAGATTCAGTGTCAGTGACAGTGACCCAGAAATTTGACTCACCTAGCGATGAGTTTTGGCAGAGTTTGCGGTCGTAGCAGCTGAATCCTTCTTTGGCCCTCCATCCATAGTTGCCTCCTTTAAATGTGTTGACACAGTTAGTATAACTCCTCAGGAAAAAGCCATTGTATGGTTTCTTCTAATTGGAGTTGCTTCATAATGCAGTAAATATACTGTAAATATACCTTTGGACTCACATAACTATTGTTTGGCTGGAAAAGGAAACTTGTAATTTGATGTTTATTTCATGCCTTTTTTTGGAACCCAACATAACCAGGCCCCATTCACCGTAACTGTTAAAGAGCAGACTGAGATTAAGCTTTGATGTGTGACTCACTGTCTGACTGTGCGGTCTCCGTTTTATACGATGTGGGGATGAGTAGATAATAACAGCCATTTCACATACTGTCCAACTTCAAGAGAGATCTTGAAAGTACATGTACTTGTGCTAAAAAGTAAAATCTCCCTCCACAATAAAATGCCACTTCGAAATAGACTCATTGTACCTTTAACAATGAGGTCCACCTCTTCATATTTGTTCTGGCCCACGTCGCCACAAAACATTCGGCCTCTACCTCGGCCTGTAGCGGGGTCACCACGGTCAATGGAGCAGCGCCACATGTTGCGCACTCCATAGGCATAAATCTCTGAAAGTAAGAAAGAAAGAAAGAAAGACAGGAATTGTTGACATAAAAAGCATGCAACCCTTGTAACGATTGAATGAATAATCTTAGAAACTATACACAGAAACCCAAGGCACATTTCTGAACAGTGAACAGTGATTTTGCACCCGTCAAGGCATAAGAAGAGTAGTGATGTGACATTATGCAAACTCTTTGGAAAAGCTAAAATAATAATTTACAATCATGCCAGTTATCTTAAATGTTCATTTTATCATAAAAGTCACCAGACATGACCTTATTCCACTTAAATAGAATATTTTAAGTGATTTACCAGGTCGTGCTTCTTTGTCCCCCAGGAACGGGTTGTCTGATGGAATGCTGTACGGGGCTCCATCGTCATTGTTGTCGACATCAACACGCAGCACCTTGCCAAGAAGCACTGACCTACCGAACACGAAAAGTAGGCGAGAGAGGGTGAAAGAGTCAGAGAGGCTTAAAGACTGAGATTGCTTTACATCTTACATCGTTCTTTAATTCCAAAGTCCCTTATAATGCTCTTTTTCTATTTATTGCAAAAAAAAAAAAATGTCTTCCTCCTGATTGGACTTCCCTACTTTTTATTTCCCATTAATATTTCCTCTACCCTATCTTTGTCTTTATATCTGCAGCTTCTTCAACCTTGCCACACTCACACTCTCTTAAATCTTTTAAACATGTTGTACAAATGATTCTTCCTCGTGCCCATGTCTTCATCTCCCTCCAACATCCTGTTATAGGTTACTGTCCACTCTTTTTCACTTTTCACTCTGTTCATCCATCTGAGCTAAATCTCTTGTCCTTACCCTACCCCTTTCCCCATCTTTTTCCAGCCTAGTACTCCTCCCCCATCATTCACTTTGCACCTTTTTTCCTCCCTATGCCCCGATCACTGTCTCCTCATAGCCCTTTTCCACTCTCTCCAATCCCAGGCTCCACTCTCTCTCTCCCCCCTACACATACCAGTGTGTGGCGGCCCGCAATGTGTAGTGTCAATATTAGACTTGGCAGGGTGTATCCACCGTCATTCCCAGAACAGCTAATACAGCATGTCAACAAGGCCCCTCTGAAACTAACTAGCTTCATAACGAAACTGCAACTGTCTGGAGAAAAAGTGTCAGCGTCTAAGCTAAAACATACTGTTTCATAAACTGTCTTCAACCTGCTGCTGATAGCACTTCAGACAGATGTTTTTTCCTCAGAGGGTTTCCCAGCCACAGTTTTTTTTAGGACAAACAAGATCATGAATAATTAAGTTTAGTCTTACCGTCCCTATGAATTTGAAAGATAAGTCTATTTTTATTTTGTTTTCATAACTGCATCTTATTTTGTTCTATAATCAAAGTCCAGGTATTTGTCAGCTCCACATTACACAGTGTAACTACTGTGTATGACATTCTTGTGCAACATGTATACAACTAATGAGCATTAATATTTATGCTTCTGACCTTTTTATCCTTTGGCAGTAATTAACATTTAAAGCCAGTGTGTGTTGATGAAATGAGAATGAGGAGTGACGGATGAGTTCATAGTTGAATGACAAAACCTACACCACAGTGAAAAAAACCTACATAATTGCCCCCGCACACATGCAGCACTCAGACATTGTGTTTCTGTGTAAATATATACACATTACATAAATCACATTGCCTTAAGATACAGCTAGCCTCTCAATAGAATGAGTCAAATGAATTATAATGTGAACGTCATGTGGTTAGAGAGGTGAGTAATGTTTACCAACACAGTAAAAGACAAAAATGCCCTGCAGTCCCTTTAATGACATCTCATTTCATAAACTGTATGTACACTGCTCTTGGCATAAACACATTCTGCCACTTCTCCTTGACTTGTCAACTATGTTACATATCTACGTCTCAACATCAATACTCTGATTTGTTTTCCTCTTTTATTTAAGTGAACAAGTCCTCTCTGCCTGATAGATCCGGCTTTAAATAGAGAAATAATACCTGTCAAACAACAGCATGTGTATAAATGAAGTGTGTCTTTGGAAAAATGATCAGTGATCTTGATTCTCAACTGTTACAAAATACTGTATGTGAAATGTGATTGGTGGAAACTTCTGTCTCATTGGACAGTTCATTCACACTGCTCAACACTCCTCATTTCTAGCAAATTAATAAACCAACTCAATAAAGTAAGTTTTGGGCCAATTTTAAAAATCTAGTATAACTTGATTATTGAAATCTCAGTGAACAAGTGCACTACAGTGTACCACAAGTGCACTACTGAGCTCCGCAGGTTTCAAGGTTAAATGTTGGTGATAATTTGTTTTGTACTCTTGATGTAATAATTTGAATTATATAAGCCGGTTTACTGCCCGAGGAGATCCTCGGTTTAGGAGAATTTTTATAAGTGGAAAGATAACCAGCTATCATTTATAGTTGTCACTGAGCAACAGTTATCCATAATTTTGATGATTTTTATTAGTCTTCATTTAACAAGTATTTAATTACCTGGAAATCAGAAGTGGCTGGTTCCCACCACACTTTGGTATTTTGCGGATTTATGTTTATGCAGACATCGCCTCAGTGTCAAGGAGGTTTTTACATTTTTCTTTGATCAGCAATTTCTTTTTCAATAGAGCAAACTCAAGGGTGTGTTTATCTTATTCAGGTAAATTATTTAAAATTACATAGAGGACTGAAGCTTTGAAAGAATAATTATCATTATAATTTTTACCAATTAGGTGTCAAACTTTTTCCAGGCTCACGTCATAGATGTGCTGCAGGTTTCAGGTTAGCTTTTTTGGTGTGGCATAATACACTTTTTGTTATGACAATAAAGTGCTGGCTCAGAAATTTGATGTGAGGTGTTGGCTGATGTTAAAGTTAACACAATCATCCTCCTCCCTTGTTCAACTGAATTTGTTAAATTTTATTTACTTGTTCTGTGAGTTGCCAAACTTTCCAAAGGGGTCCCCAGCTCGACCACCATCACCGATGAAGATGTACAGATAGCCGTCATGGCCAAACAGAAGCTGTCCACCATTATGGTTGGATGCCGGCTCTACCACCTCAAGGATGGTTCTACACCAAGAGAGAAGAGGTAAGAGGAGGCCGAGAAAACATGAGTATATACATACAAAACTATGCAAGCTACAATGTGTGCAGTTCACACAGACAACATATTATAAAAATTTTCTGTGCTTGTTTTCATTCGTATAGTTAAATTGAAGGTCTCACCTCTCAGAGGAGTGATCCAGTTGGTTTTCATCATGTGTTGACAGTGTGAACTCGCTGATACGTATCCTCTCCTCCTTCTTGATAGATACAGAGTAGTACACATAGGCTTTTCTGACTGTTGTGAACCTAAGTACACAAGAAAAGCTAAATGTCAATATCCAAGTCATGCTTTACACACAATGTAGGCACCTTTTCCTTTGAGTCAAAAGGTGTGACAGGCTGTGCACAAAGCCACTGTTGAGTTCTCTGCATAAACCACAGGCACTGTTACTGTCAGAGTATGAACCTTGGGTGCAGGGCTATGCAGAGGAATCCCCTCTCGTCTCCAGCCCACGGCGACGTGAGGACAGCCCGAGTGAGGTTGAGGAAAGGACGGTCAATCCTCGAGCCGTTGGCCAAATACACCCACACATAACCCAGCTGCTCTGCCACAAAGATACGATGAGTACCATCATCTGCGTGGATCATGGCCACAGGGTTACGGAGCCCGTTGGCAACCTCCTGTAAACACAACTCCAGACAACCTTGGGGATCTTCACGCACCAAGCCGAGGTTAGCATTTAGGTCTGGGGACAGAAAAGAAGAGACACAAGGGGAAAGTTTTTATGATAAGATTTATGGATTGTTATAAGCACACAGAAACAGAGAACAGCTTTTTTTGTATTTAAGTGTATCAGTGTGAAACTTGATTACTAGAACCTCCTGTTCCCCAGCACTAAAGCTGATAAGTGCACTCTACAACTTCTGAATGGATAACCATGAAAATTTGTGCAGACATTTGTGGTTCTCAAGGGATGAAAACGCATCCTCACTATTAGATCAGACTCATGTATGAGTGGTAATTGGTGTGTGTGCCAGCTGGTGAACATAAAAACATCCAAACAACACCATACCTGCATTTGTCAGTACATTTGGATAACAGTACTGTTTGTCCTTCAGCACCAGAAAGTCACAGAACTTTCTGCGATCTTCCTCTATTGTTGCCGTCAGGTTTGCAAACTGCTGCGGGCTCCCCATGTCCTCCAAGAGGAGACTGAGTGTGTACCGACACTGATGCCAGTAGTCAGAACAGTAATCTTCGCACAGTCCAGGCAGCAGCCGCATTGGTGTGTTGGCATCTTCAGCATCATACAGGTGGGCAGCGTATGGAGAGCACTCCTGCAAAGGAGAAGAAACACAAATTTTACAACTACAATTTTGGAATTTTTTTTATGATGAAAGTTATGAGGAGGCCATAATTGCAAACATTTTTTAAACTAATTAAATGTGTGATACTTTAAACTACTCCTATACAACTGTAACATCAAAACAGACTAAACTTCAAGACTTTGGACTTCTTCAAGCCACAGGAGCCATTGCACTGAGGAGTATGGATGCTCCCTTATTGAGAATGTGAATAATGGAGCGTGTGAAAAGATTAGCTTAAAGACTAATGTATGTATTTTTTATCCCAAACTGTACTCCACTCTATGTAATTTATCTTTGCATTATTGGTAAAAAAAAATGTGTCATACTGTGGATAAAAAATTTGCTCTCTACTAAAGATTTTCATCAGAGGTGGAGAGCTTCAAAAGTGTCTTTACCATTAAGCCTCTTTTTAGCCGATGTGTTTATCTCAGAGGTAGAGTTAAGGACGTGTATGGATCAGATAAATAGAGGATTTGTGTACTTATTCCGCCGCAACTCCTCACCACCTCACTATAACTGGTCAGGCCTCGGTTATATACAGCCTGTCTGAGTGCTGCCTGGTATAAATGGATCCCAGGACGGTCCAGTCAGTTATTAAGTCACAACCACACTGTCCACACCCAGAATAGTGAGCTGCAGGCACATGGAGGCACGGCAACCAAACCATCATGTGGTCGACTGGTGCTCTTTCAGCCAGCACCAGATCAGTCCAACTGATCATCACCGGGAAGCAGAACCCAAAGAACAAACAAAGCATAGCATCACTTATTCACTCATTAAATGTTTGACAGAACACAAATATGAAAAACCAACTGACCGGATGGTCAAGTGATGCTCGAACTGCGATTAAGTACAGTGTCAGGCTATTTTACTGTGTGCCTAAAAAGCCCATAGGAGCAATAATGGTGGTAAAAGTGGGACTTTAATCTATTGCAGTTTGTTGAAGATGTACAATTGATTACATATCTACTGGATAATTTGTTGAGAGGAGTGCACTTTAAAAAAGAATGTTTTTGGCAAAAAGTTTAAATAATTTAGCACATGTCAGAGGAACTCAGACTGACTCTTGTGGCTAATCTACAAAGCAGTTGCTGGCCTTGAAACCAAATATGCTGTTGTCTCTCTAAGTAAAGTTTCAGCTGTATTGTGTTACAGTATTACACTTAACCTCATTACCTGTATTGCTCAAAACAACTAAAATGAGGAGTTAGTCTCTTTGAAAATAGTGTTGCTGTCTTCTCTGGACCTGAAGTTGTATTTCTCGTACATTTCGATGCCGTGAGTTACATTGTCTAATTGCAACTGCGTGCTAATAATCTGCTGTAACAGTGACAAAGAAATCTGTTGATGAAAAGACTCTCTGGCACATGCACATGCATAAGAAGCTATAACTTCCGCAGGCAAACTGTGTGTAACATGATTTATTTTGTGTGCTTACACCTGAAAAGCTGCTTATAAATTATTTCAACTTTTATTTCTTTGTGCATGTCAAGCTCAAAAAGCCCCATTAACTGTGACAAGTTATTAATTATGGATTTAATACGGAGACAGAAAGGGAAGAAAGTTATGTGTGGGCGAGTCACAGTGTATATGTGTAGGTGTTAGTGTAGGTATTTGTTGGTTTAATTATTGATTTATTTGTCGATGTTCAACACAGGTATGTTTGTGTGTTTGTATGCGCATTAAGTTAAATCCATTACCACCCGATTGCCGCAATTTGTGTCAAGACGCATATTAGTTCAGTCATAACAAGTCATAACTCAGTCAGATCTCAAGACATAATACACATACCTTTAGATTCAGTGTGACTTACACTTTGTGACACTTTCCTAATAACGCCAGAACTTGCCTGATAATCTGTATGTTTTTAAGTTTTCTTCAGTGTTGAAGCAATCCTGTGACAGATGTCTGTACATCCATGTATACATTACAAACAGGAACTGCTAATAGCTAATTCGGCATATGAATGGTGCCAAATTGTTGAAATAAGACAAATAATGAAATATGTAACATAATCCATTAATACTAACTTTTTTCATGTTACACTATCAATATTTTTGACATTATCGTAGACAGGGCGTGTACAGTTGTGTAAGTTTTGGGGGGGCCTACAGTGTCAGACTTTAAAACCCCTGTTGAACATGAACCACGTGGGCCCTTTGGTTTACTGTGTTGTTGTCAGCCTCTAATCTCAACCCAGACAAAATGTGACAATGGGTCCTTAACTATACAACATGTCACCTTATTTATTTGAGAGTCCCGTGAAACGATTAATGTGAAAACTTGTCGATGTGATATTGTTTAATGAAAGAGGGTAAGAAAAATGTTTTTGGCTTTATTTTATTTTGTTCACTTAGCCATGTAAATAAATGATAATATTACTGACTAAAAGAAGAGGCTGAGAAGCTGTCTGTTACAGAGAACCTTTGTTAAATGACATGAAAGTACATTTCTGGGCAGAGATCAGAGGCTTCCTGGGAAACAGCTTTAGCTCTACAGGGCAAAACAAAAGCTATGTTCAGTCTGAGCTGCTGGGGCTGTTGATGAAAGCAGCAAACTGGGACGTGGTACAGATGGAAGCTGACTGAATTGATTCTCTAGCCTCCTACAGTTTGATTCATCGTCAAGGGTAATAACAGTATGGTACTTTAAATGATTTGATTGCAGCTACAGGTTCACATTGTCTTCAAAAACCAGTCATTGTTCTGAGACAGCCTTATTTTGGGTCCTAGTATCATAGGGTAGGATAAATGCATGTAACTACTGACAGCTGCTCCCTAACAATGCAGCCACTTCAAACTGCTCTAATTTGGTGTTTATGCTGTCCAGTTCAGAACAGACTGAGATTCAAACTTGAAAAGGAAATAAAAGCCTCTCTTCAGCTGTTCCTACTGGCATCTATCATCCTGACTCCCCATACTGCAATGACTGGTCCACACGTCTGTCTTTTATTATAGCTGAGAGAGAGAAGACTCGTGGCAAACAGATGGCTGGTAAATGTGCTAACCTGAACCTCAAATGGCCTCCAAAAGAGAGACACAGACAGACAGTAGGAAGGAGAGACACAGAAAAAAGAGAAGGAATAATTTTACTGTATGAGGATGCGAAGTTTCAGGAGTTGTGATTGTGGTCAGAAAAGGAAAAGCAAACCAAAACAGCAGCTTGTTGGATGCTGAGTGTCTGTGTGTTTGAGATTTGTTGTGGTATGGCGCATTCATGTGCTGCTGAGAAACTTGAACATCTGCTACTGTCAGAGCATCAGAGCACCAGCAGACTTATTCCCAAACTGAGAGTCTAAAACATCTAAAACATACAGCGACACTGCTACAGTACTTAAAAAGCACTTTAAAGTACTGTAGCAGGGGAAACAATTCAGTGTTACTCTGTTAAGTGCACGCTTAATGTTTTTGAAGTGGTCTCAGGTGGGGTTTTTGTTAGTTTTTATTTCATTTAATATTGTATTTACTCATATTAAAATCTTTAAAGAGAAAGGCTGAGCAATAGCTGCAGTTGTGACACACACATATTCTACAGCTGCATTAAGGTGATAGCTCCTTAAATGTCTTATAGAATTTATTGATCTCTTTTCTTTAGGTTCCTCTGTCTGTTTTTTTTTGTTTCACTTGCTTTTATTTGTCTCTCTTTGTCATTCTCTCGTTTTCCTCCTCCTCCTGCTCTTCCTCCTCCTCCTCTCTCTTGCCCTCTCTTGCAGGAACTTGATATATCCTGAACCCCTGGCCACAGGAGGAAATGGTTGTTTGTTTGGTCAGTTAAGCTAGGAGATCATGACTACCTCCCTCCTGTCTCCGTACAAACACACACACGCGTACGCACACACTTGGTCACTCATTTTCCTCGCGTTCCGCCTGCCTCTCTATCTCTGTCTCAGTCTCTCAGTCTATTAAGCTATCGCTCTACCTATCTCTCTCTCTCTCTCTCTCTCTCTCTCTCTCTCTCTCTCTCTCTCTCTCTCTCTTCCCTGTGTCACTGATACCAGGAAGCCCCTGCAGTGCAGCTAGAACAGAGGGCCTCAGTGTGGTGGGTTTACCCAGGATAAGTACCCTGGCAGTGGAGTAACTTGACCACCTCCACGGCCTCTTTTACTTCAATCCACTGACCTGGGAGCAACCACAACCACAGAGAGATTCTTCCAAAAAAGATTAGAAAAAAAGTGTCGAAAAAAGAAACATTACTATCTCAAAGGAAGAACAGTCACACAGTCACACATCTTTTTGACTAACCCAAAAGACTGAAAACATAAAAAAAAAAAATGGAAAAAGTTTGGAACCAGAATATTTTTGTGTACTTTTAAGATGACTTTTAAGATAATTGTGCTCATTTAAGACATGAATAAATCATTTGCCTGCAACATAACAGTTCATTCTCTGAAGGAGCTTGTTAACTAAAAATACCTCTGTGTGATTTGAAAAAAAGAAACCCATCTATGAGCTTTACATGTTTACATTGCTCTGAACTCAAGCTATATCTCAGTCATACTAGAGTAACCATTGGAAGTCGTACGTGTGCTGCAGTGCTGTCATTACACTCAAGACACAGCCTGCGCTGCTTTGAAAGAACCACAGTAGGCTATAATTACCACAGTGATAGAAACCTATATTTTAGGAGTCCAAGGATTTGTCACTGACTTTACATAGCGTATGTTTTGAACTGCTGGTAAGACTTGCACTGTGTTTATTCCACTGTTTTGGTGCTGATATCGAAGATGAAAGTGTAATTCGTACGACAGCCCTCAGCTCGCCTTTTTCGGCTTCTGTAAAATGACGATTTTATCTGAAGAGTATGGGCCAGACCAAAATTGTGCTGCACCAATCATCCAATTTGCACTCATGATCTGCACGTACTTTGTGTCTGAGCTGCAAAGTCAGCGCCAAATTATGCAATCAGCAAGTGGGACTGGCTTCAAGGCTCACTGTCTAAGATTAGCAAGCTCAGGAAAGAAACTAAAATCCAGTGATCCTGAAATAGAAAGAGTCATTATTCCCCAACATTTATTAAGATTGCAATCTTACTTAAAATACTGCTCAAATGTATGTCAATGTTTACCTTTATTATGCCAGGCTAATGCAATATAAGTCTTTAAGCTTTTTTAAGTTTTTTAAGTTTTTGCTGTGCTTAGTCTTTGTGGTGTGTGGTGATTTCTTGCACAGTTGTGTGCTATCCATTCCCAACAACAACTTAGGGTAGCACATGTACATATTTCAATTGATGTAGTTAAAACTTTTAAGTGTATTTTGTGAGATTATGAAAAAGAAATGCGCTGTTAAATTGTGCTGGACTCTATTCTCAGACAGCTGTTCTGCATCAGGGTCTGGAGTCCCGCTACCTCCTGCCTGTGTCTGTGACTCATGTGAGAGCAGATACTAAACAAATGCTTTCTGGGAAACTGGAAGGAATGGAGTCTATACTCTGTGGATTACTGTATGTGTTGAACACACAAGGCTTCCTTGAGAAATTTCAAGTCAATAATTTGGTATGCTGTGACATGTTGTTATTGCATTTGTGATACTATGTCAAAAATTCACTTTCAAAGCTTTGGGTCAAAGGATTTCCTCTGAATTTAGTTGTAACGTTCCAATCAAATGGCCAATTTGTGTTATTTATTCCAAACCAGTGTTAAACAATTGACTTAATTAAATTGCACGATTTGGCTGATTTAGGTTAACACAGCCAAATTACAAGCTAACCCATTAAAAACACATGAGGCCTTAGTTAAGACTGTGGATTAGCTTTCAAAGCATGAGTAAGCTGTCTAATAAATGCCAACTTTCTCCATGTAGCCATCAAACCACATGTTTTGTTGGTTACTGTACTCTGGTTTTCACTCATGAAAAACCACACCAGTTTCCTTTGTACTGAGACAGCAACTTGTATTTCCAGGAGAACCGCAGTGTGGTTATTAAGTCCCAACTGGAATATAAATGGCATTATTATTACCCGGCAAAACAAACCAGAGGGATAAATGCACTTGAATTTAAATCAACTGCTCAAAATATGCACTACACTATGTAAAATTTGGGACTGTATAGTCACAGTGAAAAGTCTCATTGGATTCAACAGTGAAAATGACTTTATGTTATACAATAGTGTAGTTTCAGATTACCATTTTGCTTTATAAAATCTTGAAGAGTCACAGTCTGGATGCACAGGAAGTTGAAAGCGTGCCCATATAATCAAACATCATTGAAAGTTTCTCTCACCTGGCAGAGGATGTTGCGGATGTACTTGCCACAGGTGACATAACCTGAATGGTCAAAGTTCTCCATGATGGTGTAAAACTTGACTGACACCTCCTCATCTTTCTGCAGATCACAGCATCCAAACTTGGAGTACTCTTTGCAGAAGGCCAATGGCTGCCGGGGCTCAAAAGGAGGCTTGTAGTCCAAACACTGGGGGTGACAGCTCCCCCACCAGGCCTGGAGGAGCAACAGCAGCACTGACAGAAGTAGGTAAGGGAAGATGGTGTGGTGCAGGTTGCGCCGCTGGACCAAATTACAGGGTTGTAGGGTCATGGTGTAAAGATGTTGTCTTTCAGTTAAGGATAGTATGGCTCTTGACCCAATAATGCTGTTAATCAAAGCAGCTTGTTTGTGATCTTTCAGTAGAAGCCAGTGCACATGTTACATGTCCACCAGAATCTGTCAAGCATAGGTTTGAAACTCAAAGTTAAAATTTCTGTAATATTTTAGAGTGTTGGATGTGCTCATTTGATGTCCTGGTCTGTGCAGTTTCAGACAGCCATGTGTGCCTGTGTGTGCGTAGAATTGTGAATGTGTGTTTATCAAACACACTGACCCAGCATCACACCTGCCTGCAAGTTGGCCAGAGACCTACAAAGCGCTCAGGATTGCGGTGGTTAAATTACCAACCCACACATGTCGCTTGTATGGCAAGCTGCCACTGTGATGTGTGTTAGAGTTCAATCTGATCCAGACCCAGTGAACTCTCTTGATGGTGGGGTGATCTGTAGTTGAACCAGTGTCCCAAGGAAATCCTGGATCACACTGCAAAATTCTCAAAGGAGATGAGTTCAAAGTCTATCACATGGTAATTTCTCAAAAATAAGTTTTCTGGATGCAAAGCAATCCCCCCCAAAAAAGCAGTCAAATTTCTAAGAAGTAATCCAGCTTCTTAAAAATTAAAAGTTTCACCTTCAGCCAAAGCTTCTGCAAAATATTTACTCCCAGCTTGAAGTGACTTGGCGAGTCCCGTTATGTTTGCTCTGGACATGTGCTCACTTGCTGCAGCGGATGTAAGCCATCCATACAGACAGACAGCGAGAGCGAGTGAGAGAGAGAGAGAGGTTCTTTCATTCAGACACAGAGCCACGCTGCAGCCTTAGCTTAGATCCCTCCCTCCTCGCTTCTTTCCTCCTCCTCCTCTCTCCCCCTCTCTTCTTTTCCCTTTGCTCACTCTCCTACAAAGACACATGCATTCCTTTCCATAGCATGCGGTCTATATTGCCCTGAAGTTGCAACTTTCCACCTCTCCTCCCTCTGGGCTCCCCCCACTTTCAGCATTCCCAGCCCTCCTCTCTGTCTCTACCGTTTCCAGACGGACTCACTCACACTGCTGCGTGTGTGTGTGTATGTGTGTGTATGTGTGTGTATGTGTGGTCGGATGAATCAGGACGTGTGCTGGAAGAAGAGACCAATGGATTCTCCAGGCACAATTACAAGTCTTATGTTTAAAACAAACAAAAAAGTACAAGTAATTGTAGCTGTATTATCTTATCTGAACAGCAAAGACACAAGTTTATAACAAAGAACTTAAGATATTGTAAATATTTGAGCGTTTTCTTGCACTGCCTTGCTCTTTATCAGGCTGAATTTGGTTATTGTCATTTTCTCGTAACTTATGAGAGCAGATATAATGGATATTTTTATATAAACAATTTTTTATAAATACATAACTACTTGTGTGCATAGTGACACACCAAGAGAATTATCGTTTCAGTAACTGGGTTTCCATAGCAATTTTTTTAGAAAAGTCGATAAAACACAGTTTCAAATCATCTGTGTTTTCACTGAATGGTGTTATGCAAATGAAGATGGGTTTTCTACTCTCACAATATCATTCCAATTAAACGTGACATTGGATCCCCTGCTTCTCAGTTTGAAATGGCTCCCCGGAGCATGATACAGCGGGCGTCACGACTTGAATAAGAAAAAAAGTTTTTCATTTTAATGTTGTGAAGTATTGCTTTGTTGAATAGTCCGAAAAACCACCACATGCTATGATATAAATTCTTTTTGCAATATTTAAGAGTTTGTGTTTTTTTTTTAAATTTAATTTCTAATTGCTTATTAAGCAATTTAATAGATATGCACCCAGTGTCTCTCAGCTCATTGTTTGGGTTTGAGGCCCACAACTGAATTGCTTTGGTTCACCCTCACCGCTCTCATAGGTTGGAGACCAGGTGGGGAACAAAGTGAAGCATTTCGCTACTGAAGAGCCAGAGTGTTTCCTAATAATTTAGGGGACACCAAAACAGAGCTAAAAGAGTGAATAAGATGACTCCAGTGAATGCTAATGTTACTTCATATCTATTGGATGTGCAAATAGACAAGTTGCCTTGAGTAACAAGTTTCCCATCTTTCCGCTGGCCATAGGTGTTAAAAATTATTGCAGGATTAAAACATAGACTGTAAATAAAGATGGACACAGCCTCTGTGACATCACCCACAAGTTTATGAAGAGTAGTTTTGCTGCCAAATTCCCAGCTAATCCAAAATATGCAAAGAGGTGGGGCATGTGTGGAGTCGAGACTTTGTTGCTTTGTTGGTTTGTGACAAGCATACTCTCACTCAGCTGTCACTCAAAGTGGCACATCCTCAATTATGCAGAACTGTAAGCCTTAATAAATTATAAATGGATGAGTACACGCCCCCACACGGTTGTCATTAAGGGGGAAATAAGCTATAGAGACCAAAACGTATTTGCTAGGCTGTAAAAATGTTTATTTCTGCTGTAAAGTTGGGCATTTTAATATGGGAGTCTATGGGGACTGACTCACTTTTGTAGCCAGCCTCAAGCAGTCATTCAAAGAAGTGCAGTTTTTGGCACTTCTGTGTTGGCTTCATTTTTCAGTCTCAGAGGTTGCTGCATGGTTTAAAATAGTAAATAGGCAAATATTATGCTAGATACAGTATCAACCTAATGGCCCTTTTCCAGTTCAGTTGATGTCATTGTTGAGGTAATTTTAATACGTTTTTTATTTAGATGAGCAGTGTGTCAATGTGCATGTGTGTATGTGTTTGAGTGTGTGTGTGTGTGTGTGTGTGTGAGTGTGTGTGTGTGTGTGTGTGTGTGTGTGTGTGTGTGTGTGTGTGTGTGTGTGTGTGTGTGTGTGTGTGTGGACATACCACTACCATCTGTGTCTCATTATTGTCCAGCCACCTTTCACATCACTTCTATGCAGCTGGCTGACTGTCAGACACTTTATCACAGATTGGCACATACTCCGGAGTAAGACACTTAAATTATATAGCTCGATGGATACTTTATCATGTTATGTAACTTCATGATTCATCATAAAAACTGAACTGTTAATAAATAGAAATGTTTTAATTAAAAGAAATGTCAAATACTTTATGTTACCCTTTCTCTGATAAACCACTATAACCAGCGTCGCAAGATGTTTATATTTTATATCACTGAGTCCATTTAAAGGAGGTTTAGACAAATGCATCAAAATGTCATGTCAGCTGTGCAGCTATGTAGTTAACTCTTTATAATGGATTTATAATGGAAATTTGCAATTTTTGATACAGCACACAAAGAATAACTGCAATGTAATATACCAGAAATCTCTCCAGCACCAGCAAAAACATCACAGCAAACGGGTAGGTAACAGTTAACTACATTTGGCGTGACATTACCTGGATCAGTATAACAGTATAACAACACTTCACAAGGTCCTGACAAAGCTTGTGGTACTTGTTGTTTTGTTGTTCATTTTCTGTTGCTGAAAATCCAAAACAGCTACATAGGGTTACATGGCTGATTACATCAGAAACGAAAGCGTGCAAAAGTTATGAAGATCTGCAAAGGCAAGATCAGACATGTGCCACGTAACTGCTGAAAAAAACAATTTTGCTGGCAGTGTTTATACTTAGCTTGTAAAATGTGCTAATCTTTAGAATGATTGAGTCTGTGAGTCATTCCTTACTGGAAGAAACAGACAGATGCACACACACACACACACACACACAGAAACTCAAACATACTCTCAAGGCAACAAAGCGCACTGGCTCTCAGACTGTGAGTCTCTTTCTTTGTTTTATTCTCTTATGCTTTCATACTGTAAGTGAGTGGTGAGTAGTTATTGCTGCAAAACATGCACTCACTCTGACACACTTCAAGGACAGTTGGTCACACATGCACACACACAATCAAATACACTTTCATGTCACAGCACATATTTGTAGTCTTCAGTCATTTGGCTGAATTCTTTCATAACTTTGTTTGTAACCATAACCGTCATGTTTCTGTTTGTTTGTGTCTGCCCGTATGTTGTGCATGTGATGCATTTTTCAACAGAATGCTTATACTGGATTCTGCAAAACCCCATACTACTTCTGTTACTTTTCTTGCCAAGATATTTTAATTATTTATCCCTATAATGTCTGTGCCTACTGACTATATTATTCTGAGAGGAGATGCAAACTGCACTCTCCAGTATGAAAGTTGGACCTACTTTTTTCACTTTGCAACTCAAAGGACACACACTACTCCCTGCACTGGGACTGTATGTTGGTGCTGAACGTAAACTGTGCACTGCAGTTTTGTCCAATGTAATTCCTTTGAAGACAGGAGTGGTCCAACCTTGACTACACAACTGTAATGCCACAATGGCAGCGCAAACAAATAACACATAGAGAATCTAAATATGTTGTGAGGTCAGTTTTATGTACAGTTCCTGTAGTGTTTGGCTCGTGCAGGGACTTCACTGGCTGCCCAGCAGACTTAACCCTTAAAGTGACAGCGACCTGCTGGAGGTAAAAGTTAAGCGCCAGTTTGCCAAGAAAAACTGTAAGTGAAAGAGCCGAGTTTACATCATTGTATTCCTCTGCCCTTCTCACACCATATATAGACATCTTTGTGCCTGACTGCTACAGCTATTCAATAAAAACACAATGATGTGTGTACGTGTTTGTGTGTGTCAGAGACCAGTAGGAGGAAAGATGGAGACATCAGATGGGCTGACTCCTTGTAGTCTAAAAACAGCCTTCGGTTCATTGTACTGTTTAAAAGAACATTTTATAAATGTATTCAATGCAACTTTCACTCCAGAAAAGTCAACCTCCATGTGTGTAATCTATAATTAGAATGTTCATTGCACACATTATTGGTCAATAATTGATTTTGCTTTTTAACATGGTCTTCATTTATTATCGACTTCCCTTTTCCAATCACTCATTTTTTGGGTTCACAGCTGGAGATATCTTTAGTGGTGTTTTCCAAAGATGTGGCAGACAGAGCTCCAAAGTGTAACCTGTATCTTAATTCTAAGGAATGACCTCCGGATAACATCTTGTTTACCTCACAGATTAGTCTGTTACAGGTCAGACAGCCCCTAAAGAGAGTTACACATGTCAAATCATTTCACAACAACAATCTGCATTGTCTTGTGTGTGTTTATCATTTATTAATCTCTTTCTCCTTTCGTCTTCTGGCCTGGCCTCCGTGTTAGATTAGATGTACTGCCAAAGAGGCCAGTGATCACTGTTTCTGGAATGTTAAAATAGTCTCTATGCATCCACAATGGGAGAGGTTGTTTTTTTTTTTTTTTTTTTTTTTCAGCGGACTAAGTGCTTTGGTTTTTCCTTGAGATTTGTGATTTTATAACCTTGAATGCAGGCCCACATTCTGTCTTTTTGGACAAGCGATATCCTGTGATAACTTGCTAGTGAATGTGAGGATTAGACTCTGAACAGTGTGATCCTCTCCTTGGGGTCTGATAGGATATCTGTATTTCTTGGTGTTCACTTTCCTTCTCTGAGAATGGTCACACTGACCGCTCAACCTAGCTACATTTCACATTTCATATGTCTTAATGATAAAGTCTTGTAGTCGAAAAAAAAAAAAAATTCTAATCCATAGTCAGCACAGTTTTGTTTACGTGTGTGCATGAATTCATTCATCTGTGTGTGTTAATGGAGCTCTCGTCTCCCCAGAGACAGGCAGCCAAGCCTGGCAGGACTACAGATGGAGAGTCTGGGATAGCCTGAAGGGCTAACGCACACACACACCTACACCTACACACACACACACACACACACACACACACATACACATATAGACACAAGCTGAGTATCGGTTGCTTATACAATGCCTCACAAACCTCAATTTCACACAAACAAATTTCAGTCCATTAATTGACATAAAGAAAGAAAGAAAGAAAGAAAGAAAGAAAGAAAGAAAGAAAGAAAGAAAGAAAGAAAGAAAGAAAGACCTCTTCTGTACCACATCGTTTGTCTCTGAACTTGATGTCCTCATTCAATCTATCAAAGTGCAAACACTTAATTTCACCATTTCATTTCCTAATGTAACTTGATTGCCAGTTGCTTCATTAGCCTAAAATCTAGTTGCATTTTAAAAAGAGGCAACAGTCCAACAAGATAAAATGAATACTATAATGAATAATGTAACTTTGAACCTGAAGTTATATATTTATTTTAATGGTACATGCCAGTAATATGTAAAATGACAGACACTACACATATAGCCACTATTTTCAATAATATTTGTTCATAAGTTGTGCAATTAGAATGTTAAACCTAATGTAAATTTCATTTGCTCATTTTCACTGACAGGTCGTCAACTGTAGCAATTTGAGCATCAACACGAGGTCACAAAAGCATTGGTTGTTGTTGTTGTGTTTGCTTGTGTTGTTAAGTTTCTATACATAAAATTGTGAAGATGCTTTCTTGTTGCAGCACAAACATTAGTGTGTAAGGGTGGATATTTTGTTCTCTACATGAGTTCTGCTTTCACAAAATACAGAATACACAAGTACTATTGCAAAATCCTAAAAAGATTTTGAGCTGAAAATTTATTTATATGACAGATTAAGATGATGTCATACTAATGTAGGAGAACGATGCTATTGTTATCATTCCTCTAATATCTGTATAATGGAACTGCTAACTAACAGTCATGTTAGTTGAAATAGAAAAGCCTGTGATCATTATTAAGTCAGAAGACACTGAATCAAGATGAAGTCAGGCTACCATTAATGCACATTTAGTCAAAGTTAGGATGAAGTCCTGTCCTTTCACATTCGCCGTGAATTCATCATTTCATTCTTACAAAGTAAAAGATCATTATATTAATTTATCCCTTATAATCTGACTGACATACACTAATTGTTCATAATTCACCATGCTGTCTTTTACAATTGTGTTGACTCTTGTTCTCCTTCACTTCTCAGCTGGCACCACTGAACTCAACAAAATAGTTTTGCTGTGTTGAATCCACTGAAATTAGACGCTGCAATTCAAATCATCTTTTCTGAGATGATCTTTTGACAGGCTACATGATATGGTGGGATCAAAGATTTCCATTTTAGATGAGCATTAATTTAATGCATAGGGTTAAGAAATGTCTAACGCACAAGCTACACTACATAACTTTTGACAACATTTGACTAAAAACAAAAAACAATTAGGCTGTTGCCCTCCCCTGAAAGGTGATGGTTCTGTAGGTTATATGAGGTATGAAACCCTGGCTGTCTGAATCCGTCATTGGTTCATTCACTGCAGTTCAATGCACAGCCATGGTTTTGACTGCTTATTTCACCCATGATCTGCTCATGTGGACATGCTAACAAAGTTAACAAGGTTAAAAGCTTGATTTTCTTCAGAGGGGGTCTTTAATGCAACAGACAACCATGTCAATTTCAATGTATTGTAAGAGTCATATAGTATGATCTAACTTTACACAGCTCCCTTTAAAGGTAAAGAAATATGACATAGGACATGACTGACAATATACAAAGAAATGTATTCTCAAATAAAACTTAAAACTACCATATAGAAAAAAACAAAACCAAATCCTTACACGTAATTATATATATACTAATAAATCTAAACACGTAGTGTAGACAAGTTAGAGAAAGAGAGAAATACAGTGGCCATGCATGTCAAGTGAGCTACACACAATGCTGTAATGCTACAATGGTAGCATGTTAACATTTAACACTGAGCTGTATCACTGTTCTCCTCCTGCTCACCACGCAGTGCTGCAGATGTTTACAGTCATACTGTGTTTCTGTTTGAATGTGTGAATGACTTTCTTCATTATATGTATGCACTTCATATGTTTTGTTAAACCATCTGTAAGATATAACACCAGCAGAATTTGCCACTTATTTCACTTTAAATATTTTGGCCTTAGCCTTCACAGTGAAGCCTCTGAGTAACCACAGCTTACCTCATCATAAGTACAAATACATCATCCTGTCAAGTCATGACATTTGAAATAAACAAACCATTCATTTCATGCTTGTACTATTGTGTTTTTTCAAACATAAAAAATAAACTTTGCATTAAAAGTTGCATCACAATATCTGTACATCTGTATCTTCCTGCCAGCCCCACATTGTCCTCACAATAAATCCTAAATCACCAACACAGCCATTCAAGTTTACTCTTTTATTGTGTTCTCCAGACAGAGACGGTGAAATGTTTATGCGTGTTCATGTCATTTCAATGGTGAAACATCTTCAGCTCTACCTCATCCAGCAAAGATCTTGATGTCACCACACTGCAGCGTCCCTCCTCATTCATTCAAATCCGTTACATATAATGATTTAGAACATGGTCATCCAGATAAACATGTATCCCCACTGTTTTCTCAGGAAAAGTGCATCAGAATGAAGTCAGTGCCACAAAGTAGTTTCTTATCTTATTTTGTGAAAGACAGATGAGTTTTATTGTCATCTCTCCAAGCTGCATTTGGTGCTCCTCCTGTAGGAAGGTCAGTGATGATGATCTGTACGGAGGCAGAAAACATGCAGAAGAGATTCAGTGCCTCCTCCCACAGCAAAAGTTTCAATGTTAAAACGTTAAGGAACATTTACCATGATCGTTTTACTACTACTACTCATTTTTATTAAAATATAGAAAACAAATCTCAATATATCAGTCTTAGAAATCACATTCAGCCATGTCTGCAAACCTGTAACCCCAACATAGCATTTTGGCCCAAAGCTTGAAACTACACTGTTATGATATTGGTAAATGATGACTTACATAAACGAGATGAAAGATGGTGCAAGTCAGAGAGGTCTGGTGAGGACAGTGTGTGTGTGTATCTGTGTGTGTGTGTGTGTGTGTGTGTGTGTGTGTGTGTGTGTGTACAGTGGGGTTTCACAATGTGGCCTTCACGGTCTGGTGCCTCACATGCATGAAAGGAGGGATGTGGGAGATGACAGCAGGCACAACGTGACACACGAAAAAAGACAGACCACAGTGTATATTGTGTTTTTTAAAACAATAAAACAATTAAAATAACAATTACATGCGCTCTATTCTGCACCTGATAAGGAGTCACTTATGTAAAATTTAAGATTTATATATATCCCTCAAAGGAGACAAAGAAAAACTGAGCTCATGTTAAAAAAAAAAAAAAAAAAAAACTAAGATAAAGCTGTTCAAGAAACTCAGAGTTGATAGGGTTCAGGGTCAAACTGTGAGTGGAGCAGCGATAAACTCCCTGCTGCTCAGATCCTCTGTCAGTTCAGTTTCCTGGATCATTTAGCTTGCTATACTGCCATCTTGGGTTCATATCCAGTGTGGGGAATTTTCACTTAGAGCACTTTGAAGTACTGCATGGGAGCCTGTTAATGCCATTTCTTTGTTTAGCAGGACACCCGAACTTTCACAGAAAAGAAGCAAAACGGTTTGGGTCTTCAATTATTGCTGTGTATTTTAAAGACCTTTTTACTGTTTAAACTATTCATGATGCAATGTCTCAATTCATATCACTCATATGACACAAATTACATTATACTGTTCATTTATTTATCTACTAAACTGTAACTTTTGAAAACATTGCAAATGTGTGTTGTGTTTTTTCTCCCAGAAAAATTTAAGCATGCTGGTGTCCTTTATGTAATTTCAGAGTGCCTCAGATTCATGCATTTTAAGCAAGAAAAGAAAATCCTTCCCGGAGGCCAGTATGATCCCTTAGATGAGTTTAAACTCATAGGTGAGTAATGTTTGCTACAGACTGGCTCATCACTCTCAGTGGGCGATGTTACAGCTTTACTGCTAACAAGCTGTTTTTAGAGGAGAAAGGAAATTGAAAAAGACACAAGTATGAAAAATACACTGCAGATGTTCTCCCCAACAGTATGTTAAATGAAAAACTCAAAATTCAAGGCACGTGGCTTGTTCTAGACCCATGAGGTCTCTGCACAATGCAAGTGTCAGCTTTATTCTCACCTTGTGGCTAAGTGGCTGAGTAGCTGGGACCACTGGGTTGGTAATAGGTGTCTGCAATTGGAGAGCTGGGCTGAGATTTGTTCCTTCACTTCTATGTGATTTAAAAGGAAGATAGCTGCCTGGTTGGAGGGTGGGATAAATTGTCCTTTCCACAGTAACAGTCTTACATTGTGCATGCTTTGTTTTTCGTGAAGTCCACTGAATCACTTCCAAATGCCTGGGAACAAACACATTGATGGTATCTTATGGGTTGATACTGGAGGTCCATGCCTCCACAGAAAGTGGTACAAACGACAGGTGGTGGTGAACAGTGGACACCTGAGGCTCAACCAACCAAACAAAGACCACAGACACACTCCATCTGGAGAGAAATTGTTGTGAACATGTAGTGTATGGTTGCTATTGGTTATGAAGTCGTGAGGACTAATAATAATAAACTCTGCCTCACACCTCCCTGAGTGGCTTTTATGATCATGATGTCCACTCATCATGATTGTGAGTGTGAGATGAACTCACTGTGTGAAAATCATACATGCTAAATCAATTAACAGCGCATATACAATGAATCAGCAATATCTGAAGTATTTCTAAAGTAAAGACACTGCAGCTTTTCTATCAAGTGTTTGTTTCTCATGTTTAATTCCAAAGCATTGTCACTGCTACAAATGAAATAATGTTCTCAGTTGTTTATGTTTAGAAATATAGATGAATATCAAGTATTAACCATATATTGACGTGTCCTTTCTCCTTGACTTTTCTACTTTACTAACTCACTCTCATTCTCACTCATTATGACTTTGACTACTATTAATGCTTCAATTTCCAACATATACCACCCTCTTTCCTCTCCTTTCCACTCACTTCCTCTCTCCCACTCTTAATCTTTCCTCTTTCCTAATAGCAGAAATGGAAATGAGCATTTCCAGCCTCATTATCTTCCCTGTCCCTTCTCTTCCACATCTTCCCTTTTCACTTCATGTGTCACTCATTGCCACTCTTTATCTCCGATGACTAATTTTGTTCTCATCTCTGCTCATCTCTTCCTCTGACGGCTGATGTTACTTCTATTCAGTCTGCAAAATCATCTTCTAGTAAAGTCAACCACAGTGATTCGATCTGCTCTGACCACCCTAATAGCCGCAAGGGAAACATTTTCCTCTGGGACATCGAGGGAGGGAGGGAGGGAGAAGAGGGAAGACTGGATAGGAAGCTCAGGCTAAGAGAACGAGAGAGGCACATTACAGCTCATTAGTCTGCAGAGAACTGACAGGACGATGTCGCAGTTCACACAGGCTGGAGAAATGGTGAGATGCACACAAACACAGGCATATGTATAAACACATATCATATACGTGCAGTGGAAAACAAACTTATTGCAGTATGTTGACAAGTCATCTGACACAGGGTAGTAGCATTAAGAATTAAGCATTGGTACGGTGAAAGCTACCACTACTGGCTGACTAGTTTCATTTATATGAAGTAATTATAGGCAAAAAAAGAGTCTCCATTTTTACATGAAGGCTCCTGGACGGCCTGATCATGTACCATGTTTCCAACAAGTCATCCAATTTAACCAAAAAATCGCCATTTTAAGTCTAGAGAATCGTTGATGGGTTAATTCTACAGTCTCAATTCTACAGTGCATTTAAGCTTCTATGTTAGCTTTAGTTCCTTTGGGTTGCTTTGTTGTTTTGTTTTGTTTTTTGCGTGTGTTGGTTCACTCTCACCATTCCCATCAGCATAATTTTCAGGGAGCTACTTCCAGCTCAAAAACCTACTGTCCATTTACCTGCCTGGCACCAAGCACCAGACAAAGTTCACAGCATGATGAACTAGAGTATGGTTTGATTCGTCAGCTATACTATACTTTTCAGTTTCATGAAGTTACTTTTTGACCTCCTCTGACCTGATCTATCATCATCTTTCTCATTCTGCATCTCCATGTCCTCCCTCTTCTTTCTCCTCTCCCATCCTGTCTACCTCATTTGCCTCTTGCCTATGAGCTTTATGAAATTATATCTCCTCACTAACTATCTCAGAGTGATTTGAAGCGAGCTGAAAGCAAATGGCACTACCCTTTTTAATGATGTATTTATCCTTATAATGGAAATAAGTAGCCTAACCCTGACAGACAGAAAGGCTTCTGAGTGACCTTCCTTGCTTGTTAAATTTCAACAAGTCACTGCTCAATTTCTGCTGTGCTACGCTTTTTACTACTAGGATTTTTTTTCCTTTTTAAGGGTACCACAGTTTCTTCAAATGGAAGACATGCATGTCAGATGAACTGGAGTTTTTTTTGATAACCTATTATTGTGGATGTTTGTGGACACTAGGAAGACAGGAATTTGCTGAAGCATCAAGTGGTGAAAATGAAAAAAGAAGCTGTAGTCACAGCGTGGGGGCATCATCACCGACTGCTTGGTAAAACCCATCCATAAAAATAGCAATGGTGCAATCATAGCTTAGCAACTGTAACTAGGCACAGCAGGCCTGTCAGGCTTTAGACTTCTCCAAATGCTGAAGCAGCATGCAAGGGCATGTAGTAAGAGAGTTGTAGAGAGATTGAAGGGTGGGGTCTTTTTAAGACAGAAAGAGTGAGGAATGTTTTAAACCGTGTGTTAATCTGCTCTAATGTAAGTGTTTACATGTCTGTCTAACTAGCTTACTACCCACAGTATTGTCACTGAGCATTACTTCCAAGGCCAAAGAGCATATCATACTGCATTATTTTCCCTTGTCCCGCTTTTAGTTCTCATCCTAAAAGTGTTCTGTTGCATAATGTTAAAAGCCAAATATACTGTTTGAAAATACAAACAATTGGTTGTAAATCTAACCTCTGTCTTACTTGTCCAAGAATGTAAGCTAAACTTCTTAACAGGGTTATGCTAGGATTTGATAAGGATATGGTCTTATTATGCTTATAATGTTGGGACAAATTGGCTCAACACTTCATCAACTGCTGATTTTTCTTTTACCTCAATCTTTTAGCACAACGTCATTTATGTAGCTATCAAGTACATATTTAAGATCCTTTACAATGTTTTAGTTTAATTTTTTGTTGTTTTTTGGCACTAACATTAGCTTGATTAGCTAGCTAGCGATTGCTGCCCAAATCTACCTCTGTTAACACTGTAACCTGCAAAAATGGAAAGTTAGGCAGGCATAGCAACAGCAACTAAAGGGAGCAAGGCTTTGCAAGGGCCAATTTCTCTTATTGTCCAGAGTTAGTCAAGTAAATACACTGGGTGCTGAAGATGTAAGAATAAAAACAATAGAACAGAAAAGAATAGCATAGACCATACAGGTTGGAGCTCAGTGCTTTGATCGAGCATCCTCAGGACACCGGCTGCCACAGGGTTCAAACCTCTGACCTCTCTTACTACAAAGTCATGTGCAGCTTCAACTGTAGATCTCTCTCTGGCTTCTGATCCCACTAAGAGATCAAAGTATGATCTTCTCTAATCCTTGTAGTTCTGACACTGACCTTTGCTGAGCCTGTGGTGTAACTGGGACTGAATGGGTTTATATAACACCAGCTTGGCTTGCATAACCAACTGACCATTGGCAAGCACAGTACTATTATGCTAAGGCCACAGCTTTTTTTTCAGCCCGGAAACTAAATGAATAAATTTAGCATTGTAGCTCTGGGGCCGATGCTCATTAAAACAATGTTAATACTCTGTTCACGTAGAGGTTACAATAAAATCTCTGTGACCCATTTAGTTTCAACCACAAAGGTCAAATCAAAAGAGAGGCTTATCTGAATTTTAACTATCTGAGTGAAACTGTTCATAAATATAAAGCAAAGGGTGTCATGTGTTTTAATGTATTTGAAAGCTGTTCTGACCATGTCACACAACAAAACACCAACGAGTAATGGCTGAGGTTGGATTCCCTCTCTATCTAACATTAATGTAAAGGTAATGATGACATAGTTTCAGGGTATTGTGTTTGTGTAAGGCTTGTGATTGAAAGGTTGCCGGTTAAAATCACCTGACAAACTTATAAGTAAAAAAAACACAAAAAAACCTCTGTGGATTAAGTTAGGGACTTAAATGTATTTACTGCAGTAACAACCAATAGCCTACAAGGTTTATAATAGGGTCGTCTTTAAACTATGGAAATTCAAAATGGTAAATAGGTGCTAGGTAGCTTTCTTGCTGAAGTTTGATAAACTGTGCAACATGCATGATATCGGTCTGTGTGTGGTCTTGTTTGGTCAGTTTGAGCTTTCCCAGTATTTTAAGTGAGATCTGAATTATTGAAGTCGCTTATTTTTGTATATGTTTTCAACCTTCATTTGTAGCTTTTTTTGTCATTGTTGCTCTGTTGAACGGAATAGAAAATGTGAGTTGTGTCTCTCTTAAACCACTATTTCAATTCAACAGACCTCTGACTAAATAAATAAAATAGTTTTATGTTCTCTATTTTAACTTAAGTTTAATATTTTTAGTTGTCAAAAGTGCAGGAATGAAGAATCCCATGCAAATTATCTCTCAGAAGTCAAACTAAAGCATACACTTCAAAAATCCATTGTCATCAGTTTAAAAGTAAGGCTATTATACATCATTTCTGAAGAAAAAATATATTTGCAGGATATACAAGATTTCTCATTATCCGAAACAGCAGCAGTATTTTTGCTCCACTCTCCAATCTTGTCAGAAGGCACAGGCACAAACCACAGCCACCACCACTATGTTGCCAATAGTTGCCAGCACAGCGATCCACAGCCAAATAGTGTCACTGGACACTTTCCCATCATCCTCTGCTTCTGAGGGCCGAGAGTAGCTGGCGTTGAGGTTGGAGGTGGACGTCTGCAAAGACGTGTTGCCATTGTATGGTGAATCCATGAAGGCCCCACTCACAGCCGGGAAATGCTGTCAGGAGAGAGACAGAGAGAGAGAGTGAGAGAGAGAGAGAGAGAGAGAGAGAGAAAAGAATTTAGATTTAAATCTGTCTGTTATTTTTGTTGTATAAAGTCTAAGAAAACAGCACTTTACAGTACAGACGAGCTGTTACATTGTTGAACTAAACTGTACTGTTAATGTTTGTAGTGTTGATGTGGGATATAACAAATATAACAGTCATTAGAACATAGTATACATGACACATGACAACTGATGAAATTGTCTTCAACAAAACAGTTTTTTAAATCATATTATGCAAATTTGTTACTGAGCTAAATTATTTTTTTCATTAATTCTTTCGTTTAATTTTCACAGATAATCTTCATTATGTGCGTAGATTTCCACAACAAACAGTAAAAAAAAAGACTTTTCTAAACCGGATGCTTGGTGCAGGGCATTGCATGATGTCTCAGTATTGACTGGAACACAGTCTAGAAAACTGATTGATCAGATCGATCACCAGATTAAAATCTCCTCCCCTGCAGCTGAATGGAGAGATATTTTAGTTCTTACTCTCAAAGGGCTAAAAATCTGATGCATTCAGCTCTAAATGAATCAAACAATAATGAGTGAACAATAACATGTTCTGCTCAGGAAGTAAATCACACAGCTGTGCCTGGTTTCAGAACAGCTGTACTGTACAGTGAAGAGGAATCAGCATCTCAAAGGGATTAATTCTCAGACAGATTAACAAAGTCTGACACATGCTACACATCTACCAAAAGAGACCAACGCACACAAACAGAGGATGGTATTAAAGAACGAAAAACAAGAGGCAGATAAGAATCTCACTTTTTTTCTCAGCTGGATGTGTTTTGTTCCTGCAGGGCTTCCATAGAACCCCCTCATACAGCAAAGAGTTCAGCCACCGTACATCCTCTGGTAATTAACAACCTAAAATACACACATACCACACCCAGTCTAAGTTGCTTGTGTTGCTGTCAGTGCTTTATTCAGGAGGTGAGACACTTGCGCTGCAGACACACACAGATGTTGGGTTGAAACTCAGGTGTGTGAACTTAATCTGCTGTAACTTTTCATACAAGGTCAAAAACAAAAAAAACACAAGCACGCAGGCTGTCTCATACTCTTATGTACTTGGATACTTGCTGTGATACAAACAGACAGCTCAGTGGCCATTAATAATTCCAGCTTTCACTCTAACAGCTGAAAGGTTCAAGGGAGTTTGACCCTTTAACTCACGGGTGTTTTAGTGGGTGTTAAAGCCCCAGTGTGTGATTGCTCAACAGCATCACATCAGCCCTGACTGTGGAAAATGAGATAGAAGTCAACTCTGACGTTGTTTGAAAAAATCCTCTGAAAAACTGATGTGCAGAAAGTTTTACAATCATCATTTGTTTGATAATTAAAATGCATGATATAGGATATTGGACGGTTCAGTGTTTTTAAGTGTCAGTGTAATGGGGAAGCTGAGATTCTATCATCATTAAAAATCATTCATTAAAGGCTCAGTTCACAAAAATCTAAGGAAAGAATACATAGTTCCTCACTTATTCATACCAGTATGTAGCCATGCAGATCGTGTGAATTTTTTCTCATTTCTCTGGATAATACACATACCTCAATGTGAATAGTGTTAAAATTACATTCACCCCCAGTGTATTGGGGGGCATATGATGGAATTATTGTTGCAATATTGCTTTGTAAATGTGTGCAGAGAGCTGTGAAACTGTATTTTAATCAGAATTTTTGAAGGGCTGCATGAGTCTGTACATTTTTACTCTGATTTGTGAACATGTAAAGGAATCTGTACATGTATTCAGATTTGCAAGTGAGCACACACACAGATTGAGATTATGCAGTAATCTCCCCATATGGACAGTTGTTCAAAAAACAGAAAGAAATTGAGCATACTGATATTAACTTGCATAGATTTACTTTGATGAGTCCTGAGGACAGTTGCAAAACACATGGCAGAGCTCACCTTAATAGAGTGTGCATTTTTGGGTGCAAAATGTATTAAAGATAATTACTAAAATATATCATAAATCTATGCTTCTGTCTCTGTGTGTCAGTGTGACTGCAGCTGAGATCAGACCTCTGTGATTGTAAATAAATTTGGGTTTTGTTTTTCCACTTTCGCTCTGGGATGCTTTAAGCATCAGTTTCAGTTTGACTCCAATGGCTTCTCCGGCTTCTCTTGTGTCCTCGTCTACACCCAAACTGCAGATGTGACTTCAGGGCAAATTCTCACTGAGGAAGCCCCTTGTACTGAAGGCAGTATAAGAAAACAGTTTCACTTTTGTTGTCCCTGAGTATTACAAAGGAAACCCATTATGGCACATCCAGTACTAAAGTTCAGTTAGTGCTCACTTTTATTTAAATACCTCATCACGATGAGATATTTAAATAAAAAGACTTTCCTGAAGACTTTTGGGAGGAATCTGTATAAAACAAGTTAACCATAAATTTTAGTCACCCATCTTGAATGAGGGGTCAACAAGGAATCACTGGGGGCATGACATGAGGCTATCCGACACCATCTGTTTAAGTGGGGGTGTGAGCCACTGCTACATGGTTCAAATGTCCGGTGGTTTGGGCTAAATCTTCAGTCTGTCTTCACACCAGCTGAGGTACGCACAATTTACTGTAAAGTTTTTAACAGCTTGTGGACAAAATAAAAAGGGATACTGAAGCCTTTCCAGACGACACAACAAAACCAGCTCTCTATATATTCAACATATACAGCAAGTGTTCTCCTTAAGTAGTAAAGACAAACTATTTAATGTAGAACCTAAAGGAGAAAGGAACAGATATTAAAATAGTACAACTTGTACTGGAAAATAGGATAGTTAAAAAAAAAAATGGATAAAAACATTGATTCCAATCTTAAATGTAACGGCACAGGGATACAGATATGAATATGCTTAAAACATACTGATCACATGGAGACCAACCAAAAGGTATGGATTCCCGAACTCACATGGTGAATATTAAATCCCACTGATATACAGTATGATAATGATTCTCCATTATGCATCAATATTCATGCACAACTGTCTCATCTCATCCAGTTAGACCGACAACCATCATTTTTGTGTGTCTGTGCGTGCGTTCCTTCCTCCTTAACAGTGAAAAAAAGAGTCTAAAATGTTGCAACCGTTAAGATATGGCGGCATAATTTATGAGGGCTCCCACATCAGCCACTTAATATGTATATTTAATTAAAACTGCCTCCAAGGGTTTGTCATGAGTTTAAGAAAGGGACAGGGTTAAAATTTGCTGGTGCTCGTTCGTACGCGCACAACGTAAAGCACCAAACATGCAACCGTCTCACAGAGAAAATCTGCAACCCAACCTGTAGACAAAACTTTCTCCAGCAATGGGGAACCTGAAAGAGTCTCTGCCTATGAGCTGTGTCTCATTCTGCACAGAAAGGTCATCAGCAAACCAGCAGCAAGCACGAGCATGTACAAGTATTATTAAGGCGCACAATACCTGTTGTATGCTGCAACTATGCATGCTCAACTTCCTATTTACCTTCATGGTAATTTGGCAGATTATCAATCATATACACTGGAGCACAAACTGTGTAAACACTGCAAAGGAGAGAGCATGTTCTCAAATGCAAAGTCACAAGAGGTTTAGGTGATGAGGCATTTTTCTCCATTTCTCCATTTTGAAAAAAACAATTGCAGGAGAATTAACAGATGGACGTACACGAGCTGGTTCAAAGGTAACTTTGATTACTCCTGAAAATCTGCTGCTGTTCACACTTCCCACCATGTTATTTCTTTAACCTCAGCTGTCAGTCGTAATCTGAGTTTTAAACATATCCTCTCCATAAAATCTCTTCTCCCACAGACTAAACAGGTCTGGATGAAAATAGTGGTTTGTGAGGTCCAACAAAGATGAAGATGCACCTAGAAGATGAATTACATACCACGGTCCGATACACATCTAAACAATGACTGTCTATTTCCTCAGTAAGGCTCCACTTCAGAGATAAAAATGAATGGTGGGAACCCAGACACACACACGCATGCACATAGAAACACACACACATACACACAATGCGTACATGCTTACAGTCACTCCACCGAATATCAACACTGATCAGAGTAAAAATGCAATCTGTTCATTCAGACTTAAGTTACAGTTACGTAAGGACCTGACCTCTTTTATCCTACAATGGCTTCAAAGTTTCACTGTATCTACCGTTTCTCTTCAGTTTTCTGCTTTCTTTGACAGATTGTGCTTGACTGAACAGTTTACATGGTCTCCAACCAATGATTATTTTTCCTTTATTTATGTGCTCAGTATTTTATCAATTAATCATTTAAACATTTGGTCAATACATTTGTCTGAATATAGTGAAAACCTAAATATGTTTATTTACAATCATAAAATACTTTTTAAAACGAGTTAGTATTATTTAAATAGATTCTAATCAATTTTCTGTTGATCAAATAATTAATTCATCCTGTCACTGTTCCAGCTCAGGTCATTATATGACTCACTATGACACATGTGTAGGCATTAACACTTGTGCATCTAAAAAATCACTAAAAAGTGTTTGACTAATCACTTTTTTGTGTTACACTCATCAGTGATCACAGTTTAGTTTTTATAAGTTATGTAACTTAACTTTGATGCATACACTGTCTTAATAGATCAAATAAGAAAAATAAGGATAGCAGTTCATACAAGTGAAATGACGATAAGATGACTCCTCAGTTCTATTTCATCAGTATACCAGAGAGGCAGAGTTACAGAAAACTGATACCAGCAGCTACAGCTGCAGCCCACACAAAGTTGGTAAAAGAGCCAGTCAACCAGTCAGTTCAGGACACTTGCAGCGAGACTGTAATTTAATGTCAGACACAACCAGACAACATAAAAACTACAGTAGGCCAAAAAATCTAAAAGAAAAATGAGATGCGCACTGAAATGTTAGATATGTCTCTCTGTGAGAATTTGTCTTGCATCTGGAGCAGCAGCGAATCATGTCCTGTTTAAAACAGTAAAAACACGCAGTATTCAAGAAATTCAAAGTTTCCAAATTGAGTCATTCGTCCAGTGGAGCTGAGTAAGTTCCTTCTAAAAAACGCCTAATAAATGCCACTATAAAATTAATTAACTTCACAGTTGTTTCCCCAATCGTTACAGGTTCCCTGCTAATATAACTTGTCTGAATATAAGCTTAGACAAACAAAAAAGGACCTTTTTTCTTTCATAGAAGAGATGAGAAAATGGTTAAAATATAAAGAAGTTAAGAGAAACAAAGAGCAAGCAAAAGAAAAACAGAGCAAGAGCTGTACCTACTGCCGGCTGTATACGAAGAAAGAGATCAGTTCCTGTCTGTCTCGTCCCACACTCTGACTTAGACTGAGCGCATCCAGAGAGAGAGAGGAGCCACGCTTCATTAGAGCAAGAGAGAGAGAGAGAGAGAGAGTGGTCCCTCCCAGTGAAAGAGGAGAGGTTTCTAGGAGATGTTTTCATCTTTGGAACAGCTGAGCAGGATGTTTGTAGCTTCACACAGCCAGACTCACTAGTTGAGTGTTGACTATAACATAGAAACAACACCAAACAAAAGAGATTGGTCAACATGGTCATACACATACTGACTAATAAGCAAATTTGGTGCTTTTATTGTATCAGGTGTAGAAATGGTTCAAATTTGTGTCTCAGTGAAAGAAAGAATGGTCAACTATCTTTTGCACCTGAAATAGCATTTTTCTCAAGCTACTGTTACCAGAGCACAATGAGCAGAGATAAAACTGAGAGATGGCATTGTTCTTTATGGAAACAATGCTACAGCACATGGAAAGAACAACGGGATAAATGACTCTAATTCGACCCAACAGCATTGTGAGCATATGCCGTCAACTCAGTCACTGGTCAGTCACCTGGATGATCAGAGTCTACGTCTGGGACTGTGAGGACACACAGGTAACGGCAAGTAATTCCATCAAAAATGAGGCTTCCTGTGTGTATTTGTGACTTTAACACGCATGCATACGTGTACATATGGTATGCACCTGCGTATCTGCGTGTATAGATGGACCATGTAAGCACACTGATGTGTGTGTGCTTGTACAAATATTGGTAGCATGCATCTGTATGTATGGATGAATGCATATGCACAGGCAGTGTTGGGAAGGAGGGTATTTCACTACAGAGTACAGAACAGATGCCCTTAAATGTAATTTGTAAAGTATTCCATTAGATTACTCAAAGTGAGTAACACAATAGTTTGGATTACTTCAGTACTGTCTAGCATTATGATCGCATATAACACTGTGAATGAATGTAGCATTCACACAATGCTGAGTCACACAATCCTTGAGTAGACTGAAACCAGGAGTCACTCTGAGAGGCAAAAATGTTGAAGATCCAGTTTTTCCTTGACCTTTTATTTTCCACAGCATATGTTAGAGTGAAAACCAGTAAACAAGATAGTAATAAATTATGTGAATTTACACTTCCATAGAACATCTTGTTTTCACTTTGGTGCCTTGCAGCTAATCCTCAGCACCAGAAAAGGCAGTTTTTAGCCTTCTCTGTTTCCCCACTGAATGAAATGGGTGAAAAGGGAAGGAAGCTAGCTCCCATACCAAAAGGTTGTAGTTCTCAACCAGTGGCTGAAGTTCCCAGACATTTAGTGAGGTACATTTGTTATTGGATAGAAATAATTGGCCAAAACCATCAAACACATCATGCATGTTGTAAATTGGCTGGTCTCTTCTCCGTGGTTTGTTAGTTAGTTAGACATGCTTATCAAGCAATGCTAACAGGCTGATCTGCAGTTGCCAGTTGGCTACTAAGTAGGTAGTTTGCTGGGTAGACAAATTGACCAGCAAGTGTTCAAGTGAACTACAGTATAGAATAATGGAGACTTAAAAAAGTAATCCCTTTATGTGATCTATTGGTTTTAAGAATGTAATTTTACATGTATTCTGATTACCACCTATTTAAATTGTAGCTGTAACTGAATAAAGTTTCTCATATTTTGTATTTTAAAAGCTGTTTCAAGACAGAATGAGGAATTGTATTTTTTGCTTTTAAATTAATGTGTGAGGCAATTGATTTTTTTTTTTTTTTTAAGACAATACATTTTAGGACTGAATGGCTGCTTACGACTGCTTAAGTTGACGGGTTAACTGATTAAAAAATAATAATTATAGTGTTACAATGTCACCTGCTAAGGCTTATTAGTTCCCTTTTTAAAAAAATAGATAAATAAACAAAGCAAATTTACCTGTAAAATCTAGTCTTATCTTCTTTCTCCTATATCCAAAACTTAAAATTACTAAATTAATTGTCCATGTCCACCATTTACTGTCATTTTGCCTACCTACCTCCTCCCAAAGAGAAAAACATAAAGAGGAGGAGAGAGAGAATAAATAGAGAGCAAGAGAAAGAGAGGGTTATCAGAGGATAAAGCTGAATAAACAGCAGTGACTCCATGACATGTTCTCTTGCTCACATCATGTTTTTCCTCCTCTTAGCCGTACCTCCTTTCCCCTTATCCTTGTTCCTTTTCCTTGCATGTCTGTATATTCTCTATTTTTACTTTTTTACAGCTGTTTTTGTCTCTAATCTAGCCTTTGGTTCTGTCTCTCACCTTTCTCTTTGTCTCCCTGTCACTCTGTTTTAAATCAAACAGCGACTCTGCCACCTGCTAGTCTTGTCTTCACTACATCATATCCAAACTTGTACATCATCTCCATCCCCGCTTCTCTTTAACACTATCCTCCTGTTACCTCTCTCTGCCTGCATCTCTGCCTCTACAAACTTGTATGTCCTCATTGCAACCTCTCTCATGTCCTTTTTCTCTCTTATCACATTTACTCTCCTTGTCATCACCTGTAAAATCACCATATTACGTTTGCACTTTCTTCCCTCGCCTCTGCTAACCTTCATCATCACAGTTCTCTCCTCTCCCCCTGCATAAATTCTCCCATCCCTCTGTGTTCCCATAGTGTATCATCCAAATGCAGAGACTGATTGGACACAGACATCGTGGAATAGCGTGCAGTGCTGCAGGGCTGGTGGAATTATAGGCGGATACAGCTTCCAATCCTCCAAATCTCTGAAAATGATAAATCTTTTCTGCATGAGGTATCAAGTGCACAACATAACTATTGTGTATAGTAAGTGGGCATATGCGCCTGCTTCCTGTGCCCATCTGTGAGTGCGTGTCCTGTGGGGGCTCAGAGGTAGGAGGCGCATGTGTATAGTCTTTGTCTGTATATCTGTGTGTGTGTATGTGTGTCTGTGTGTTTGTGGTGCACGCGTTGCTTGTATGTATATAATTCTTCCTTCGGTGAGTCCATGTGGTTGCATGTGCATGTTAATGTGTGCATGTGTGCGTGTGTGTGAAAGTGAAAGTGACGGAGGGTTGAGGAGAGATTCAGAAACTGCCTCTGGTGAACATACGCACAGACACACACACACAATGACACTGGAGGCTGGGGTTTATTTAAAATGAGGGGAATTTGAGTGAAGGGGGTTTTGGGTGAAGAAAATAATAACTCTCCCATAATTAATTTTCAAGGATGGGGGGAGAGTAAAAGGGGCCAAATTCACTTGTCATTTATGAGGCATTTGTCTCACGAACTATTTGTTTCAAAAACTATTAGTGTAGCCTTTGACGTGAAGTTTGCTCCTGGGAGAGGGCAATACTTCAGCTTTGTGTGCACTCATACTCCCAAAAACATCACCAAGAGGAGGAGGATTATATTTGAATTTCATGTCTTCAATTCGACAAAAATATATATTTCTAGGGCTGGAAATATGGGTCTCCATCTGTGACTGCTTTTATGGGAAAAGAAAGATGAAAGAAAAGAGGGAACAGCAGAGAAAGAAATGAAGGGGTGAATAAACAGCCCCAAAGCAGCCAGCTGTTCATCTCCTTTCTGAAACATCTGTCATAGAGGGAGAAACACTGAAAGAGAGGTCAGAGAGGAAGTGAAGAAGGGACAGAAAATAAAGAGGAGATGGAGAGGCACAACGGAGGGGTCAAGAAAGGGTGAAGACAAAAAGATTGTTGCTCTTTCCGCTCCTGCTTAGTAGACCTGTGTAAAGTTTGATGAAGTTTGAGTAGGAAAAAAGGATTTGGTTGGTGTGTGTGTTTGTGTGTTAGGTCTGGTCTGCATCTTAACAATGTCTCAGTATTTTGGTTTAGCATGTTAGCATACTGTTTTTTGCTAATTGGCACTATACAGTAAGTACAGTTTAGGCTGAGGAAAATGGCATTAGTTTTGCAAATATTCAAAGAATTCAACTAATTGAAATTTAAGCCTAATGGAAATCAATCCCATAACCTCATCGTTGATGCCAAGGTCCATGAATGTCTGAACAACATGTCATACCAATCCATCCAATAGCTGCTGAGATGTTCAGTCAGGACCAAAGTGGTGGACCGACCGGCCGACATTTCCATCCATAGAACCGCACCAGTGTAAAACTGGTGTAAAGCCTCGTTCAAGACCATAACGAGATCTTGTCAGACAGATCATGTCCAGTGGCAAGGTCACTGATGCTGCCTCAGCAAAGCAGAGCCAAAGCCTCAGCCCTCCGCTCCTCTTAAAATCTGCAAATGTCATCATATCAGTCAGTGGCTCAGATTTGCATCAAAATTAAACTTAAACTTAAAAAAGGAATTCAAAATATTGTATTAAGGAGATACATTTAAATAATTTAATTGCCTCTTTAAAACACTTTTTAAAGACCAGTAGATATTATCTCTTGCTCGCTGTGAGTCTTGAATAAAAGCTAATTTGATCGAGTTCACTTTAAACGACTCTCATGAGATGATGATCTTTGCTCTGAAGTAATGGACATCAATCAAACTAAATCATAAAGCAGAAGGAGCTGAAAGTAATTTCTAAGTTACTGAGCTGTGTGATGATAAGAAAATACTGCTGTTAGAATATGTCTGGAGGAGGCCTGAGCCCAGTGAAGATGTGACAAGAATGGAGGGAGTAAGAATAACAGAGAAAGGAGAGAATGAGTCAAGGATGGCAGAGGTGTCCAGTCCGTAGGCTATTGTGAGCGAGAGATGGTGGAGGAGGGAGTGAGACTGAGAGATATACAGAGAGAGAGAGAGAGAGAGAGAGAGAGAGAGAGAGAGAGGCTTGCTCTCATGGCTGGTTGAATCTTTGCTTAGTTTTGCTGGGGGCTTCACAGCCTGACGGACGAGCAAAGAACAGCATTCACTGACATCATTGAATGACCTTATACAGATTTCATAATACTCTTATGTTGCAAACACACACACACACACACACACACACGCATGCCCACATGTGTGTCCATGCCAAGATACAGTAAAAACACACACAACCACAGCCCTATATGTAAGATATGTAAGAGCATAAGTACAGTATCAATGAATACATTTACTTGATGATCAAAACTACCTTTTCATAACATTGGTGCGCCTGTGTCCTGGTGTGTACCATGTACCCTTTGTTATATGTTGTCCCCTATGCCTTCCTCCTATGTGACGAAAATGCCCAAAAAGATCATCTTAAAAAATACATTAACTCTGCAAAGCTGTGGATACAGCCATCAGGGATAAAAAAAAAACACACACAACACACAAACACATCAAAAATATAACTCCAGAGAAACATTTTTACACAAAAATTATAATGATAATATAAATATCAGACTACAAATTAGTGAGAATTTTTACAAGGCCAAGGGGAATACGCTTTCTGAAGTAATCAACTTTAGATTTGAAGGGGGGTTATTCGATTGTACTGAAGAAGAACAAAGACCTGGGGGTATGTGTTGCATGCCATGGCCCGTTCTCATTGCATGTTTCCTGTCCGTCTCTGCTATCTATTAATGCCAAATAAATAATCTTAACAAGTTTTTACTTAGTAAGTCCTGAAAACAAAGCAGTTTAATAGTTCTGGTGCCACCTCTTGTGGAACAGCTTTCACCGATTTTGTCTGTAAGCAACAAATTAATAAATCAAAGGTTGGTGGATAAGCGAGAACACACAAGCACGGCAGTGTGCAAACACTCTCACAACAGTCACACAAAGATATGCGTGCAGAGACTGCACACCGACACGATGCGCTCCAAACACGCCTCCCGATCATCCCCACCATACTGTACGTTTCATGTTCACGCTCCATTTAATTAACTGTGCTCTGTTAAACAGCCACACCAGCCCTATTACTGTTCCACACACTGAGAGGTGAAGTCTCCTGTTCATTTTATGGAAACCTGGCCTCTTCTTAACACCTACAGACGGAAGCCCCCCTTTATAAATGAGAATACAGTGGCTCATGTTACTTGTAAATGCATGATGATGACGGTATCCTGGGATATTCTATAAACTAAGTGAAGGTGCGTGTAACCAAGACAATGACACACTTTCTTTATGGCAGCTTGGTGAATAAATCTGCCTCCAGCTCTGAGCACTTTTAACTCACAGCCCATGAGAAATTGTTTCATGTTTGTTTTAAAAATGTATACCTTCATCTTTAGTTATAATCACTAACCTTAATGGAATTTACATGCACCTCTCCATATAGTGGTTCAAATTTTTTTTGTGGCAGAGTCCACCTCTTCTGCTCTGGACTCAAACGCACAAGAGATTCAAAAGAAATGTTGCAGCTTGTGATCCAGAGCTACTGCTTTTCATTTCATTTCGCAGGTGTCAACCTCACTGTTTACTGTTCACTCGCTTTACACTGTGGCAGAGTTGTATTAAGTTAACGCTAATACAGATGGAGCATAGCCTTCTTCTGCTTTGCTGCTTCACACTAAATGCATTTAGTTGGTGAAACACTGGGTGGCTTACACAAGACATGGTCATGTTCAATGTTCAACATTTTTTTTCAGCAGATCAGTTTTAAATTGTTGTAGGGTGTAATGGAACAAGTAGGACCAACAGCTGCTCAGCGAGATAAACAATTTTTACAATGGCCCTGCGGTATTAAACTACACTTACTGTCACCACCACTATAGTTGCTGTCACATCAACCAGTACTGAAATCTTAAGGATTACGACTCTAAAGCCCATGAAACCCGGGTTTCTCTGTAAAAATAACTAAACAAACATCAGTCAAAAGTCAAGTAAGAAATGTATCAACGCACTCACATGATATCACATGTCTTTGTTTTACCTATCACGGTTCTCACATAGGCACAGGGTAGCACCAGCACATGTGCAAATAGTTTTATGTTGCATTATAAGTGTTTCCTTTTTCTCACATGCTGTATTACATAATATTTCAGGAGCATAGACTGCTTTATCTGGGACGTTTCTGGGGGTTGTGTAAATCCTCATTGTAATGTAATGCAACACAAGTGATACATACTGTGTGAGAGAGATTATCCTAATCCTCTAATAAACCAAAGAATCTCACATTGCAATAGAGATAATACTGTACTGCCATGCTACCCCAGAAAATGAATTAAGTGTTTGCTGCATTTCAAATTTAAAGCTTAAGCAACATGATTAAATATACAATTGAGATTCACTGTTATCCACACAATACACTTCTATGTAATGAGGATAGAGGTTAGTCAGGCTCATGACAAGAGCCGTGTTTACCAGGACTAAATTTCCACTATTTAATGCTCAGATCCTCGTATTTGACCTTTTCACTGATGCTGGATGAGAAAAGGTGCATGATTTTCCAGTCTCTATCTGAACAAACTGATGAACTTCTCAAACCTGAACCTCATATATCAATATAAGCATGCAATGTCACTGATGACATGATCAAAATATAAATGTATTCAAATATCCTTTTTGTAGAGATATGAAATTATAGGTTAGCTTCTAATAGCACAGACAATAAAGTTTCAGATCAGGTAAACGCATCATAAAGACTAATCCCAAAGTGAGATTTGGGATGACAGTTGACTCACTTACATAACAAAAGCAATTGTGTCCATCCACATGCATGTCTGATGTGTGTGTATGTATCTAATCTGTCATGCCATCCATCCAGAATGAATAAAGCATTACAAGATCTTATATTATGCATGCCATGAGTGAGTCATCCCTCTGTATGTTTAATGTCTTAAGTAGGGACATAACCTCAGGTTACCATTATACTAAATTATAGCAACTGTCTATGTTGAAATAATAAAGGAACAGACACTGTGAAGATGCTTTTACATTCTCAACTTAAATAAAGACCATGAAGACATCCTTCCACCTCAAATGACTCCAGCATTTGTCCTGTAAGATTACACAAAAAGTTCATGTCAATGCCCACACAGACATCTGCAGAAGATCAGAAAAGTAGCTATTGGGAAAAATGTGCTACACATAATTATCTCTCTTCCAGATCAACACTTCAAGAAAGATAGGAAAGATAGGAACAAATAAGGAGGTGGTGTTGTACTGCATATACAGGGTCAAATACCAGCTGAAGAGCATAAGGATTTTTTGGTGAGTGATAGAGGCTATTTGCATGCAGAACCTGCCACACTCAAAGCCAGTATTGTTACTGCTGTTATCAACCTGCATAGATCACAGTCATACCAATGTACTGGAGCACTGCTCAGTAGCTGTATCTTTAGCCATAGGTTGCCGCCAACACAACTTGGTAGCCATTACAAGGAATATTAAAACACCTTAAACTGGAAATAGGATCACACTCAGTCGGCCTTGTAAGAGGTTTAATCAAAAACTGTATATGATGGATATTAAAGATTAGCAGTGGCCAGATGTGTGTGTGGAGGAGGATCCAGAAATTGCTCTGAATATGTTCATGGAAAAACTAACCAAGCAGGCTAATGCATGCCCCTTAAAGGAAACATACTGTAAAGCATAATGATGCCCCATGGTTAAATGTTGACTGACAGGGTGTCAGTCAGTGCTTGTTTGTTTGTTTGTTTGTTTGTTGCATGTTTATGTTTATATGCTGTTTGCTGTTTTGATTTTATGTAGACCCCAGGAAGATTAGCAACCGGTGTAGCAGAAGCTGATGGGGATCCAAATAAAGATATAGATATAAGAATAATAACTAAGATAAGAATGTATACAATAAAGAATAAAGAGCTGATTAATCCAAAGTCTGCATACTGAGTGAACGCATAACTTGGCTATTCCAGCTGTTTCTGGTCTAGTAGTTCATAATGGGGCTGAACCTCAAGCTTTCCGACTTTAGCACTGATATCAGTCCTGTGCAACTCAACCAAGGTGAAAGCATAATAAATACAGAAAATGAGGTGTCAACTAACAAGAATGGATTTTTTTGGTTTGTGTGAAAATATATTCAAGCAGCATGGCCTGAGATTCTGGATGTAATTATGTCCTGTTTCTGTCAGAGTATTTTGGCATTTGTATCGCTCCTTGATTTGCGTCTTAGCCGAAAAATGTTGAATTCTTTGCCATTTAAGAAAAGAGGAGATATGAGTCTGATCCATAAATCACTGTGCAGTCACTTACAAACATCAAAAGAAACTATTTAAGAATTAATAGTGGAATCTTGGTATTCCCTTTGTAAAGGACATGCCAGATTTCTGTGCATAAACAAATAGTGATGATGGATCAAATTTGCTGTCTATGACAAACAGATGCACCTCCTCCGCCTGAAGAAGCTGATAAACTCTGTAACAGATGGTAATCTGACCTAACTCTCCATCACACACACTTTGATAGACAGGACTTAATTAAGACCAATCTAACATTCACCGCCCGAAAAAAGGGAGGTTTGGGGTAAAGAAAGAGATAATCCAGTTATCAACACAAGGTCAGTCACAGACACTTAGTCAATGATAGAAAGAGCATAACAGGAATCAACATTTAGACGATTTGACCCAGAGTACCAAGCAATGTACAATGATTAACGTGACAGATAGAAATATAAAGTTTGAGATGTATTGTCCTCATCATTTTTTTAAAGGAAGTTGTCTTTACATAAAGTGGAGCCGTTCAGCTGCAAAAATTGCAACATAGTTTTTTTCTTGTTTTGTATCTAGGAAGCAAAGTTTTGGTTTCAGGTGGCAAGAGCGTTAAGCCGTTGACTGTCGAGTGTTCAGAGACAGTTAGCGTGGGGTGATTAAAGACCACACATTGAGCACACCTGATTAACTATCGGAGAACAGATGGCTATCAGATGAGGCTTTCCATCAAACTCCTTCAGCCAGACAGGGTTCACGTCTGGAGCAGACAGGCTCAGTAACAACATTCAGGGACTTAAAGGGGAATACCGCTCTATCCAGACACCAGAAAGTGAGACCCTGTATCTGCTTTTTGTACAGAACTATTTAGACAGGGCAATGATTTTGCCCTACACTTCTTAAATTTGAAATTCTAACTCATGTGGAAAAACGTTTGCCATTACATGAGTGTATCTTTATGCAGAGGGTCAAGTGATTTAGTGCCACTGAGCAGATGGAAATCATAGGAGATTTTCCATCAAATCTGCACAGTTGGACAGGGTACACTGCAGGAGATCAGTACCTCAGCTACACAACAAGACTGCTGCATGTATCATACTAGAAGAGATCCTCTAGGCTCCACATCACGCCTGATGCACCACAGTGTCATGAAACGTTTGATACAACAAAGCTCAAGCTGTTTGGAATGGGAGTGGGAATTTTTTTTTTCTTAACACTACCAGCAGGTGGCATAACCCCACACTTGAGCAGGCAGCTTACTGCCCAGCTGAGTGACAGCGGGGGTTTCAGATGTGATATATCTTCACTGCTGTGGCAGATGTCATCAGGAGCATTCAGACCACATCATCTATTACACTGAAACACTGTCACAAGATAACTTTTTTTATTCTGTCCAAACTTAAAGGGGAATTAAATTGCAGAAGTGGGGGTAAGTCTCAATGACACCATCTCATGTTTGGCATCAGACCAACTTGAAACACTTTTCAAGCCAAATTATGTCAAGTGCACCTTTTTGTTTGTTTGTTTATTTGTTTGTTTGTTTTCTACAAGGTGTCATTGTGCTAATTTTTCATATTGTGTGTTTCTCAATGGCAATTTTCAAATTAACCGGGTTATCAAAATAATGACACATTCAGTTACATTCACTCATAAATTAATTAATTCATCTATGTTCTTTCCATAAGCAAAAATCTTTTTAGACATTAAATATTCATGATTAAAACGTTTCCTTATTCATAGCTGTAAAAAGCAACTCTCATCATCAACCCACCACCCATTATGTTGTCTGACAAGACAACAGCAATGAAGTAACAGTGGTTCAGTGCTGCACAGAGTACATGCAGGGAGAGTATAGGGCTTCCACTGTGCTTGCATTTAAAAGCTTTAGTGCAGTAATTACTTTAAAAACATATCCACAGGCTGCCCTCACAATCCTTAAAGCTCAACATCATGGGTCAGAGAAAAAAAAACAAGCAGAAAATGGGACAAGCATATTCTACCATGATACAGAGCAACAGAAGAGATGAAACTGACTCTGACAGGAGTCAACAAACACACCAGTTAGATACACAAGTTTCTAAGGTGCAAAAGAGCCAAGTCTATTTCTCGCACACAGAAGTCCATGCTGTCATACAAAACTGAAAAAAAGTGTAATGCAGCATAATTCAATGACTACACTACAAACTAAATGCAGTACATGTTTTTTTGACTCTACTCAGTTTGGAAAGGCCACTTTGCAGTCTGCTTCTGAGTCATCTCTGTATGTGTGCACTGTCTAAAATTGCATATATAACATGCAAATATGTACTTTACAAATGCACAAAAACTTGCCTTACACTCCAGTGACTCAATGCGTGCGGCTACAGTACTTTCATTCCCAAGTAATTTCCTTTGCATTCTCCGGCTGATAAAAATAGGCCCTGTAGCATCTGCACTGTGTGTGCTCTTGTCATAACTTCATCCATTACATAATGTTTTATCTGACGTGACCTGAGTGATTTCCCAATAACTGTGAGATAATGTGGGTTATTAATACTTTTTTTAGCAAGCAAAATAAAAATGACAAAAACACATCTGACACTGATACTGTCACAAATCATTTTAAAAAAGCCCTTACAGTAAATAAAAAATAATACAGTCAACTCAGCGATATATTTTTTCCTTTGCTGGGCTTGGTTATATGGTCTTCATAGCCTACACTAAACAAATACTGTGACAGTTATTGTGACCCTCCAAAAACTGTAATCAGTGGTGTAATTCCAAACATTACTCCTCCTTAGTAGAAGAACTGTAGGAGTTCATTGGCTAAAAGTCCTAGAAGTAAGACCTTAATAGATAAACGTGTTTCCGCTTCCTTACCTGTGCTGCCATTAGTGATAACTCCATTATCCCTGAATCGATGGTCGCCAGGCTGAGTGCAAAGAAATTGGGAAAGGAAGCACTGGAAAGCAATGCAAAGGAGAATTAAATAAGGAGTACGTGGAAGCTTCTTCGAAACTGAACTGCTATGCTTGGCAAGATGAGTGCAGTTGTGGATGTGCTACACAATGACACAATGAACGCTTTTCATGCTTCATAGTAGAGTTTATTCACTCTGCATATCTCTCTCTCTCTCTCTCTCTCTCTCTCTCTCTCTCTCTCTCTCTCTCTCTCTCTCTCTCTCTTCCACTCTTCCTCTCTCTGTATGGATGTGTATGTTGGGGGGCAGGGGTAAACTTGCACTTGAAGCATGCCAGGCAAACCATGCAGAATTATTGATGCTGGAGTAGCTTTGGCACATACAGCTCTTTTGACACTGCTACCCAGTACATCTTACTGCTACCACTATCTTTTGGTTGAAATTCATAATCCCAAAGGTGGAGTCTTGAAAAACTTATCCCCCATTTACATGAAAAGCATCTTTGTGCACGTTTTTTTTTCCATCTCTCACACAATAGTTCTTCTCAATAGCTTATAACTCGCTAGCAAATGGTTTATTAGCCATAAATGAAACCATGAGTTATCAGCCCTATACAAAGGGGCACCAAAAAATTACATTCACACACATACCCATCACACAGTAGCTGAAGAGCAGCAAACATATCTTGCCAAGGAGCCACTCAGCCTACATTAACCATCTGGCTCTGTGTGTATTTGTATGTGATGGGTGAGGGGCATTTGTAAACTATAATGTGAAGTTAGTCACAGCTACTGTTCCCCTTCAAACCCATCCTTCTGTTCATCCATATATTAAAAAAGGACACCATCACAACAGGTGTCACTGCCCTAAAATACTACTCATCAGAATTTTCTGAACTATGGTTTAGGTTTGGTTATGATAAGGTAACTAGAGCCACTAAATAACAATAAGGTCCCCATTGCTACATTAGGATAGTTATATCTCAAACCAAATTTCTAACCAAATTTAGTGCAAATTTTAAACAAAAATTAAACAAATTTCCAGAAGATCAGCAAAAGAAAATGCAAATATATACAGCTGGGTGCCTTTAAAACATTGTGGAGGAAGAGGAGGAGGAGGAGACGTGTGGCATTTATGTTTGTTTCATGTATTAACATGACGAAGTTTACAGTCTCCTCATCGCTCCACACAGATCTCATGTTTTGTCTGCCGCTATTTTTTTGTCTTTTCAGTTGAGCTGAAGCTTTGGATGTTTAAGTCACGTTTCATCTGTTTCCTTTGCATGGTGTTGCATTTTGTTTTTATCGATACACTAACTTTTCCACCTCATCCAAGCATGAAAATATTTTTGTGACATTTTGACTTCTTTTCAAATCTCCAGCTTTTCCACTCAGCCACATTCAGTCTGTAAATGTACAAAAACAGACTGCACTGTCTGCAATCCTGGGTGTATATAAATATTTTCGACTGACTTCAAAGTGCATTTCCTTGTTGATACAAAGTGCCTCAGAAGATTTGGAAAAAAAAAAAAATGTTAAACTGATGTTCCACATTAGGAAACACACAGAATGTGGTGTTGCTCAGAAAAAGTCAGGCGCACATGCACAAGCCGTTTTTGCTTGCTTGTGCTTGAAATGAGCTCCTCTGTGTTGTTGAATTTAACCACCACAGACAGATTTACCCCAAGCCACTCATGTGTCGCCAGTGTCGCAGCACACCAAGCTGTTAACTGTAGACCTCTATTGTACTCTCTGGCATTTCGAACAATTACTACCGCATGAGAAAACCCCTTAAAATAGTCTCTCTTCTGGCTTTTGTGTGTGTGTTTTAAAAGTCAGAGCAAGATAATGACTGTACATTTATGTGCCTAACATGTATATGTGAGTGTGTGGGCATGTGCACGTTAGGCACAGTACAGTCCATTTAAACAGAGATGGTCATTTTCCCCGAGGGGGAGTCCAGCTGTCAGCAGAGAGAGTGACATAAAGTCATTTTTAAACAAAAGAGAAAGAGAGAGCAGAAATGTGGACTGAGAGAGACAAATTTTGTAATTTTTTTTTTTATATTTATTTATTGAACTATTACCCCATCACCCTTTGTGAATTTGTGTGTTTTATATGTGTATTATACAGGAGTGCTGTCTGTCCAAAATGAATCTGCCTGCAGTGTTTCTGTCTCCTCTTATTGTGTACAATTCTTTGCAACGCATCCATTTCCCATCTGTCTACAACAGCTCTTTGGCATAGAAAGAAAAAACAACTTTGATGTCATCATAGCCATAAAAGATACTTTTAGACACACATACAACAGATGAATAACCTTCAAAAGCTGCTCTTTGTCTGGTTGCATTGTGCACTTTTTTTTTCTTTTGCTTCTTGTGTATTCTGAAATGTAAAACTCTATATATATACATATACACACTAGAGGTTAGCAACAGTACAGGACAACTGTGGATAGGTGTTGAGAGAAAACACACACATAGAAGAATTTTAAACAAAAATGTTTCATAAAGCTACAAAATACCAGTAAAATCATTCAGCAACTGTAGTATACTGCAGAAAAACAATCTGTGCATGAACACTAAACTTATCACCTTATAAAACTGCTATGGCAAACAGTTTTCTATGTAAAAATCCAGTAGACAGGGAGAGATATCGACATTCATTTCTGTCCATGTTAGTGTCAATGTTAGTCTAATATTCACTCTAAATTTGACCTCTGCTTTGGTCTCCACCATCTCCTAAGAAAATGTAGCTTTAAGTAAGACTTTCCAAGGTCAGACTTCAAAGTAACTATAACATATCTGCTGGCACTGGATAGTAACATTGCACAGGCTCAAAGACTCAGTGGCTGTTTCATCCAAACCTGTAGCTGGCAGGTAATAGTCAGGATATGTCGGCAGCAGCTGCTTCCACAAACGTCACAGCGTGTCATAGTTTGCAGCAAGTATGAAAAATATTAGAAGTTAAAATAATGACTATGGCAGGACAATCTGCAACAGAAAAGATACAAACAAGCAAAACAATAGTGCTGTTACATAGTGGAAATGAAATTAAAAGGCTATTTTTATCCCTTTCCACAACAGGAGGCTTAATTCTGGTCCATACAGTCAAGTTGGTCAATTGATCATAAAAGATTTGTGAAAGTTTTTCAAAAATAAAGATACAATACAAGTGTGTGAATTCTTTGACCAGTTCTTTTCCACTCTTTAGCGTGCTGATCATGTTAGTGCAGTAGTCATATGTTTTACTGGGTAGAGCATTTATCTTTCAGAGCTTTTACTGCTCCTGGTACTACAGCTCCTACTATAGCCCCAGCAACTCCACCCACTATTGCACCAATGCCGATGCACAGTGGACCTCCAGCAGCTGTTGCAGCAACCCCAATTGCAACACCCACTTCAGCGCCTGTTAGGATCATACCAGATTCAGTAAATTTGTTTTTCTTCTCTGCCTGTTCTCTTGATTTCTTTCTATGTTTCTTATCAAGCCTCTTCAGCTTTTCCTGAAGCAGCTGTCCTTCAAACATGGCCCTCAGTTCTTCTTCTTGTCTACGCTTTTGCTCAGCATTGGCCCTCATATTTCTCTCTGTTTGTTCTTGGATCAGTCTCTCAGCCTCCTGGAACATTTCATTTGTGTAAAATGTTCCTCCATTATCAGAGACCATACCTCTTACCTTTGCAAGCAGCTCAGGTACCTGATGGCGATTGGGAACTGTGTTTTTGAAGACATGGTATGACCCGTTACAGTTCATAATCAATTTGTGCAGTGGTTGACTCTGACGAAGAAAATCTTCAATTCTTGTCTTCAGTCTCTCACCATGAGTGAATAGAACCATGGAGTAAGCTGCTGCTTTTTCACCGAACACCATCTGCAAAAGTTTAACAGTTTCCTGTTCTTCCTCTGTGAATTTGTCCAACTTGATCACAATCAGGAACACGTGGGGACCAGGAGCAGAGAGACAGATGCATTCTTTCAGCTTTTTTAACAGCTCATCTTCTTTGAAGTTTGTGTCATAAAGTCCTGGTGTGTCAATCACTGCAACCTTGCATCCACCCACCAGTCCTCTGGCCTTTTCACACTCTGACGTCACAGAGCGTGGAGACATGACTGACCTAAAAGTGTTTTTATTTAGGATGGTGTTTCCCGTTGCACTCTTTCCATTTCCTGTCCTTCCAACCAGCACAATTCGAATTTCTTCATCTGGATCAAAATCTACAAAACAATGTGGGAAATGTGTTTAGTATTTGGCTAGTTGCAGTATGTCATTCAACATACCTCTAATATTAGACACTGTGCCACCTTTACATAGTATATAGTGTGATTACAGTTTCTGTCATTATTGTTTTATATTGTATCATGCTACTGTAAACAAACAACTTTGGTAGACAGTGTAAGCTGATGGCATCCACATGTTCATTTACAGCACATTTTACATCTTACAGTTGGAAAAATCTAGTCAGCTGTATCATTTGTACTATTTTAATGACAATAATTAATAATAAGTACCTTTCATGTGTTGTGTTTGAATTTTCGGTCGGATGTTTGGTACATTGGCTGTGCCAGTCAATTGTTCAACATTCTGGGAAATGCATTTCTTTCTTTCTTAGAGTTAGATTAGATGATCCATTCAATACTAATGTCTGTGCATTAAAAGAGTACTCCATAGATTTAGCTTTGCGCTCAATGTAGCATTGCACAATAATATTGTCAGATTCACGACAGTCGATTTTGATGCGGCAGAACCAGAGACATGAAACATGCGCCACCGACATCACTTGACCACCGACAGTTTGTTAGTCTATGAAGATTTGCATGTGTTATGCTAGCATCAGCTAATGTAGCCAGTTCTGCCAGACTCGATTTTTTGCTTTTCAATTTTTTGGGCAGGTAAAAATTGGTCTGGGCAGGTTGTTGTAATTTGGGCAACCAAAACTTCCCAGACACATTTACTGTCACCACTGTAAACAGGAAGGTGACCTGCTCCTGTTTCAAAGACAGAAACCTTTCCGTCATGTGGAAATCACCACAGTTATTCCTCCCTAATTACTTTCAATAAAAGACTAAGACACGACTTAATACAATATGCATGAGGAAAAAGCAGCAGTTGAGGAAGTTCCAGATAATTTACAGTAATTTGGTAAAAGCAGAAACACAGCAACAGTCTATTGCAAGTAGAATTATGCTTTCAACATTGTATTTAAGGATAAGAACATACACAGTAGCAATTAAAAGTATTTCAAATATTAAAAGTAAACACATTATGTAGAATTAACCTGTTTTTGTTCTGTTAATGTGGTTTCCAGTGACAAAAACTTTGACTATACTCCAGAGGTTTTGAAACTGAGAAAAGCGGAGGCTAAGACATGAGTCAGAAATACTTAAGGAGGTGAAAGGGACAGGTGCATGCAGGTGTTTTAGAAACAACTGGAAGTTACTTATTGTAGTTTGGCCTACTTGTCAGCACAATAATACACATACTCCTGGATTCAGTGTGACTTACATTGTCTGAATGTCTCTGACCAAATTTCTTTCATTATTTTTGATTTATTCATCCACATAAAAGATAAGAGTTGGGACCTATTTTTCAAGATACCTGGAACCTGGCTAAGAAGGCAGCATAAAGCTATTTTACAACAAAAAACAGTAAACAGACTAAAATAGCAGTCACATACTAAAAAAGAATATAGATAATATCTTGCTATGATTCAAATTCAAGTACTTGAGTTTAAAAACTATCCATAAAAGCAAATGCAGTGACCAGGAGTGCTGTTTTCCAGATTAGGATGTAGAAGCAGGATAAGTAGCAAGAAAACACATAATACTGATAAATTGTAACTCCATGCTGGGAATTAATAATAATATTATGTAATAAGATAATATTACTGCATACAATTGACAGTCACAATCATACTGTGGTTTTAAAAAAACAAACAAGTTTCATCATATATAATATTTTAATATGTTGTTTGTCAGCTCCTAGTTACTTTTCTTAATTTCACTAGTAACGTATTCATCCCACACCAGGCAGTTAGAGGATGAAATAGAAAAGAAACACGACAAAAGTATAGTTGTCTAAAGAAAATATTAAAATAGGTGAGAAACGGCAGATTACCTGTGTTCTTGTACTTGCTCCTCATGGTTGCCTCTTGTGCAGCACGTGAATATAAAGAATATTTGCGCCCTCTTCTCTGAAAACTGTGGGCCATGGTTTTACAGATTTATAGTTCACTGAAATATCTAAAAAGTTCTGTCTAGTTGTCAACAGTTCTGCTCCCTTCAGCGAACTGAAGCTACTTATAGACAAACTCCATAGTTGGCAGTTTTCCAACAACCTTCTCATAAAGTCGGTGCCCAACAGAGGAAACAGAAAATATAAGGACATACAGCAGTATCGGTGTTACCAGGAGCTAAAGTCAGTGATACTGGAAAATTGCCGGGAGGCATGGAAAAAAGCATCAGACGAGGATGACTGACAAGAAAGTTACATGTAGGGAGAGAAAGCCTAAACATCTGGTGGTCTGTCAATCAGTTTGTTTGCCTCTTTGGTTCAAAAATCTCAAAATCGTAACGATTTTTGGTTGTATTGTCATGAAAATTGAAGACATTCATGGTCCCCTCAGGTTGAATCCGACTTCAGCGATCCCCTTACTTCAACTCTTTTAGCACCAGCAGGTTTAAATTTGTGGTTTTAAGTGTTGTTTTTCAGTCCTGAATGAACTGCCATTAAATTTGGTACACACATTCAAGTCCCCCTCATGTTGAACTGTAACAACTTTGGTGACCACTTTACTTTTCATCCTGCACCATCAGTACCCGAAAACTTCATCTTGACCAATACTTAATAGCAAAACTAATGACATTCTCTCAGTTGTACTTTATGTTTAGTGTTAATTAGCAAATGTTAGCATGCTGACATCGTAAACAAACCCATCACTCAACAAAACTTCCCAGACACATTTACTGTCACTACTGTACACAGGAATGTGGCTTTTCCTGCTTCAAAGACAGAAACCTTTCCGTGATGTGGAAATCACCACAGTTATTCCTCCCACAATTAAAGTTAATGATTTTACTTTAAATATCAAGACTAAGACATGACTTAATGCAATATATATGAGGAAAAAGCAGTAGCTGAGGAAGTTTCTGATCATTTACAGTAATTTGGTAAGAGCAGCAACACCACGACAGTCTATGCTTTCAACATTATATTTAAAGATAAGAACATGCACAGTAGTAATTAAATGTACTTCAAGTATTAAAATTAAACACATTATGCAGAATTAACCTGTCAGTATCATATTAATACATTATCTTCATTATTGATGCATTATGTAAGCAGTACTTTTTAATATTGTAATTAGTAGTTCTGGATTTTAATTTTATCTGCCCCATACTGTCTATAATAGAGTAGAAAGTACATTATTTCCCTCTGAAATGTAGTGGTTAAGTTTGACTTCCAAAATCAGGATCGAGAGGCAACCGCACACAACAAAGGGAGGACATCCACATTCAACCCAATGTAAAGCAGGTATGGTAAGAGGTCAGGGAACTAACAGGAAAGGACAATTAGCAATATGCATGGACACAGCAACCTTTTCATTGTAAGAAAACATCCAAAGGCTCAAGACATCATAAAAGACAGACAGCCATTTAGCAGAAAGTATACAGAATCAGTTACAGAGAGCACTGAGGGTAGAGGCCAGAGTAAAAAAGTTTATTAGAGTGTTAGGACAGAAATGAAAAAATATAGAAACTCATTTAAAAAGAAACGGACACTGGCTGAGGAAGACTAAATCCAGAGGGAGGCAGTAATGCGACGCCGAGAATGTCAACTACCGTAAAACCTGGAAGAAGAAGAACGAAGAAGAACGAAGAAGAAGAAGAAGAAGAAGAAGAAGAAGAAGAACGAAGCGTTTCCTTCCGTGTAAATTTTATGAATGACTCCAACTTCCCTGAGAGCCTCGCTAACTAGTGCCAACTGCTTCTCGGTGGAGTTTTTTATTTTATCTGACAGCCACTGCTACCGCCAAGTTATCGCTAATGGATTACACTGCAACTCAAAGTGGGTTCAGGCAGCGTAAGTTACGTACGTCACCTTATCGATCGCATCGGTTTTTACTGTCACCGGCTGCAGGCGCGCACTTTGTGTATGCTAGCTCTCTGGAGTGCACCGTGAACCAAACCGAGACATGATGCTAGCTCGCTGTCAGGCGCTGGTTGCAACTAACGTTTAACAACTTGTAAAAACGTGGACATCAAAATGTGAAATTTGATAACGTGGGAAACGGTGTTAGCGAAACAAATCGGACTTCGTAGCCGGTAGCTTGCCCACAGGCTATTAATAAGCATGAGCTAAGTTAACAGTGCTAACAAACTAGCTAATTTACGACGGCTGGATAACCGCGGTGCCTCGTACTAACCGGGGTCTTTACATCTAATCAGTGTCCCCCCGTATGTCGAGGTTTGTGTAGTGTGACTGTGGGAGGTTTTTTAAAGACAATTTAAGCCAAACTTTGGTGATTTATTACGAGACGTGTGCATGTTAGCTCCTGTTCCCAAGCTTCAGTCTGAGGTTTGCCAGAGGCACTGTCATTATTTAGTTCACCAGACATGTTATTTTGTACTCGTATCCATAAGCAGGGATGTTTGATGATTTTTAGGGGTAGTAATGCAGCTGAATCCCTATAATACATTTAATTTAACGTTACATCAGATCCCTGAAACAAGAATCTCTTAACAGACATCTGTGCACCACCAAAATGTAAACAAGTCCACTCCTCAGACGACTGAAGCACCCACCGGAATAAAGAAGTCACTAGACTCATGATGACAGATTGCATGTCAGGGTTTAAGTATCTTTTTAAAGATGTAAAGGTGTTTCTATGTGTGAACCTAGCATGCTGTAGCTTTTATGTCAGATCTCTCATACTTTCTTTGCATGATTCCTCAGGGATGACAGGCAGACTAGCTCCAAACAAACTGCCTGTGGCTCTGCAGGATGATGTAATCTGTCCTTGTGATAAGTGCGTGATAAAGGGATTTACTTCCTCAGGGAATGGACTTTCTCCTGCACAGAGCAGTGTGTGGCAGGTTGCACACAGAATTTGTTATTTGTGAACCAACTCTGTTGAAATAGATGTGTATTTTGAGATTGCATGATGCCGAAGTCGTTTTACATCACACTCACATTGTACTGTAAGAAAAGTAGGCCATGCCTGCAGTTTTGTGGTGCACAGTAGTTACTAACATTATACATCTCAATTCCAGGAAAGCACATTTAAAAGTGGTTAATGACTGTGTTATGTGAAAAAATAGCTACATCAAGACTTAAAACAGGACAAAAACAGAAACCCAAGGGTAATTTTGAAACAATGCAAAGTTGCCTGAACTTTCCACTCATGTTTGTCCATATCATGTCTGCTTTGCATGTAATGTTGGTTAGAAACTTAAAGGAAAATCTGACAAATATCAGCACATCCACAAGGCAACCAGTGTTAGACTGGTCTTATATGTCCATTAAGCTGAATAACACCTAAACAACTGAAAAGGGTGAGGGATGCATTTGATTTTTTTTTTTTATTATTATTTTCTCTAAGTGTGGCTGCATGTGCTTGCTTTAGTAATTCTGCCAATTTTATGTATCTGCCAAAAAAATTTAAAAGCAATTCAACATTTACAGATCTACTCCTTTGTTTGATGTATCTCTTTCTTCTCTTTCATATCATCCAGAGCCTAATATGCGTCTGAGGAACAGCTCCGCGGATGGTTCAGATGGCAGCCAGCTGTTTGAGGATACGAGTGGAGCTGGGTCTGCATCACAGTCAGGCTACAGGTGGGAGGCCTGGCAGATATTAAATGGCTGAGTCACAAGCAGTTGACACAAAAATGGCATTTTATAAAAGCAGCTCAGTTTAAAGCACGATTCCACACTCACTATTGATCCTGCTGTTGTAGAAAGTGAACATTTTCCTAAAGAATACACTATGAATAAATATTGTCCTATTGCATTTTGTGTTTTAACCCTATATTAAGTCAAGGAACCATCAGGCTACCTCTGTCGAACAGTCAAGTCATGCTCTCTTGAATGAAATTCTAACACTTTGAAAAAATATTGGCAACAAATATCCTAATTTCCTTTTGTTTCTTCAGCTACCACACTCTTTTGTGTCATCTCCTAACAATAGATTTGACGAAATGTTTGTGTTACTTTAGGTCATAAATCACCATGCTCTTTAAGCTGATGCATTTTCTTGTCATGCTGGCAGGAACCAGCAGGGCAGGCCTCAAGCAGCAGGTTTTCCTGGCCAGACCCTCCTGTCAGACCCCATGTCTAACTTGGCCATGGCCTATGGCAGTTCGTTGGCATCCCAGGGGAGGGAAATGGTGGACAAGAATGTAAGACTGACTCACAAATGTTTCCTTTCCACAACAAAAAAATAAAATAAAGGCCACATTAAGTATTGCCCATATTGAATGATTTCATATTTATATTAATATGCAAAGAATAATGTATGTGTGTATGGCTGTCTGCTTGCTCGTTTCAGCTGGACAGGTTCATCCCAATTTCTAAGCTTAAATACTACTTTGCTGTGGACACAATGTACGTGGGGAAGAAGCTGGGCCTTCTAGTTTTCCCTTACATGCACGAGGTAAGTCTGCTTAAATGTAAATTATTCTTTTAGGCCTGCCACTTTGCAGAGTTGATCATATGCATGTGAAAATAGGTGCCTCTAGTTCTGCCTGAAGCTTGTAGCTCTTGTAGTTCAGATTTCTAGAAAAAGTAAACCAGACTGTACAGTATACCAGATATACCTCTCTGCCTATGTCTTGAATATTTACACATACATAAGATATCTCAGTGGATCGTTGAGATGTTTTTTTAATGTGTGAGCTCAATATATTTTGAAAGTTATACTGTAGATAAAATATTCAGGACTTTTACCTGTGAAATACTACACACTTTCAGCCCCAAATGTAGGACTAAGGAGGTTTTGAGTGTCTAATCATATGTGTTGTAGAACTGGGAGGTGAGCTATCAGCAGGACACTCCTGTGGCTCCACGCTTTGATGTGAACGCTCCTGATCTTTACATTCCTACCATGGGCTTCATCACATATGTCCTGGTGGCTGGACTGGCCCTCGGCACACAAAACAGGTACATATACAGTATATCCATATATTTTTTTCAAAGTGATGCAGGTTTGGAAAAGACCCAAGAATGTAATGCTTTATGATCATTTGATCTGTTCTCTTTAGTTATCAACAGCTAGGTAGCAGATTGCCACCTCACCCTGATGACAGACAGATTACTACTAGAGGCTATGACAGAGTTCACTGTATATTTATCTATAGAAACTATACTATGTTGTGCACCTGTCAGGTTTTCCCCGGAGCTGCTGGGAGTTCAGGCCAGCTCAGCATTGGTGTGGTTAATAATGGAGGTCCTGGCAGTCCTGCTGTCGCTCTACCTTGTGACCGTAAACACCGACCTCACGACCATAGACCTGCTGGCCTTTTCTGGCTACAAATACGTTGGGTATGTACATCATCTGTTTCTGTGTTTGTGTTTACATTTTTGAATGCTCTTTGCATTTCTTCATGTCACTCGTTTTATTCTTTTCTGACAGCTAATTTTTCCTGTTGCTTTCTTTATTTTTGTTTTTAATTTTTTTTTTAGTTAAAAAAAACACTGAAGCTCTGTGGATGTTACACCTAACCTGAGACTGTGTCTCTAATCTTTCTTTAGGATGATTGTTGGTGTAGTAGCAGGCCTGTTGTTTGGGAAACCAGCATATTATCTGTCTCTACTGTGGTGCTGTGCTGCCATCTTTGTCTTCATGGTGAGTACAAGAGCTGTAAGTGTTGATCTAAATTAATAGATTCCTGCAGGATGGATTGGTCAGACATCACATGAGCACAATATTGCCTGAGGGTCATGTTGGTTGACATCAGTCCATTTTCACTCTATAGAAATACCGCAAAACATAATTTTACCTTCTGTTGTAAATGTGTATGGGATATGCATGTTTTTTTCATGACACACATACACAATTAACAGCTTTAGCAAACATAACACATCGAATCCAATGAGTAATGGCAGCTAGTAGTAGAAATAACACTAATTTGGTCTAAACCAGTAAGTTAGGTCCACAGAGGTCCCCTCAGGCTCAGTAGCAGCTGGTATCGGATCCCTGCTCTTTGCCTTAGGATATTAGATGCCTTGGCCAAATGGCCAAATTAGACATGCTGGGAGGAATGTTTCCGTCTTGAGAAATTGAACATTTTTCCTTCAATCTCTTTCTAGTACACAGCTCATCCTTTACCTCCACATACCACAGCTTCTGTTATACTGATGTCAGCTTTCAGCCTCTTATCTGCATCTAAAACTGACATGCGAACAGGTAGATAATAACTATCACTGCACCTGCACGTAGTTACCTATCATGTTGATCAGTTACTGATGTCAAGCTCACAAAAGACAGGAATACACACACAAGACATGCTGTAATTGTATACTTACTCTATACTTTGTTTCTCTGAGCCCCCCCTCATCCATTCTTCTAAATTTTGAGTTGCTTTTATTTGTTTTGTATTTTTGTTTGTTTGTTTTGTTTTGTTTTTTTTTACTCGAGTTACTCAAGCTGCTCCAGTTCTTCTTTTCCTTTGTGCATGTGTGTTGCTTGGTTGACATGTCAACTAAGAATATCTTCTCTCCTCAGATCCGCACTCTGCGTCTGAAGCTGTTATCTGAGGCGGCGGCGGAGGGGAGGCTGGTGCGAGGAGCCAGAAATCAGCTGAGGATGTACCTCACCATGTCTATAGCAGCAGCACAACCCATCTTCATGTACTGGCTCACCTACCACCTCATCAGATAAAACTCGGATCGCGCTCACAAACTTGGCTATCCAAATGCCATCCCACCCTTTAAAAGAAGGAAAAAAAAAAAAAAAAAATACTCAACAAACACATCAAAGAACCTGGACTTGGATGAAGCACAGTTGTCTGGATGTCCCATCACTTTCCAGACATAAAGACAGAACTACACATTCACAAGACTCAGTTCGTGTATGCATGGACCAAAACAACACATGCTACAAGCCGATGAAGAGAAGATGTGAGGCTTAAACGCCCTCTCTCTCTCACAGCACAGCCCTGTGTCAATAGTATTGCCTTTTTTTTTTCTTTTTGTCTTTTTCAATGTCATGTCTTTAAAAACTTGTAGCATGAGCAAGTGGCTTTAAGTCGGTTTTCTATACTGTGTAATTATTTGTTAATTATGTTTTTTAGGAATATTTAAGTATGTATGTTTGTGTATAGCAAAAGTATTATGGCTGGTCTGATATCTCACAAGTGATGTTTCTGAGCCGTCAGAAAGAAAAGCACACTAACCTCACACAAACCGTCCATTTAGAGAAGAGAGAGCTCAAATCCAGGTTTCTAAGTGGCTCTGCTTGGGTGTTCTGACTGGAATGACTTCTTATGTGCTCTGAGAAAGGTCCCACACGATTGTCATTGTTGGATCTTGAAACAAGGATCATCCCATTGGTCTGAGTGTGGGCGCAGTGTCACCTCCATTATATCTGTTTGATCTTTTTGTACGAGCTTTGCTGCCTGAAAACTCTTAAATAGAAATATCAAAAGCTACAGTGACATTAAGGCGTAGACCTCAACATGAGATGATTCTGATATCCTTTTAAAAACCGAGTAAATTATTTACTGCTTTTCATATTGAAAGTCAAATGGAATAAAGAAAGGGAAGTGAAGAGATGGTCTGTTCTGTGAAAATTGTTTTAGCCTCCTTGAGATACTTGAAATATTTTAATGTGCTTCGTGCTTTAATGTGCTTGTGAATCATCTATGAAACCTGCTGTCTACGCTTTTATTTATGTTGCCGATGTTTTCTCAAACCAGGGTAGGATTCAAATTCATTTAAAATAATTCAGGAAACTTTTCAAAATTCAGGATATGTTTTTCATTCTTCTGAAATGAAACTTATTATTGATGAATGGTAAAATGCTTATCTCGGTTAACTGATGTGCCAATAAAAAAAAAAATCCAAAACTTTTAGCAAGTGCTCATTTAAATAGGAATAGAGAAGTTCATCTCAATAAGAATGACTAATTCTATTCAAGTACACTTTTTATAATTAATCATGAATGGATCCAAGCCCTGACTGTCAAAGTGCAGAATCAAGCCACTGAAATGATATGATCCCTGATGAATAAAGTCTGACTGATGGAGAAGCTTCAGTGTGAGATGAGTTCTCTGTGCTCGTAATAGTTGTTCACAGATGTGATTTTTTCATGACAAAAACTATTTCAGCAAATAACCAGTTATTGAGGTGACATAATACTACAAACTGAATTGAACCTTTAGATCCTTCTTTTATGGGCTTTGTAAGACTGATTCCTTTCTCTTTTTTTTAACATTTTTTTTTCTTTTTTTGGATGTCAATATTAGACCTGCTGTTACCTACAGCACCTATTTTATAAAAGAAAATTTTCTTAGTAGACTGTCTACAAAGAAATTAAATATTTTGGGAGAAAAAACCCAGGCCCAGGTTATTATAAGACTATGTTTGCATGTGGTGGTCTGTGGTGTATCTTTTGATCCTGCACTTTACAGAAGAACATTTAACATGTTTTTAAAATTTCTTCAGTGGAGAATAAAGTTAAAGACAGACGTGATCATTTATTGTTTTTTTATCAAGTCACAAATGGCAGAACATTTTTTTTGATTTGTATACACATTTGATTTTATGTTTTGTTTTTTTTAAAGACACAAACATAAAATGTTTCCTAAAGATTTAAACTTGTATAACCTGAACATATAAAGAACTTAATACTAATAATATCGTGATATAAAGTGCCAAAAGCGTGCAGTTATCCTCAGAGAGGTGTAGCAGCGATGGAAAGCAGTGGCAGTGCCCAAACAACTGTTGACTTTACTGATGTTAAAGTCTTACTCCAATATCCCCACTTCCTCACATGATCTGGGTCGTTAATCCAGGTGAAGTATTCTGCCCATGTATGCGATGTGTCAGATTTTTGCATTTATTTATTTGTTTTCATGTGCATATTTTTATTCGTAACTCACTAAAGCTGAATGAGTAAATAGAAACACTGAGCCTAACTCCATGTAATAGTTGCGTCACTCTAGACTACACAGAAAGCTGGGAAAAACATAAACAAGGATTCAATATTTAACATGTGCAAGTGGCATCAACCATCAACAAGAGAAATAAAGAAAAAAAAAAAAAAAAAAACAAATACAGCTATATTGTATTACTACTAAATGACTCTACTGCTCGGCTACTTCTGTTAGGTCCCTACATCTGTTAATAATATTACTAAGATCAGAAGTTACATCTTACTTTATGACACTAAAATGTAGAAACAAAAAAAGCCCCAAAACTAACTGAAAGTGAGCTACTGTTTTTAAAGACGCTACTGTTACTTCAGCCTCTAGTGTCCTCTTTCTTCCAGAAGCCTCTGTTGTGATTTATAGCCTGACGAAGCCTGATCTGCATTGTCCTCTCGACTGGGTACCTCTGATACATGGGCAGTAATAAAAGACAATGACAGGTGAGGGATTCTGGCAAATGGAGTTCAGTGGCATCGGGCAAGACAGCGATTTTCATCTTGATGCTCTCCATACCCAGGAAGGGTACACGGTCACAGCCTGTGAGGAACACTGGAGACAAGAGCATTGAAGAGATCATGTTGAATGATCTGGTTGAGCTATATATGTGAGCATCTTAAATTAATTAAAGAAAATTCAGAGGATACCAATGTCACCTAGTCTGAAAGTGTCATAGTAGATAAAAAATAATAAGCACCATCTTGTATAATACTTACAAAGGAATTTCTTCTTTTCCTCTGCTGTCAGATTCTCAAACACCTCCCAGAAGGTAATGATGTTTGGATGCCCAGCATGGTATTCTCCTTCATAAACCGTGTTCTGTTTGAGAAAAAAGTAATTTAATCTTGTTTTGTGTGAGATATGCAGATGTATTTCAATGTCTTATTAAAACAATATTCTTGATATCTAATTATGAAACAAGTGTGTAGGGATAGGTCTCGGTGTCCAAGAGCGCTGGGGAGACTTTATTGCTTTGTCTTTATTACATTTCTGACCCTCCTCATGAATCAAATGTAGTCCAGCGGGTTTTCAGCACACCTGCTTGAACACATCCCAGTCGTAGTTTTCCTGGCCCACCATCACTGCTTGCAACTCCTCCGGCTGGAAGAAGTCCACCACGTTCATGTCACACACTTTGAAAAACCCTCTCTTGAACGCTTCAAACACACTCTCCACTGACTTGTTGAAGACGTAGTTGACAAAAGCAGCTACGTACTCTTTCCTGCAAATCGAGATAAACGAAAACACAACATCAAGTGCTGACACTGTCTAGAGAAGTTGTATAAAGTCTTTTTATTTTTATTTGTATTATTCTAAGAGGTTGGGTGTATACTCAAAAGTTTGCTATTTAGCTTTTTCTAGTTTTATACAACACTGTACTACCATATTCTAACTTAGATAGTGCAAAAGTAACTCTACTCTACAGTAAATCTTGTATGTAATATCCCACCAAGAGTAATGTGATAGTGTAGTTTCTAAGTGGTCACAAAGCAAACACCCACTTAAAACTTTCAACTGTTAGATGGCAGCAAAAACAAGATTTACTAGTACCCTGTGAGGATGGATATTTATTAGTCAGCCTTACACACTATCACATGATAAAAAGATGGGGGGAGGAACAGCATGGAAACCAATGAAAAACAATAATACTTTACTTGTTAATAAATTGTGAAGTAGACTCTAAATTTGTCTGTCCAGATTGTTACAGTAATTCTGAGTAAACCCACCTGTTTGAGCCTGTGACGAGTTTTCCAGCTTCGTTCAGATCAAGCTCAACTTCCTCACCACCCCACATCACCTGTATTTAAACAATAATTACATTTAGACTGGAATATTACAGTTAAAGTATGAAATAACCCAGTTTAACTGTGATCTAGTGAACCTACAGTGAAAGTAGTCTCCAGTCCTTTGACTACATCAGGAGTGTAGTCCTCCAACATGCACCGCCAAGACCTGAAGACACAGAACACACCGGGGAAGATGACTGACCTGCACGTTGCCTACGAAGCATTTCAAATCAAGACTATACAGTTATAGAGAAAGTACTGGTGTTAATCATTTGAGTTTGAGATAAAATATTTTATGTAGAAGAATATATTATATTTGTAAAGTCAAATAATTTCTTTCTCAGTTTTGCATTTTCAGAAGTATCTTACTCTCCCATTATGGGGTCAAACTCCTTCATGTCATCCATTGAGGGTTTGACCCTGACCAGCTTCTTGAAGAGAACCAGTGGGAAGGGCAGGTGGACAATGTTGTGGTTGTAAAGAGCCAGGCCACACAGAACGCCAAACAGGAAGTAACTCTTCTCTCCCACTTGTGGCTGGTTGGTGAATAAAGGTAAAGGTTTAAGGTTACAAACACCTTCTGGACCGACTTTGGCTAAAAAGATTGGAATGTGCAAAATCTTAATACGTGATTTCCTCTTAAATGATCTGGTCATACCCTGGGAGGGAACCAGGCCAGAGTCTTGCTCTCGTTGTACATGAACATTTCAGACTCGGGAGCCATGAGCTCATCAAACACATGGAGGAAGAAGTCCCTTTTGTTGACATTCATTATCTTTCTGTCATCCACAAACTGCACCTAGGGAGGATCGAATAATCATTTTTTAAACATTCCGCTCAACACAAACTGAGTTACTATCAGCTGCTGCTTCGACTTTGACCTTGTTTTTGTCTCTTGTGAGTTCCACAACTTTGTGGACATGCAATGCTAAATTGCTTTAGCAGTCTCTTCATTACCCTAGAGACAAAAGGCACCAAATTTAATTTCAGAACACTAAAGCCGGCAACGCTTTGATAGCATGTTTACCAAAAGCTCCCTCTTGAAGGCGCAGTGGTCGGCTGCACCAAGCTGTCTGAAGGTGTCCTCGACGAGGTGAGTTCGTCTCAGGGTTAGCTGGAAGACCGGGGCGGGGGGAGAGTCCCGGGGATCTACCAACGATTCATCAGGCCATGACAGAGCCAGTTCATGGACTAAATGCTGCGCTTTCTGTAATTACAAAACGCGTCTTTATCTCGTAACTGAGAGAAAGCAGTTTTAGTAGAATTACACAACACATGATATCTTTAAAATTAATGCTCAAAATTAGAGACAAGTGCAGCTGTATCACACGGTATCATTAATATAGACCTTCAGTAAAATGATCTAGTGTTTTGATACATACTGTACCTTCATTATGAATGCAGAGATGTTAAAGACCGCCACCTTTTGAACCAGATTGAACAGGAATGGGTAGCGGCAGAAGATGGCAGGTGTGTTCTCGTCATCCTTTGAGAAAATATTTGATAATTTATTAAGAAATGATTTCAGTAATAAGCAGTCCAACAGAAAATTAAAAGCTATTCAGGACAAATGGACAGGTTGTTCTTCTGAAACACTTCAACAATATATATACTGCACTATGAATGATTTTACCTCCACTTCAGAAAATTCCCACCAAAAAGTGACGTCCTGGACTGGCTGCACATTACCACTGATTTCCTCTACGTAAAACGTGCTCAGTGGGACTTTGTAGGACCTTCCAGCTTTGTTTGCCTGTAAACAAAAATATATTAACAGAAATGATACAGTTTTAATGTAATTAAAATTGTTGTAATTTAGTAATGTAAAAATGGAAATAAAGAGTTTTGTAGTGCCCATTTCTCCCCTATGTAGCGCTCCTTTGTCATGCCATTGATGGACAATGACATTCAGACATGCAGTTTTAGGAATCTATCACTTTCAGCTCTGGGAACTACATTTTAGCTTAGCATTTAATTAATAAAGATAAAAAGGAATAATAGGTAATGACACTTTGTTTAGTCTCAGTGTTAATTCAACTGAATATGTATCTCTTAAAAAATGACAGGCTGATCATCAAGGGTCAAATTTTGTGCTCATGAACTTGTCTCCCCAGATTAAATTATTTCATCTTTCATCCCAAATTCAGAGAGTACAATAGATCTGGCACTAAAGCCACTGATGACTGAAATAAAAACATAACACTGACTTTGTAAAGTAGTTTGAGGGCCTCCAGCAGGTATTTGACTCCTGGGTTGTGAGTTGCCAAAAGGCCATTTCTTAGCATGAAGGCCAGGGCCTTTTTGAAGACCATGATGTGCTTCATCAGCATGGAGGGCGTCAGGGAGGACCACCCGTCTCCTAGTGAACAAAAAAAAACACTCATTTACTCGGTGAATAGCTCACTTTTTTCAAAGTCATTAAAAAAGAGAGAGTATTATTTATTGTGTATACGTTTATATTGTACATTTCCAAATGTGGCTTGAGAAGTATCCACGAAAATTATTTAAATAAAGTGAGAAATTCAAAAATATTTTGGACAAACTTAGTGATTTCAGAGCCTTCTCGTTCAGATTTCCAATAACGACTGCCAGACTCAACGCCACGTTCATGACATTGGATTCTTCTTGGAGAAGGGGGCACGTCAGCAGAATCAGCAGGATATCCGGAGATTTTAGGGTTTTCATCGAAATAAGAAGCAAGTCAATCAGGAGTTTTAAGTTAACCTGTGTGAAATATATGTTTATGTTAGATATATGAAATAATATGGCAATGTTTACACAGTGCGCATTTGTTTGCAAATGAATAGATCAGTGGCTACTGTGCAACATATTCTTGCCCAGAAGAGCCTCGTAGCAACAGGGGTTACAATGTTTACTCGTTCAGTCAATCAGCAAAAGACAAAGAAAATGATCTGAACGTGTAAAAATCATTTTTAGGATTTCTTAACTGATTGTTTGATCCATGGTATTGCCAGCAGCTGGTCAAAAGCTTCGCTAGCTGCCTCGAGGTCCACGGTTAGGGCACCTGCTTCTAATGAAGACCCACTGATAACAAAAGCAAAGTGACAATGCCAGTCTTTTAATTCTAAATCCTACTTTCCTCACCTAAACATTAGAACTGATTTTGCTGCTAAAACATGACAGAAAGCAGCAGCCAATACAAGAAGAACTTACTTGGCTTTTGTGAAACTTGCAACAAGACTTGAACTTGTCAGAAACATCGAGGATATTTCTCTGTTGCACAAAGAGAGAAAAGCATTGGGAGAGCTCAAAGATTACAGCTACTGAATATAAGATTAATATTTTAAATGTGAAAATACATAATTACGAAAAATTACCTCCTCGCCTCCGCATTGCCATGTCTCATTGAAAGCCAACTTTGCAGTTTTGTTTTATCAAGCCGCCCAGCTATCTGCCCTCGATCCACATTCTTGAAAGAAAGAAATCAGATTGAACTTTTAAAGCAGCGATCTTAACAAGCATGATGAAATAGACTTTTATATGAACAGGGACATTTAAAAAACAGGTGAATATCAGTTTACACATACTACATGTAAAAGAAAATCAGATCAGTAAAAACAGCCAGTCTTTAAATAATTTCACACGTTACCTGTGCAGGTGAGGAATAAGTGAAGTTTGTATTCCACCCAGCTGATATTTTCAGGTCTGCTCAAACAAATAAAAAACAACAAAAACTAATTTAGAAATAAATATACTAGTCTTGCAGTACCTTATATAATGTGAGAGACTTTCTGAAAAGGAGTTGTTTTTCAAATCAAGATCCTTCAATATTCATTTAAATAAAATTATTTACTGCCAACTATTTGGGCTGTTACCACAACGGGGGAAACACCCCTCTTCATTACTTAGTGCATCTCCTGGGGTAATTTGAAGTTTAATGAAGGGAAATGTGAGCAAGATCAAAGAGAGATCCACCAATATGGCTCATTAAAAATCTACCAAATACCACACCAACCATACATATAATACACACCACTGGGTATGGCTGCTGCATCGTCGTTCCATGGAAGTTGAACCAGAGCGGGAGTCAAGCTGTCCTCTGTTTGTCCAGTCCCAATTTGACCTTTGACCCCATTGCCAAAAGCCCACAGTTGGCCAGAGGAGCCCAAAACCAGAGTGTGACACCTGAGAAACAATTAGGACTTTGCTAAGAATCCTGATTTGACATATTCTACAAAGTAACGGTATAGTACTAGTTCTACTATTTCTTTCTCTAGTTAAAGCTTCTCCAGCTGACTGCAAAAATGATCTTATAATTATTCCAATATTAAATAAAAAGCCATTTCAGTGTGCAGATAAGCACACTCCTCATTTTTACCGGCCACATGCAATCTGTGCGGCGGGTCCGTCCAGACCATCGACCAGTCTGGGTCTCACTTCATTAGCAGTGGTGTTGTGTCCAAGCTGACCATGTCTTCCCTCTCCAAAAGTGAAAACCTCACCAACCTAGAAATCACAGCAACAAATAACATCACAAGGGGAAATGCCTCAGACTCATTTTCATTACAATTTGATAATTAAACACTGGTTGAAGATTTTGTCACATTCTGTAAACCAACATGTTTGGTTGAGGATTGGAGAATTGTGTACCTTTGTCAACACAGCAGTGTGCGCCTGTCCACAGCTTATGAAGGAGACACCCAGAGGACTGAGGGCAGGTACCATACAGATGTTAAACCTGCCTGTTAGTGAAAGAAATGGAAATAAATGGACAACAAGCTCAAATTGACAATAACTAGAGTGACTTTTTGATACTTAATTAAAAGGAATGCATAATCAGGAGGTTAATATCCCTGGTTTATGTATCATTAAATTTGAGTCTCAGAGCTAAGAATCAGTTATGTATCACTTCATGCTTTTTGTTTTATTGTATTGTTTTGGGTTTTTTTTTCATTAAATGCAATGTTGTGTTTTTCTTGAGATACAAAACTAGCATGAACATTTGTAAATTTTGCTATGTACTTGTAGAAATCAGAAGTCAGAACATGAACTTATAGCTTAGAAATCTTTTTTTTTCTCAAAATGTAGCTTTTTTTACTTGAATATAACAGTAATGAGCAATGAAAGGCACAAAGTGGGATTAGTCTTGTTTAACATAACAATGGGTTGTATTGTAATAATTATTTTATTTAGCTTAGCTGTTTTACATGTTAAATGAAAAGCCTCAAAAGCACAAAATGCTCATTGCCTGTAGGTGACTCAAGTGTATATACTGACATGAACAGAACTGGTCTAAAAGTGACCAGTGAGCTCCACCTTTATGGACAATCTGCTAAATGTGAACAAGTGAGCGTGACTGAGTTAAGGCAAATTATTTGTACCCTTCTCATCCACCCTGTTGAGTCCCAGCTGGCCAGATTTATTGGCCCCACAGCAGTAGACCAGGCCTGAGAGTGTGAGGAACAGAGTGTGGGTCGCTCCGGCTGCAATCTGGGTCACTGCTACACCGGACAGAGCACACACCAGGACAGGTGTGAGCTGCTGTGGCACATTCTTCCCCAGACCCAGCTGACCGTGACTGTTCAACCCCCATGAGAAGACATCTCCTCCTGCAAAGTGGAAAAGAGTGCAGAAAAAATGTACATTACAAAACTGTAACATCCCCAGCAGTGGTAAAAACCCAGAAAGATGTTCCCACACTGCTGACTTGAATGTACCAGCAAACTCAGGGTTATTCTTCATCTTGAGCTAATTCAACTAGCCTTACTTTTATGATCACTTGATTATGAATGGACCAAAATAGTCAAATGATGCATGCACATCTTACAGTATCTCAACCCGAGATTGTGGATTACAACCCTAGTATCTAGGGATCAAAAAGCTGAACTGTGGTTTGTTGAGACTGACAGTGTTAAAGCATTAGCTTGTATTTTATTATGTCTGCAGGGAATTGGAATAAATAAAATACAAACAAATCATTATAACATTAGATATATTTAAATTTTACAAGCTGTGAAAGTGGAGTTGGCACTGCTACATGACGCAAGACATCATCATTGTGTTCAGCATCTTACCTTTGGTCAGTGCCAGAGAGTGGGAGTTTCCACAGGCAACTTGAACCACTTGTACTGCCAGTGGCATGGGCACACGACTGCAAGTTGATGAGACAGTTTAAAAAAACAAAAAAAAAAGCTTTGCACTTAAACCCACCATCCACTAACTAAGTGGTAAGTATGTATATTTATGTATTCCAGAGACCCAGATCTTGCCTTGGTCTGAGACCGTTGTGCAATGGATTCATCCCCAGTTGTCCATCCTCTGCAGCCCCCCAGGAGAATATGTCCCCAGATGCACACACGGCCAGACAATGGTCCTGACCACAAGCCATCATCACCACATCCCCCAACCCCTCCACACGACCTTACACATGATGACAGACAGAGATTCACACATAAACACACACTAGACATTAATATACAGGACTGTCTCAGAAAATTAGAATATTGTGATAAAGTTCTTTATTTTCTGTAATGCAATTAAAAAAACAAAAATGTCATACATTCTGGATTCATTACAAATCAACTGAAATATTGCAGGCCTTTTATTATTCTAATATTGCTGATTATGGCATACAGCTTAAGAAAACTCAAATATCCTATCTCAAAATATTAGAATATCATGAAAAAGTATACTAGTAGGGTATTCAACTAATCACTTGAATCGTCTAATTAACTCGGAACACCTGCAAGGGTTTCCTGAGCCTTGAAAAACACTCAGCTTGGTTCAGTAAACTAAATCACAAGTATGGGGAAGACTGCTGATCTGACTGCTGTCCAGAGGACCATCATTGACACCCTCCATCAGGAGGGTAAGACACAAAAAGAAATTTCTCAAAGAGCAAGCTGTTCACAGAGTGCAGTTTCAAAGCACATCCACAAAAAGTCTGTTGGAAGGGGGAAATGTGGCAGGAAACGCTGCACAACCAAGAGAGATGACCGCAGCCTTAACAGCATTGTGAAGAAGAGTCGCTTCCAGAATTTGGGGGAGCTTCAAAGACAGTGGACTGAAGCTGGAGTCCAGGTATCAAAAGCCACTGTTCACAGACGTGTCCGGGAAATGGGCTACAATAGCCGTATTCCCATGGTCAAGCCACTTCTGAACTCAAGACAACGGAAGAAGCGTCTGACTTGGGCTATGGAAAAGAAGCACTGGACAGTTGCAGAGTGGTCCAAAGTCCTCTTTTCAGACGAAAGCAAGTTTTGTATGTCATTTGGAAGTCAAGGCGCTAGAGTCTGGAGAAAGGCTGGAGAGGAGCAAAATCCAAGTTGCTTGAAATCCAGTGTGAAGTTCCCACAGTCAGCGATGGTTTGGGGAGCCATGTCAGCTGCTGGTGTTGGTCCACTGTGTTTCATCAAGTCCAGAGTAAATGCAGCTGTGTACCAAGAGATTTTAGAGCACTACATGCTTCCGTCTGCTGAAAAGCTCTATGGAGATGATGATTTCATTTTCCAGCATGATCTGGCACCTGCCCACAGTGCCAAAACCACCAGTAGATGGTGTACTGACCATGGCATTACTGTCCTCGATTGGCCTGCCAATTCCCCTGACCTGAACCCCATAGAGAATTTGTGGGGTATTGTGAAGAAGGAGCAGAAAGACACCAGACCCAACAATGCAAATGAGCTAAAGGCCGCTATTGAAGCATCCTGGGCATCCCTAACACCTCAGCAATGCCACAGGCTGATTGCCTCCATGCCACGCCGCATTGATGCAGTAATCCGTGCAAAAGGATTCCCAACCAAGTACTGAGTGCATTAATGGACATTTTCAAATGTTTGATTTTGTTTTGCTGTTATAAATCTTTTTTTTTTTACTTGGTCTGAGGAAATATTCTAATTTTTTGAGATAGGATATTTGAGTTTTCTTAAGCTGTATGCCATAATCAGCAATATTAGAATAATAAAAGGCTTGCAATATTTCAGTTGATTTGTAATGAATCCAGAATGTATGACATTTTTGTTTTTTTAATTGCATTACAGAAAATAAAGAACTTTATCACAATATTCTAATTTTCTGAGACAGTCCTGTAAGTACTTAAATCCAATACTCTACTAACCTGCATAACTATTAATGTCATGAAAGTAACCTATCTGATAGATAAATACAGGAACACAGAAACCTAAGCAAGGCATAAAAACCTGTTGCCTGTGTTCATTGCTTATTTATTATTTATTTATCAGAGAGATCTGAGGTACTTGGTATCTGAGTATTTTCATTTCATCATTCATTTCATGTGCTACTTTAAATTTCTGCTCCAATTAACTAATTTGACGGCTATAGTTCCTTGTTAATTTAATATTAAGATGTCAAATGAAGCATTGTTGTAGATTGAATTAACCAGTGCCGGTATTTTAAGAGTTCAAATCTACCACGACTATTACTATGACTGTGTTCGCTGTATTCACCACAATTAAAATGTCGTTAATATTTTTGCCGTTCAACCAAGGTATTCAAAAGCAGTGAACGCAACACTGTGCTGAATGTCCAACTTTCTCACAGGCGCTTGAACTAAAAGTTCAGCCCTAACTTTCGTATCCTGGGCTGACAGGGGGGAAACGAAACCGAAACCTCGCGCAGTTAATTAACCTGCGCGAGGTTTGTGGCGATGACTCGGTGGCGTCATGAGCTCTGGCTCCGGTGTCAGCCAAAGTAAACACATGTGAAAGAGTTTCCTAGAATAAAACTTTGTTGACAAGGCGATGAAAAGAAACAAAGAACCACATAACCCCGCAGTTACATTTCAACAGCCAGTGGAAAAAATAAAAGTGCGTAAAAAAAGCACGTAAAGTTATGTTGATATTAATGTTAGAGCCTTTAGGCTACTGTACTGACAGAAAGACGACAGGCTGATCCCATTAAGAATGTCACATACCTGTAAATATTTTTCTTTTCATGTCCATTATTCTGCAGCCTTTCTGGAAAATAAACAACCATTACGACTTACCAGGTGTCCGTCCATCTTTAGGTTTCTTTCGTCCAAGTTGTCCCTGTGAGTTGTGTCCACATGAGAGAACGCCTCCATCTCTGGTGAGGAATAAAGTGTGCTGTTCCCCGCAGCAGATGTTGGTTATAACCCCGGGGACGGTCCAGGACACCGGACTGAGGGCTGTCTGTGGACCGAACTGTCCACTGGAGCTGTCCCCCCAGCAGTACAGCTGCACCATGTCTCCACCTGGACCGAAGTGATGCGTGTACAGTATTTCAGCCTCTGTGGTGGCAATTTAGCCCACTTGACGCTGCTTTCAAGTGCTGTCGGAAAAGTCGCCGTCAAAATAAGCACTTGAGCCACCCATTCTGCTTGTGTCATTATATAGCGCCTTTGTAAGAATTAAAATGTCAAACATGATATTTATATATTTATTGATATTTTATATTGATATTTATATTTATTGGGTTCAGTTTATTTACTTTTGACCAAAAGCAAGCACAACCAGCAATGGCTATGGACAGAAGACGCCGAATTTACGAGCTTGCAAGGAAACAGTGAAGGCAGCGTGAGAGCTGAGTGGACCAAATGCTTGTCAGTTTCCATTGGTTTGTTATCTGTAATATCTGCAAGAGTAGACAAGACTTTTGTTTTAGGGGTGAGTTGACTCAAATTAACAAAATTATGTATTGTTTTTTTTAATCAGTAAAAGCCCGTGATTTAGATTTTTTTAAATAACAATTTAAAGACAGGATACGCTACTTTCTGGCAAGAGTACAGTAAATCTTACTAATACAAAACGGTGCAGACGTGTCAGAGTGGCGTTGCTTTTTAATACAGAAACACAGACACAAATAAGGCATTTATACCAAATTATTTTATTTCATATACATACGCCAATATCCTCTGTTTTAACAATGCACTAAGATACACAACAGAGTAGATGTGGTACAAACTGATCAGATATTGGTTTTGGTTTCACAGAAATGAAACTCAGGATAAGGGTTTCTGCAGAGCTGTATCATAAAAACGATCTCAGACCAACAGAAACTAAATCAAATGATGGTGCAGTTACAGATAGAGGTGTTGCCTGGTTAGAAAACAGTCCATTATGTGTGCCCTGGAAGTGCAGGAAACAAATGATACTTGCAGTGTTTTTCATATACATATACAATACATACAACAATTGCTAATGTCTGTCACATCTGTCTTAATTCATATTGTTTTTTGAAATTTATCATTACACATTTTAAAAACAATCCATGTTCAACAGTATTCATACTCTTAAGGCCATGTAATGTTGGGGGTTGCTAGGGGTAACCAGCTGAATGGTGCTCTGTCAAAAGGGCATTGCTTCAACTCATCATTCAAATTTTCTCTGCACCTGACCAACTCCTCCAAGTTGAGTGTGACATCTGAAACAGCATACACACCTACAGACCCGTCCTCAAAACCCACAAACACACGCTGCTGCTTACACACAACCAGAGTCAATGGTTTCTTAGACAGACCCACACTCCCCACTCTTTCCCCATCTGTGAGTTGTACGACTGTGAGGATGGGCCTCGCGAGCAGGTCGCAGGTACAGGTTTTCTCCAGGCTGATGTAGGCAGCAAAACATCCAGTTTCATCCAAGCAGGCTTTAATGACAGGACCCTCAGCTTTGAATGAGCACAGCCTGACCTGAGACAGGTCCAAGAGCTTGATGGCGCCATTATCAGTGGAGAGCAGTGCGTAGTTCCCATTGGAGGACATTTGGAAGTCTTGCGGCTGACACTGAAACGTATATGGCAGATGAAAGTGCCTGCACACAGTCTCCTCTGCTACCTTCCAGGTGTACACTGCCCCTGAGGCTGCCATCACTACCACAAAGTCTGGGTGCTCTGACAGTGTATCAAAGGCAACAACGTTCTCCGAGCTTTCCACGCAGGAGAAACGCTTGCTGATGGAGCCTGACCAAAGACTGGCAGCTATCAAGTCACCATGGCGACAGCCAATTAGGAAGGTGCTCTCAGGAGACACCTTGGCATTGGATAGGTACAGGTGTATGCTGCAAACAATGGTCCCATTTGCCATCTTCCACACCCGAGACAAACCTCGATTGGTAATACTCACCCCAAAGTTATTGTTTGGTGTGATTAGGATATCTGTAGCTCTGGTGCCACTGATACGCATGGTGTTCTGACCTGTTTCCATCAGCCAAATGTAAATTTCCCCTGCTGAGAGTGTCACAAGGTGGATGTTATTTGGAGAAAGGCACAGTTTTTCCACTGGACCATCATGTAGGAAGTTTGCATGTGGAAAGCCTGTCTCTAAACTCCATCTCCACACTGCCTCTGACCCGTCTGAGGTGTAAAACCACTCTCCTGTTTTTTCAACCATCACTTCCTTCACTCCACACCCTACTTTTGGAGATGTACCTGCAGCACCTATCATCTCAGAGTCCCACACTGTCAGGCAGCCATCACGAGCAACACAAATGACATCTGAGGCCATTTTGAGGAGAGCATGAGGCTGCTTGTTGGCTTCTAAGGAGAGGACACACTCCCCTGTGCTGACCTTCCACACCAACACAAGGGCACAGGTGTCTAGCAAAGCCAGGAAAAGGTGGCCATCCTGGGAGAGCACAGCTTGGGTGAAGGCCCTCCCTTTTGGAGCCAAGAACTGGTCCCACATCTCCCAGTCATATGTATCCCACAGCGTAACCTGATGAGACTGACACACCAATAACATTTCAATTTCTTTTGAGTTATCTGTATTGATGACGTTATTAGATTTACCCCCAATGAATCTTTCTTTTACAAGTCTGGGCGGTTGTGTTTTGGTCGCAACATCCCATACAGTTACATTCCCAGTCCTGTCAACACATGCCATTTCCCTCTTATCTTCGCAGATGATTATCAATGTAACTGCATTGTGGTTTGAGTTTGTGCAGCTGCCAAGCAGTCTGCTGGAGTCAGTGTCAAATATGGACACTGTGCCTTTCTCCTCCCCACAGTACATGTAAAAGCCATTAGAGGAGCAAACCAAACAGGTCACAGAGCTCTGACACTGGAAATGAGTCAAAGTCTCACTGGAGATGTTCAACACACTCACAAAACTCTCATCCTTCCACCACATAAATAACTTTCTCTGACAGCCCACAAAGCCCTCAATTTTGCTTGTTGTTTTTTGGCTTAACTTTTGTCCAAACTCTGTTTCCAAAGGGTCTTTAACCTGTAGAAACATCTCAGGGTCTGTCACATCCCACAAGAAAAGCTTGCTGCACTGTGTGGAAAGGAGCATGAATCGTCCACTACACTTCACTCCTGCAAACTTCAGCTCCTTCTGCTCGCAGCTCAGTGACACTTTAACTACACCGCATCCAGGACCCTTCCAAATCCAAACAGAACCATCATCCATGATCCCTGCGACAATCCCGCACTCTGTCCCTGCCGCTTCTGCCACAGAAACGTCCTTGGTTTCGGCATCACACTTCAAACGCTGAATGGGGGGAACAGAGGAAGGAGCAGGACAAAGAGCTACTCCTAATCCACCTCCTCTTTTCCCCCTCTCCTGTCTGATCTCTTTGACATAACCTTCGAGTTCAGGAAAGACCTCCAGATAAGGGAAGAGGCTCGACTCCATCACCGTGGGCAGCTGCAGAGGTGTGTGCTGCAGTAAGCAAGCAGAAGATTTCAATGTGCTTGCGAGGAGTAGTCTTTCTCTTAAAAACTGAAACTGTGATGACTCTTGGTCACCCTCCAACATGGTCACCAGATCTCCTAGAAGACCAGCTCGAACCATGGCCTGGTGAAACCCCAAAGACATTAACAACCCACACTCCAACTCCTCCCATCTGCCGCTTTGTTGCAAGTGATAGGGGAATTCTAGGACTTTTCTCAAGTTCACCTGACCTGCATCCTTGGACAAAGAAGTGAACACAAACGGCTGGCTGGATGGCTGCCTGTCTATGTATATTTTCGTTTGGACAGCATCCTTGTTTGGTTCTGATTTCTGGTTAACAAGAAGTGGTTTAGCATTTCCACAACCCCACTGGCCACTGAAATAATCCGCCATCTCTGAATGAATCTCCCTCCTCGCCTCATGAGTGCCTAAATACCTCCTAGCCACCACCAGCTTGAAATGCCTGCTCACCCAGACCAAAACGCACGACCCTACAGATTTCCTCCTGATAAGAAACCCTCTCAAATCCAAAAGAAGTCTCTCAACATCAATTTGTGGCACCCTCATAGTGGAGGAAGGACTCTCACCCTGCTGAACATACTCAGACAGCACCTCATCATCATTAGACAGGAGATCAGCGAGCTCAGCCTCAGTGAGCCCAGTCCTGGAGAGGGTGAGGTAGGAGACGGCACGAGCCACGATAGAGGAGCCGTGTTTCTGCTCAAGGTGATCCAGGAGTGCAGAAATGGACGCATGGACGCCCTCGGGGAGAGACGACTCAGTCACATCAGAATCTGATGATGGGAAAAGAGAAGGAGAGTGAATGTTTTAAAGTTTTTTGAAGTTTAAGTCTGGTGATACTCATTTTTTTTATTATTATATTTCACAAATCCCATGAAAACACCAAAATCATACAATGAAGTTAAGTACTGCCTGTGTAGCTAGACTCTGATAAAGCATATCCCTCTGTGCCATAGAGCTCTATTGTTGTCCAAAAACACATCCATACACTAGGTGACACGTTCATTCATTATGATGAGCATGGGCACTGTAGTTTATCATGAGTCTAACCCCAGACTAGCAGTTCAGTGGTAACCCTAGAAGCAAGTATTCTTTGCCTCTAGTGAATCCACCCCGACTTTTTTGGTTGTCTCATGCTGTGTTTACAGAGAACAAGACTAGGTCAAAACCTAGTACATGACAGAGCCATGTCGTAGGCTGTTTGCATTCTGCCTAGTTGGTTTCAACCCATCTGTTTCTCTCCTACTCTCTGTGTTCACATATACAGTATTCTAATACAGCTGAATTCCCAAGAAACCTATTCTCATTTACATGTTTTTCTGTTTCTGTTGTCAGACAACAGAACAAAAATAATGACTGTAACACAGCTGCTGCTCTGCACTGTTAAAATCCTGATTTTATAAACGTGACATCATCTGCATTACTATAAAAACCTCTTAGCTTTTTGACACAGTTTTTAATATTGTGATTTAGATATATAATCTTCCTTTTTAATGCATTTTTAATATGAAAATGTAAATAATGCCTTGTGCTTTTTATGTGATGAAACATTGTTGCCTATCCTCAAGGCACCTCAGGGTGCTGCAGTGCACACCTTGGGAACCACTGCACAAGCACACTATATCCAGGGCTGAGAATATAGTCCCTAACAAATTCACAATTTACTCCTGTTTGAGTATAATTTGCTAAAAACTGTAGTCATAACTATTTTAGGAAATTATATACCCTTTAAAAAAGGGGGATTTCATGGGATTTGTTGACTATAAGAAAAATATAGAATATAAACAATCTTATCTGCTAAGAAACTTTTTGTTTACTGCATCAGACATACCAGAGTACCAGAGTGAGGTATGCACATGCAGTAGTCGAGCATAGAGAGTCAGACAACAGGAAGTCAGCGCCCGGTTCACCAGAGCCTGTTGTCCTGATGTCACCCTCCTTCCTGAACTGGTCAGCAGCGATGCCAACATCTTCACACACTCTTTCCTGTCTGCCAATCCCAACTGTACACACACATATCCGGACTCCTTCTCACTGCCCTCTGATACACAGTGAGGTGGACTGCATTGTGGGTAACGTAGTTTGATGGCCTGCAGGACGTGTGTCCGACTGGAGGAGATAGTGAAGATTAGTTTCACACCAGGAAGGAGCGGGGAGGGGAGGCTCTCAATGATTTGAGAACAAATAAAGTTGCTTTCGATTTGATCAAGGCCGTCAAGGATTAGAACTAGAGGCTGTTTGGGGGAAGGCAGGAGGGAGAGGAGGGAGGAGAGTCGTTCTTTAAGCTCAGACAGACTAATGTCAGGCTTCATGATGTCAGAATGAGGTCCTCTACAATCTGGGAATTGTATGGTAGTAAGGTTTAGGTTAGAGTCAGAAACATGCTCTCTGGTGGTACGTTCATGGTGGGAATAAAGAACAGATGCTGGGCTACAGTTGGATTTGTAGTCTCTGGGGTTAGTGATGCAGCTAAGATCATCTGGGTCACTGCCAAGGTAGAAGCTGGGACCCTGCTTAGGGGAGGAGTCGCTGTGATATCTACTGGCTATTTGATAACACAGGCTGGACAGCAGGTGCTTTGGGGAAAGCACCTGCTGCAGGTTGCAAAAATAGGGGATCACCACAGGATCGCTGTCTGGCAGCCACGACTTCATCTGAGCAGAGACAGAGAGAGAGAGAGAGAGAGAGAGAGAGAGAGAGAGAGAGGCAGGAAACTTTGGGACTCTAATATGAATACAACTTATAATAAAATATTGTATGAAAACAACAAGTGAAAGATATATAGAATTGAGTTAAACATTTCACGACAGTTCACTTACCTGTTGAGCACAGTGTGCCAGCAGCACTGTCTTCCCTGCGCACGGCCCTCCTGTCACCACTAGTGGGCAGTGTTGGCCACTCTGCTCTACATAGGCTCTGATCTACAACCAATGAAAGTAGACTTCAGTGATGCTAAGGTGCAAATAACAATGTCAGCATTGGGTTATTTTATTTTATTTTATTTCACAAAACAAGAAATGTAGAAAATATCCATGATGTGACTTTGATTTAAAAAAAAAAAAAACAAAAACATTTGCAACAATCCTACTCAGTCATTAAGTATTCACACTGCAGAACAGGAGTGATCATCTCTACATCTCTTTAGAAACCATCAGGAAAAACAACTTCATCCTGACCTCTTGCTCTTCGGGCCGAGTGACGCCATAGAGTCGGGACAGGGTGTCGCACAGCTCCTCCTGCTCACCCTGCTCTCGGGCCAAAGCATCACCAAGCTGAACCTCCTCTCTGGCATCTGACATGTTCAAGCTGTCAATCAACCCCAAGAGGTCAGAATACACCTGCTGGCACAGAGATTTGGCATAACCCCGCCTCCTGGCTGTTGTGTAACCATGGCGACAGTCACACTCTGTGGTGAAGGTGTAGACTAGAAGCCGACGGGAAGTGATGAGACCAGGGAGGAAGATGTCACAGAGCTCTGAGAGTAACTGTCCATCAGTGGGTGCTGTCTTTAGGTCGGAGGTAGCAGCCTTAAAAGACAGGATGTGGAAAAAATGAGTTTTTTATTTACTTTTGAAACAATCTGCATCTGAAGCAGATGATGACTGCATTTCTATATTTTGCTACTTGTAAACTTGACATGTACATTGTTTCTAATAAGCCCTGCTTTCTCCTTCCCAGGGGAACATAAATAGATGAAGTTTGGGTTTCTGACAGGCAGAAGTAACCACATGTTCAGCTGTAACTAAACACTTTTTTTTTCCTTTCAAAGCTAACAGCAAAAAAAAAAAAAAAAGATTAATGATGGTGGCGTAAGTGGATCGAAATTCTTTCATTCATTCATTAATTGCTTTGAACATGAAAATGGATTTTTATTAATGACTCACTCCTGAATGGAAACTGTGTGAAAATTAGCTGCATTGTGATATGTTGTGATCATCTGTGGTGCAGGAAACAGCAACAAATAAATAAATTCTCAGTAGTGACACGTGACTTTTACCTCTGACTGTGGCTGCAGCTGTAAATCCATCTCTCTTTTCTCTCTCTCTCCTTCTGCATTGACGACCTTGTGGACGTAGACCAGGCAGCGTCTGCGTCTGGGACGCTTGTCCAGAGCAAACTGCAGATCTGCGTCGAGGGCTGGAGAGGAGAAGAAAAGCACATGTTTAATTACACTTCAGTGCCAAGCAAACGCAGCGCCACACACACGCGCACACACACACAGTGTATATCTCACCTGATCTGTAGTAGCTGTGGGCTCTCTCTGGGGTCATGCGACCATTGTGGACACACAGACTCACAGTGGTCTGAAACACCTTCCTCAGCTCTTCTTCTTTAGCCTTCATCTTGCTCTCCTCTTCCTCATTAACCTCTGCCTGCTCAACAAGAACAGATTCTTTTTGGAAAGCTGCACCACAGTCTATGGATGTGGAGACTAGAAAATAAATAAATATTATTTATCCAGGTAAACTACTGTATACCTAAAATATGATCACATTATTGCAATAATATATTTATATATTATATTTATATTACAGTGTCCCAGAAACAGGATTATCTAATATACAGAATACAAACGATCAGGATTATTAACTCCTCAGATTATTAAGTGATATCTGTAAAAGCTTTGCATGGATTTATAAGGAAATAAATAAATAATATAAGAAGACTTCATCTGTGATGGAAATTTAATTGAACCTTTTTTTGTGTGTGTGTGGGTGTTTATTCCTCTGCCATTCATAAACAAATCTGCCACACATAATAACATTTATTTTTACTCACATTTCATTCGCAGCTGCAATAGGATCTAGGTTAAACTTAATTCTGTTCGCTTAATGAGAGAATTGTAATTATAATTCAGAAATGTAAACCTGGATGAAATGTAATTCAGTGAGTAAATGAGTAAATGCTGGGGTGCTGATTACCTGAGCACAGCAGGTGTCTCTGTGTGGAGGTCTCAGGCAGTAGGAGGGTGGGATGGTGTTCTCCTCCCTCTGGTAAACTCTCTCCAGCTCCTGGGTGCTGACGCCTGCCTGCTGGCCCTCCTGCAGCAGCAGCTGGAACTCTGACACCTCCACCTGGGCGGGCAGACTGGCTGTGCCATACTGATGTCCCACCAGAGCCTGCAGCACAACCATGTGGTCACAGAGGGAACATCGACATGTAAGGCATCGATAAGTGCAGATTAGTGCACATTTGCATTGATGTTCATTGACTCATAAAGCTTGGGAGCACATAGTTTTCCTCCTCATTGTGGTCTGTGCAGCAGCTGGAAAAGACAGGGATGTGTACTGAATTATTATGTACTCGTGATATTTTTTATTTATTTATTTATTTGAGTTTTTAATGCCTTTATTAGATAGGACAGTGAGAGAGTGACAGGAAAGTTGGGGAGAGAGAGAGAGGGGATGACATGCAGCAAAGGGCCGTGGGTCGGATTCGAACCCCGGGCCGCTGCGGTTAGGACTCACCAGGTGGGCCACCAAGGCGCCCCCAAGTACCTGTGATATTACACAGTGCCATCCAATCCAATTCTGTGAATCAGTTTGTGTCGAGACTGTGTCAGATAGGTGATGATCCCACAGCATTTGTGATAACTGTGGGATTTAATTACGTTGGCAGGTGTATCCTGTTAACTAACATGGGGATTTGTTTCACGCTGATCTGAAAGGTCTTTTATTAACACAGGCTCAGATAGCTAAGTTGCTAATGTGTTGATCAAACCTGTGACTTTTCCCGTTATAGTAGAAATCTGTCCAACCTCTCACACGCCCCCACAAACCTGAAGAGCTGCTCTCATTATACTAGAAACCTCAAGATTCAACAGGGAGTGATTTAACGGAAGCTGATACGTGTATGTGGTGCAGATAATCATCCACGGCTGCTGCTGGTGACACTGGAGGTATGAGTCAAACTACAAACACAGCCCGGGGTTTGCTGTTCTACTGTACACCACATGATTGCATCATTGCTGATGTTTTATTTACCAGTAAAAATGGTCCAACCGAACTCTCCCTGCATTCTTTAATCAGCTGCTGTCTGGTGTATTCATCTGGCCAACGACTGGGATCGCTGGACTCAAACGGGTCTATCAGCTGCAGACACACACACACACACACACACATATGACATAATGGTTAAAACAATCTAGAGAGGGGATGACTGACAATTCAGTTTATGAAAAGCACACACGGTGTAATAACAATTGGCCCTGTAGTGGCTAAATAACAGATCATGTTGTCCCATCTCTCTAATTACACATGCTGCTGAATAAAGACGGCACACTGCGCTGGTTGAACTGCCCTGAGGTGATCTGTCACACACACACATGCATGAACACAAACTAACACACTAGGCACAGAGTCGCATTACAGCTGCTCATCTTTTTTTCCTTCTCAAATTTAATCAGGCAAAAATAACTAGAACTGACTGCACTTTTACAGCGATGGCCTCGGGGAGGAAGTGTTAAGAGAAACACACACACACACACACACACACCTAGAAGCTACCAAATACTATTGCTTTTGTATTACACTGTTAGCAGTGCAGTTAGGCATGACTCTTGGTGACACTCTTCCATGGATGAACAAAATCTCCCTGAATCTCTGTTACTGCTGAATCAAGCAGTCACTTGTTCGTCTTGTCTTGCTGGCCACAGCTTTGTGGAATAGTTGGATTTGATTGATTCATGATTTTCACCTTTGGTAGCATCTACATTTGCAATTATATTTGACATTTTATAAACACAATAACTGAATATTTAATGTGAACCACAATCAAAAAATGAATTGGTGATGAAAAATAGAAAGTTGAGATGACGTTAAGATGATACAAACACCTACTTTAATCCAGACATTTTATTCCTATGAGAAAAATTTGCACGTTTCAATAGATCTTCAGGTTGGAAGAATAAAGGCACCACCAGGGACATCTCACCAGAGCAGAAACAACGTTATGTTCTTAACTTCATTCAAGACTAAACTTGTGCCACAGATTGAAAACAAAGGAAGTTACAATGTTTCCTCCTGTGGGCCAGAGCTGACTGCTCCTTCTAACTCTAAAAGCCATAAAAAGCGAGTGGTAATGACACTACAGTTTTGTTTTTTTCAATGTAGCATCAAAAGTGGCTGCATACTGCCTCAGTCTGTTCATTGTGTTAAAGAGAGAGGATCTAAAAATGAAAAAAACAGAAAGTAGTATGTCCCCCGCTGCAGCACAGCAACAAAACACTAAATTGAGAAGTGGAGTGTATACTCACCCTGACGTCCACTCCCAGCGTGTTCCTGCACTGCTCTCTAAGTTTTGGGAAAACACTCTCTCTCAGGGCTCTGCGCTCTACAACGCTGTCTGTACAGAGCATAAACACAAACATGATACATCACAGAACATCTCAGGAAACATGACTTAAGGACATTAAACGTTCACATCTACATACCCTCTGGGTTAGAGCACAGATAGAGTTTCACACAGGACGAGCTGCAGCTGGACTCTGAAGGAGACCAGTCCATTTGTTTCCCTCTGGAGCATGTGCCAAATCAAGAGCTATTGTTAAAAAATGAGCACAAAAAAGTCACTATGAAGGCTTTCATGGGCCCAAATGAAAAGTTCACAGTTGCTGCTTCTCCTCTGTGTTGCTGTTCCTCTTTTCCCTCCTGCTCCACTCGGGAAATCCTGGCTTCAGCTGTTTATAGTGTGTTATCATGATCACACCCACTTCTAGTGACTGGAACAACTACACAACACACACACATGCACCCATATGCACCTGTCAGTTATACAAATTCTCAACTGTGTACATAATACACAAATTATTCGGACAGGTGCATACAAACACAAATATACACGTAGAAGAACTCAAAACACACAAACAATTTTTCCATATTTTTTTTATTAATTAACATTTGTACACAATAAATACAAACTTTGTTTTTTGTACAGCCAATAATAATATGCAGAAAGACTTTTGCACCTGTTCTCATTATCGTCACCATGGCAACAGTCTGTGAAGAGAGAGAAGGCCAGTAGCTCCACCACATCATTAATAACAGCAGCGGTGCAGCTGCTCCAAATCCAAGGATGAAAAATATAGAATTATATAATACATAAAAAAGCAAAAACAGGCTCATACCAAATAATTAAACACTGTAGCGGACCAGGGGGGCTGTTAAAAAGGACTAATAATCATGTTGAAAGTGTCAGCTAGCAACAAAATGTCATACATTTTCATAGATTGACTGATTGAGCATTAATCGTGGGAAGTTCTGTGGGACGCTGCTGTAAACCATAAACTTCAAAACAAGTTTGAAAACCAGTATAAATAAGATCTCAGAGAGATCAAGGAGAGGCTGTTGTTCAAGTCGCCTTGACCACACTGTTACAAGTCAATGCTAGGTCTTACAACAGCGGAAGAGCAGAGGTTCAGATCTGAAACTTAAACTAAATCCAGCATGCCTAACCTTTTAAGGTGTGGATGCTACACAAAGTTTTTTTTTCCAAAAAAAAAAATGGTGCAAAAAAGTGTTTTTAATATTTTCTCCATTTCTCCAATCACTCCTTTCAATCTTACATAATTCAGCTCCAGTTTAGAGATCAATCAATATGAGCTCAAGCCTCAAGCTGTGTCCCAACCCCATACTTCATATTAACACTATATAGTATGTATTTTATACCAATCTTCATACTCATTTTCGCAGTTCATATATAAGTAATTAATATACTTTATAGTTGGGCACCATCAGGAAATGTACTGCAACTTTGGAGCAGGACTGACTAATATCATTAATAAGGCAAGAGCAACACAGATTTAACACTTTATTTTTTGTTTTCCATCACGTTTCTGAAGCTGTTTCTTATGCGTGCGCCCCGTGGGACAGCAGTGTTCATTAACATCACACACAGAATCAATATAATTTAGTATCAATACTGTTATCTCTGAGTGTAATTTAATTTTGTAATGTGAATGTTTAACTAAATCAAAGCCTGGTTAAAATAAATATGTAGGAAGGAACTGGGGCACATCTTCAGAGTCATAACACAGACCTGATCAAAATTCCTCCTCTCTCTGATAAACAATCACACACGCAAACAGCTAGGCCTATCCCAAGACCAAAACAAAAAAACAAAAAAAACACACACACACATTTTCTCCATGTTTTCATTCAAAACATCCCCTACTGTAATTTTTTTGTTTGTTCTTTATAAGTTAAGGAAAACACCAAATTACATTGTCCACAATTATCTCTCCATCTCTTCAGAAGAGAGGAGAAGTAAAAATAAAAGTATCAGTCACACTGAAACAAAGAGGATCCACCACAGCATTAGAATGAAAAGAATGACTCTGACTTCTGTATTTGTAACTACAGTGATTCAACAGAGTCATTTCTACACGTCCTGCTGCTACGTGAAGGTACTGCTACTTTCCAGGGAAGGTACAAATAAATAAAAGTGCTACGCTGCCCTTTAGGCAAGGAGTTTTAAAAGTTTGATGGGTTTGTAAGGGGGACGATTTTTTTACTTTGAGTAAAATAAAAAAACACAACAGAATTGTACTTTGAATGTTGCTTGCTAGTTCTGCCCATTCAGCATGATGTATTTATCTTATACATCTCTTTTATTTTCTGTTTCTACCATGGTTTACCAAAGTTGAAATGTAAGACTGGAAAAAGATGATGATGATGATGATGATGATGTCAAATTGAAACATTTAAGGTTCATTTGTTTTTATGGATGTTTTCTCTATTGCATTAAAAAGCCAGACTCCCATAGTAATGTGATGGAGATGCTTAGCAAAACAACAGAGAGAAATAATACCTGCAGATGCAATGCATGTCAGTTAAACAAGGATATATGTTATAGGTGAATAAAATCAATGTGATTGGAGATATGATCTGTAAGGATAAAAGTCATACTGTTCATTCTGTGATTAATAAAATCTCCTGACCCCAAATATTTTTAAGTGTCTATATCATCTCAAATAAAACTTTTCTCTGTCACCACATGGTGAATACCATCAATTCCAGTGCCTTTGAAAGCACCATTGTCCTCTTCCTGAACCAATCAGTGATACAAACACAGTGTGTCACAGAATGAGAGAAGATATAGCAATGTGTGTGTAATATTATGTAACTGTATGTTTATATGATAGCTATTGATTCACACTGACTGTCAATGGACAGAACAGACATTAGAGAAAAGACGGAGAGAAATAAAGGGAGGATGGGGAGGGAGGTGGAGATAAGAGCAGAAGGGAGGATCCAGCCTCCATTTTCTCTCTTTTTTTCATCCTCTCCTCCCCTCTCTCTTTTCATCTCTCCTTCATATTGTATTTACAATGCCCTTTCAGTATAAGATGAGGATAAAACTTCAACTACATATCAGACATGGTCATCCATTCAGCTGAATTAGTCTATATGAAACGCTGTGCATAACATTCCTATGACAACAGTAATGTACTGTACTAATACACATTGAATACGTATGATGATAAGGACTATATATGGTGTGGGAAGGGCTGGGGAGGGTGACACAGTGTCCACACACACCACCCAGTTTCTCTGTCCATTTACTTCAACCCCCACTGCACTCCGAAACATGACAAACTTGGCAAGTTTTGACTCATTCCCGTTTATCAAGCTTATTTCTTATGGAGCCCAAACACAATTCAAACACAAGACTTCGTAAAAATGTCAAAAATATAACATATTTAAAACGTATTCTTTTTTACCACCAATCATTGGATAAAATAGTGTAAAACTTAATTAATTTTACTTTCTATGCATCTTTTACTGCCTCATTTTATTTTCAAAGCCATATTCCTGGTTTTTGGTGTTCGCACACATTTGATCATTTATGTATTCCCTATTTTAACCCTGCGTATATAAGCATTTGGACATGTGTTTATACATGTGGAGCAATGGAGACAATGTGCAATGAACAATGAACATTTACCGTCTCAGCTAATGTTAGCCATGTTAGCCTTTTCTTAAAATATTAAATAAACTGAAAACCAAAGGTCAAAGTTGTAGCTAGCCTTGTTAGCATTGGCTCATCGACAACAAAGCTTTAGCCACTGATATAAGAGTTTCTACAGTGATGCTACAGCAGTGTTAAGTACAGTATTTGGTTGACAGTTTGGTATGTTTTAATTTATTGAACCTAGGTAGAAAAGGGGAAGAAAATCATTTTGCTTACTCACTGGAGGTTAGATAAAGTATAAAGTTTTATATTTATTTATATTTATATCTAATATTTAACTAACAGTAATAATTATGTAATTTATGACATTTTTGATTTGTCTGATAATCCTGTTTTGTCAGTGTTAGGGCTCCAAAGCTTTTCTAATGCTTCAAGTTTATTTATTAGCAAGTGAGTGAAAAAAGTCAAATGTAGAAAAAAGAAGTAAACTGCACAGAAAAATAAACTGACTTATATCTTGAAGTAAGCTTAATAAGATAAAAGAAAACTTGCCAAACCCATCATTTACTTCTCACTCCCCCCTCTCCAAACATTCTCCCTCCTCTTGCTGCTCCTTTTACTGTGCTCTGGTTTGCTGCCCGATGAGGTGAAGTTTTAAGGCAAGAATGGAAGGACGGGGGAGGGCGGAGTGGGGTGTGGGGGCAGCCACTGCTGCACTTCATTAGGAAGTTACTATGGAGATTAATTAATTGGATACTTTATCTCCTTACTCTTCTCTCCTCCTCCACTTGAGAAGGAGAGAAGACGTGGAGTGGCCAGAGGGGTTGACGTGGCTCATTCCGGTTTGCTTCACATCACTTTATTTCAGCTCACTTCAGTTCCGAGCAGTTCAGTCCCTCAGCCTGTAGGATGAGTCTGTCTGTCATCTGTTTTAATTATTTTTGTGTGTCTACAACCGCCTGCAAACTTGTCTGCCTGTCACACCAGTGTGATCTCCACCTCCTCCGTCTTGTCGCTCTTCTCATGCTGTCTCCGGGAGTGCTGTTTAGGGGGGGGAGGGGCAGCTCGCACCTGCAGCAGTGACATAAAACAAATTGAATATAAGTTTAAGAAAAAAGCAAAGCGAGGAAAAACACTGTCAAGTCAATAACAAAAATGTCCTAACTTTCTTAATTTGACAAACAGCAAAATGTTTATGTCAAGCTGTAGGACACACATTTATCTCCAGAAAGTAATTAATGTTTATTCTCTACTTTTACAGCCTGGTTTTTAATAAACACATGATTCTGAGAGAGAATTATAGAGTGACAAACGACAAACAGTTTGTGTATAATTTTGTGTTGTATAACACGATATAAGTGTGCAACTAAGGATTAGTTTTATGATAGATTGATCTGACTGAATTATTTTCTTCATTAGTCAATTAAGTGTTTGGTTTACAACATTTTGCATTTCCGTTCAGTGCAAAGGAACACACACACACACAAACACACTAAGGCTGGACTGCCGCATGTTCTGTTCTGGGTAGTTGCTTGTTAACTGCCTTAACCAATTAATCAATTCTCAAAATATTTGCCCAACAATTTTCTGTTGATTGACTCACTGATTTATCTTCTAATTGTTTCTAGTGTTACTTATACAGTTTCTCTGTAATCCACTTAATACTGTTGGAAACAACTCAGTTTGTTACACTGAAATTCCTGACTATATTATAAACAATAACCCGAATGTTCTTTGCAGAAAAGAAACAAGTATGTCATCTTATACACAAAACACACTTGAAATAACTTGGATACTAACAGGTCGTAGTTTCCCTGGGCCTCCTTCAGGGGTGAATCGTGGTGGATGGGTCTGAGGAAATCCTGGAGACACTGGACTCCTGCCAGAGCTTTGATCTACAAAGAAAGAGAAAGATTTCTAATAAAAAGTCACCATGACCTTTCTCAACTATTTCAGTTCATTTGTGTGTGCATATCTTACTGTGAGTGGACAGCGGTCCCTTGTGTGACGAGGCAGGCAGTGGAGGCTTGTGCTCCCCGTTAAGTGCGGTGGAGGGTGAGCGTGGGAGAGGAGGTGGGGTGGAGGTCTCGGGGCTGGTGAAAGGGCTGATGGGAGGTTGGTCGTACAACGGAAGCGGCGGCAGTGAAGATGGCAACTTCAGTGATGGAGAGATCTACAGAACGAAGCAGAAATAGAGAAAAACATCACTGCAAATTTCCTGCTCATCTGTGACCCCACATCACATCACTAATGACATGAATTTTACAAATTTGAGTAATTTGAGTCTCCACTAATTCCTAAGAAAAATATTTCTCTTTAGCTGCCAAATGCCCTACTATGTAGTACATTTGTGTCAGTTGTTAGGTAGGTATAGGTAGATATTTCTATATATATAGGGTATAGATATTTCTGAAAGCGGTGAGAGTGATTCAAGGCAAAGTTGAAGCCAGGAAACCAAAACGATGAGTTGAAAGATGCTAAAACACTGCATAGAGGGAAGAGGGAATTGCAGAGTTGGTATTCATCACTCCAAGAGACCCCTTTCACATTATACAGAGTGATTTCATCCATTGTTAATATAAAATACGGTTAATGTATAAGCCATTATTACTTTGAGGAATACCTTACAGAAATATTGCCGGTTATAGTTCGTGTGGCCTGCCCAAGGATTCAGATTTTTACTAATCTTCACAACATAAGACTTAAAAGATGTTAAGAGATGTTATGACTACAGGCTTTTAGGAAGGGAGAGGCTGTATCCTTCCTGTTGCTGAACCTCTAATAGGGCAGCGCTCAGTGCCACAGATAAGACCTCTCTCTGTGATTGCAGTGCAGAGTTTTTATCAGGGCGCTGCAGGAACATGGCAGTTCTGATCCACTGTTTGTGAACTCTGCCCTGCTGATAGATCAACTGAACAACAGGCAGGAAGGGAGGAGAAAGAGGGGAGAAAGTGGCACAGCAGACTACACTCTATCCTTGGTATTTCTGCCCTGAGGAAAGACTGATAAGGCCAGATTTCTAGCTGCGCTGAAGAGTGAGGCGTTGAATGTCTGTGTTTTACTTAAGTGGGAGTTATGTCTCCATTTTATATCTGCCTTACTGAGTTCTCCCACTGAGGTACATATTGTTGTGTGCACTGTGAGACTGTGATCCCTGTGTGTGCTGGTGTTACTGTACCTGTATGTCACCAGCTCCTCCCCCCGTGGTCTCCCCATTTTCAGTGAAATCTTCTACCAGTACAGAGGGGAAAACGCCAACCCGCCCGTTGAGCTCCCCCTCCCAGAAGCCATCGTCTGTCTGAGTGTCGCGGTTCAACAGGCGGATCACAGCTCCCTCGGAAAAGGAGAGCTCCTCGTCTGCCTGGCCCTCGTAATCATAAAGTGCACGGACATACACCGCTGGAGAGAAAGAAAGGAGGATAAAGAGAGAGGGAGAGTAGTAGAAGAAGAAAGTAAGTTGCACAGTAGGCAGGTTAGGAAAGGGAATAAAGAATGAAAATTACTGCTAAAGATTTTTAACTACAGCAAAGATGACAAGATGGCAATTGAGTGCTGCATTCCTGAGGTGGTTTTACCTCCTTGTTTTGCTAAGCAGATAAAGTACAGTTGGCCAATCAGTTATTGTGAATATCAGTTTTGATTATCTGAAGTAATTAATTTAGGCCAGTAAGCCCAATCAACATTTCCCAGAGTAGACACATCTCCAGCCTTCTTTAGAGACTCCATCATACATCTTGATATTAAACTGTTAGGAATTTCAGCAGCACTGTGCCTGATTTTTTCTATGCTGGCTGCTTGTCGACCTTCAATATGCGTTTGGATACAACCAGAGATAAGAGAGAGGCCAAAAAGAGAGTGAATGTTTTTTTATTAAGCTCAGCTCATGCCTATTTTATTAAATTGCCCTGCAAGTCTAACAGCTGATGTTTTGTATTCTTTGCTCAATTTTATACAACCACTCTGCTCTGGTTTCTGTTCCAGTGAGGCAGTGGAATAGCAGCAACAACATTTCAAATTGCTAAATATAAATGCATGGAAAGGAAATCTGGACAGAGAAAATATATTCATATTTTTCTTCTGTTCTTGCTTTCTTGTTCAGTAGACAACTCTGCACCTGCTCTTTCCAATAAACACTCTGCTTAGCAAACTCAGTGTTTTAAGGCAATGAAATTCAATAGAGCAGTCAAGAGAAAAATGCCTCACTCAGTGGCACACAATAACTTCCTTATGGGAAAACTCAAACTCATTTAAATTAGCTAGCTTGTTTTACTTAAACTGCTGACCTCCAGTTTAATTATTACAAAGAATAATTTACCGTTACCTAGTTTACAGCATACTTACTGTTTGTGTCTCCATTGATACAGCCAGAGAGCAGCTCTGGTTCAGTTGAATTGGACGAGGTGTGTGATCGAGCGTCGAGTGTAGCCAGAGACTGGAGCATGCTCAGCAGACTGTTGGAGGTGGGGAACTGCAGGTATTTCTCTGGGACATAGCCAACATGACCGGTCTTATTACGAGCCTGGAATACACAAACACACAATGAAGTGCATTCACAAATGCAAAAATGCACATATTGATAATTACACACATGAGCACATGCATGACAGAAGGCAAAAACCATACAAACATGTAAATCCAAAAGCAGACACATAGAATACAACACAAAGATCTGATGAGATAGTGCTTGGTGTTTGTGCACCTTGACCCAGTCCTCCATGTCTCCATCCTCAATGACCTCCAACATCTCCTGTTCATCGATAGTTAACTCGTCCGGCTGAGAGGCCTGCAGGAGACACACCAACAGAGTTAAAGACAGAGAAGGGAAGGAATGAGAATGAACAAGGAAAAAGAAAATGGGGTTAAACAAAAACAGGAAGGAAGTGGGAGGAAGAGAGTCAAATCTACTCTTGACAATATACTATGTAGCTTTAACCAATATTCCTGGTTTGCAAGATATTAATTCTGTGTAGTATAATAAAAACAATGAGGAAAATACTCTGTAATCTGAAGACTAAGTTCATCATTAATAATTTATTTTAAAATTCTCAAACTTTCATGGCACTGGCAAAGTCGTCCATATTTTCCTGTAAATACAACACTGAGGGTCAACTTGACTTGCCTAATTGTGTACAGGAATGTGTATGATACTGTGTGCTGCGGTTGTTCCTCTCCATGCATTTAATATGTCTAGGTGTGACCATGTAACTATAGAGGGTAACTGTGTGTGTATGTGCGTGTGTTGGTTCATATACCTTGTACGAGTACAGGACTTTGCAGGTAAGGGGGTAGTTTCGAAGGGTTCCCGAAGGACTTGAGCTGCTGTCGTCAAAAACCTCCATGTTCTCTTCACACTCCTCGCCCTCCTCACGCTCCAGGTCCACTGTGCCCTTTAATCAAATAAACACAAACACAGCCAGATAAAGCCAAAACCTCTGATAACTACAAGGGCAAAGAAGAATAGCTCTGTTCACCTCTAAAGCTCCAGCATAAAAAATGTATTTCAGACCAAACAAAAAAAAGAAATCTGTCCAAATACAATTTCTTTTCATGCTACAAGATAAAAATACTAATATATTTAAAGTTTGGCTAGGTAGGTAAATTAAATTACATGACAAATAATCTCAAAATTTCAAATTTCTACTCCACCACCTTTTCTAGGTTTGGTCACCAGTTGCCTGTCCTTCACTTTTCTTTCCTCTGTGCTAGATTCACAAGACAATCTATACCATGCTTCCTTACCTTCTATTCCTGCCTGAGTTTCTGTTTCCTGCTCACTGTGGGTACTATAGCTTTTAGAAACAGGTGTGGAGGGAATAATGTTTCATATGAGCCGACCCCTCCCTCTTTTGTTCCACAAGAATTTCACTGGCTTATATGAAGGTCATGTGATCCAGCTGGTAGAAAGATCCATCACACACAGCAAGCTGCCTTGTCCATAACAAAAGAGTGTGTGTGTGTGTGTGTGTGTGTGTGTGTGTGTGTGTGTGTGTGTGTGTGTGTGTGTGTGTGTGTGTGTGTGTGTGTGTGTGCATGTGTGTATGTGTGTGTGTGTGTTTATCCATTCCTAAGTCATTGTGTTTAGTCATCAGATTTCTGTTGACACAGTAAACTCTACACCGGTGCGGAACAAAACAGATGTGTGTTTTTGTATACGAGCTGATCTCCCAAGTTGTTCTCCTGGACAGAAGAATCTGTTCTCCAGGGAAATAATAACCTTCAGGTGTAGTCCTAAGGCGTTCCCCAATAAACATTAACACACTCTAATTAAAGCTCTCACTGGAAATGCTTAACAAGGGGCCTTACATCTGAAACACACAGGCTACACATTTTCATGTTCCTTGCTTTTCTTGAAAAACCTTTACTAGTTTATTTTGCTTTGCAGACATAAATGCAACCTGTAATACTAATGTCAGCATGCTAACATACTCACAGTGGCAATGCAAACATGCTAATGTTTAGCAAATATAATGTTTATCATGCACACCATCTTAGCTAACCTGTGAATTAGCACTTAACACACGGTATAGCTGCGGCTAAAGGGATTGTCATAAACATTTGCATTTGGTCATTAACCGATTGGAAAAATGTAAATTTTGTGGCATTGGTGGTGCTACAGCAAAAGTCAGGGGATAACCAAAGTCAGCAGGAGTCATCCTCTGAGGGGAATTAATGTCTGTGCAAAATTTCCACCCAGTTATTGTTCAGATATTTCAGTCTGGACAAAGTGGTGGATCTACAGAATGAGACAAGTTGCATTATTCTATTCTAATATATGTAATGTAGCGTGTGCATGTTACACACTAAAATAAGGAGGGTAACTGTTGTGGCCTGTGAGCAGGGGGTACACAGTAGCCACAGTGCTTAGTGTTAATTAATTCCCCTGGATGCAATAACATAATATCGTACATACCATAACTAGAGAGGGATTTTGGAATATGTAACTGATCAGAAAGAGAGAGAGTCACTGTGATGAAGGACAACTTGATGTACAGTTCCATATTTTGAGGTCTGATTGCAGATTTGTTGGCTATATGTTTGTTTTGTTACATCGCTCTTACCCACTTTAATGCACTGATTTAAAAGCACACTGCATGGCCTGAGGGCCAATTCCATTCCATCCCAGAAGTAAAATGACCAGCATGTATTTCGGTAATAACCCAATAAAATGTCACCAAAAAATACAACTCTCAGTGTGTGTACCAATACAGCTGAGATGCAGACCAATCAACAAGCCAACCAGATTTTATTGGTCCTGGAGGTAATAACTGTGAAAGTGATACTGTAATGAAGGCAGTGGCTGCCTGAGGGACTTTAGGGTTCATGGCTTACTGTATTTCATGGTCATATTAATAAAGCTGAGTCGAATGACAAAAGGGCAGAGGGAAGTGCCTGCTCCCCGCTCTCATTGTTTTTCTGTGGCCTCCTCTACAGATTATTATTCATAATCCATCCATCCTTTCTTCTCCCTCTCGCCGTCAGTCACTTCTTGACCTCTCCCTAATCAGCAACTGCTGTTAACAATCCTCCCTACTCCCCCCCCCTTCTCCATCTCTCTGTCTTCATTTCTGTTGTTGTACCTCTTTATTTTAGCTCCTCTTTCTTTGCCGCTGTCTGTCTCTTAAGGCTCCGGTGAACTCCCAATACAATCAAAGGCTGCTGAACTGCTGTCAAATGCCTGAATGCTAAATGTGCCTCCTGGTCTGTTGCTTTAATGAGACCAACAGCAGATGGAGGAGTTTTTTAGCAAGTCTAGCATCTAATTGATTCATCTTATAAATAGGGCAGGGAAACCTTTATAAAACCTTTCAAATATGCAGCCAAATGGAAATAAAAATAAATAAATAATTAAAATTTACATGACATTACAGACTTTACTTGCAGGTAATAAAGTATTTGGAACTGCAAATGTTTGGTTTGCAAGCTTGTGCACTGTGATCACAGGGAATTCTGTGTTGGTCACTGTTTTGTCTGTACAAACATCGAACCATCCTTCAGCTATACCACTGCTTGAGGGTTGTAAGGAGCCAATCCCAGCTGACAATGGGCGAGAGGCGGGGTACGCCCTGGACAGGTTGCCAGTCTTCCACAAGGCTCTGTGCAAATCTAATATTTTTTTTGCAGCATACCATGGCCTTACAGTATGTTCTATGTTCTCTGCAGTTTTTCACAATCCCCCATCTCTCTCACCTCTGCATCCAATTTTACTTCAGCATTATCACTCTGACGCTGCTCTCTCCTCACCTCCCCCCTCACCCTCTCCTCCACATCACACCATCTGTTTTTTTTTTTTCTCAGCTCACTCTCTCTCCTTCTTTCTCTCATTCCTCAGTAATTGTCTCTCTACCACTCTCTCTCTCACTGCACAACTCCTTCTCTCATCCCTACTTCTCTCTCCATTTATCCCTTCCTAGATTGCCCCCACCCTCACTCTCCAGACTTTCTTTCTCTCTGGTGTTAGCTGCCAGCTGCAATATCATGTGAGCAGAATGTCAAGTGCTTCCAGTGGAGAAGACTGACTATGTTTAGTGCTGTTGACAGACAGACACACACACACACACACACACACACACACACACACACACACACACACACACACACACACACACGTCTCTTTACAAAGTGTCATGTAGGACTACACTCCTAGTCACAGACATAGAGACAGAAACACACAAAAAAATGCACACACATGAACCTATATGAATATCCACAACTTTAAAACTTAAGTTCAATTTAAAGGAATGGTTGAAAATTCTGGAACATGTGCTTTTTCACTTTCTTGCCGGGGGCTGAAAGAGATTGACACCACTCTCAAGTCTGTATGCTAAATATGAAGCTACAGCCAGCAGCTAGTTGGCTTAGCTTAGCATAACGACTGGAAATAGGTGTGTACAGCTAGCCTGTCTTTGTCCAAAGATAACAAAATCCACCAATCAGCATCTGTAAAGCTCCCAAATTAACACATTATATATTGTTTATTTAATCTATACAAAACATACTACAGCCAGTAATGAGGCATGGGGAATGGGGAACTACCTGGAGCCCACCTCCTCCACCCTGATGTGCATGGAGTGCATTCACACACATTCATAAGCGTGATGATGAAAAAAACAAAGGTCCCTTCAGGCTTCAGAGCTGTACTCAGTCAATCGTGCCAGTAAAACTAGAATTCATGGACTAAAAACTAGAGAGTTGTGCACAGACTACATCAGTATTCCACTGAGGAAGTGGGGCGTCTAAAGAGGCTGTAACTAGCGTGACAGATGATTAGGCAGCAGGGCTGAGGTCAATTATCTTGCAATTTACATCATTCAGGAAGTGATTTGTCTGGAGAACTATTCTAGCTGGGTGGTTTTCACTTAAAATGAAATCATAAAGAATGAAAGTTCTATGGTTATGAGTCAGTGCCTTAGAGTTTAAAATGACATTTTTGGATGCGCTGAATTGAATGCAGTTTTCATCTGGTGCATGAAGAAAAACTGTTGGGAAGACAGATGAGTCAATAGCAGCTATGTGACTAATATACAGTGACACAATTCAGTGGCCACCATGCATGCAATGCAAACAGCTACGGCTTATGTTGTGTGGTGAAGAGGTACACTTCTACTTCTGATCTGTGAGTGTGAGATTTTCACTTTCCAGCCAAGTCAATGACAGCTTTTGATGAACTGATGATAAAAATCATTTATCATGTCCTGTATGTATTTATGTATTGGCATAGTTCTAGTTTATATTATGTCTAAAGGTTTGTTGTTCATCAATTCCTCCAGTGTTTTCAGATTTCATTAATAAACTTTCTGTTTTTATGAGAACAGGACGAGTTCTGCTGACTTGGCAAGAAAGCAGCAACATAGGCACAGTGAGGGGAGGTGTCTCACCGACAGTGAGGGATCGTGGGAAGTGTAGCTGGCCCAACGTTCATTCTCCAGCTCCTCCATCACCTACAGCATGCACAGAGAGAGTGGTAGGGAGGTGGGTTATACACATATTGCAAACAGGCACAGTCACACATATATACTGCAGTACACTAACTCGCACTCATGGGTGAAAGGATATAATTACACACAAATACACACACACACAGTATATGTACACATTTTCTCAGACACTCGCAGACTAAACACACCTGGTTCATGGCGCTCTTTAGCCAGGTATCCACAGCAACCCCCACCTGCCGCAGAAGGTCCAACCGAGCCTCAGCTTTCAGCTTTATTGTCTTTGGAGAGACGGAGTTAGGAATGTTAAGAACAAATACATCACTGATCTACACAGTTTTTCTCCTGTCAGCCTAAAGGGAAAAAAACAAGTAAAGAACATTGCAACTTGGGTACCAGTTTTCTGCTGAGCAACATGTTATCTTTGACTGGTAGGAGTCATGAACAAAACTGAAAATACAAAGTTGTAAAACAAGCTGTATTTACATGTAAATCAAAGTCAACAGCCCAACCTGCACTAGGACTACAATGGTTGCTGTCCATTAGGTCTCCAGATTGTAAAAGTGTCAGTCTCCCTGTTTTATATGTATTAATATGTGGCAACATCTCTCCCAGTGATGGAAGACTAGCATCATGATTAAATATTTTTTAATCATGATGCTGAAACAAAACAAACACAAAGCAATAACAATATAATTAGCTATTAGCAAGCATCTCTATATCCAGTAAGCACCCCATGGGAGCCATTTCTCACATACAATGGATTTCTAGAACTGATGCAGGGAGAAGGACCTCAAGTGAACCTATATACCAGAGCAGACATTACAAAAACCAACTGATACACTTCTCGCATTGTACATAGTATTATTTTTCAAGTTGAACTGAAGTTGAACCTCATAGTCCCCATTAAACAGATGCCTCAAGCATCAGTTTCAAGGACTTTTTAAGCCCATTTCCCTAAAATTCAAGGACCCAAACATGGTACAGTTTGAGACTCGCATCAAGGTTAATTACTGTTTCAACACTAATAATTTTTATAATGAGAACTAGCAGGCTATATGGATGCTCACAGGCAACAATTACAAAGAGAGAGTCTTAGATGAGTGAACCCTTCTCAATTGTGCTGTGTTACAGTGAGGGCAGACTATGTGGTCTGTTGCACACATATCCACAGTAACACCATTACCTATACAGCTGTTCCTGGTCTCTCTCTCTCTCTTTTCTCCTCTCTCCTCCCCCCACCCCCCCTTTTCTCCTCCTAAACCCAACCGGTCGAGGCTGATGACCGCCCACCCTGAGCCCGGTTCTGTTGGAGGTTTCTTCTTGTTAAAAGGGAGTTTTTCCTCCCCCCTGTCGCCAAGCACTTGCTCTTTGTGGGAACTGCTGGGTTTTTCTCTGTAACAAAGTAAGGTCTTGACCTTACCCTGTAAAGTGCCTTGAGATAATGTATATTATGATTTGGCGCTATACAAATAAAATTGAATTGAAATTGAGTATTTACAAATCTTAGGTGAGAAAAAAATAAAAATAAATATATATATATATATATATATATATATATATATATATATATATATATATATATATATATATATATATAAAACAGTGTATTTTCAACGCCTTGTGTTTTTTAAAATTCACTTACTTTCAAGGATATAAAGGATCCAAGGGAACCCTGTTTAAATGCAATCCTCACTGGAAAAACTTGATTGGTTTTTTTTTGTTGTTTTTTTTGGCCTTTCAGCTGTTTTTGATCACAAGCAGCTGGGTTCAGTGACAGAACAAGGATGTGAACTTGATTTGCACCCCAAAATGTGTTGAATCTGTGTCATGTATGCTCTCAAAACTTGCTGTACTTTCTTTAAATGAGCTGTGAACACTGGACATGTGCTGTGTTCTTTGCTAATGAGACAACCCCTGAGACTTACATTCAAACTGTCTCTCCTCCTCAACTTTCTCTTTCATCTCTGATCCTTTCCCTTTTTTCTTGCTGTCTCTCGCCATTCTCATCAATTTCCTCCTTTATTACCCTCCCCTATCCTTTCTCACTGATGCTGACAGAGCAGATTGATAGCTGGTGCCTCCCTCCCACAGAGGCAGACAGACACTGTCAAGATAGACTCCCCAGCTTTGATCAATAAAGTACCTGAGCCACTTAAATGCCACAGTTTTTTTTTTCTTTCTGTTAGAAGCACTCAACAAATGCTACTGGAAAGCACCAGCTGCTGCTGCTGTTGTTAAACCATTAATATACTGGATTTAAGAAGGGAAAAATCTAAATATTGGCTGATACTGTCAGGCATCAATGCTTAAAATTATGTGCAACAGTACATTCAGTTGTTGTTGTAATTGAGTAGCCAGTGGCGTGAGCACAGATCACTGGTGGAAAGACTCTACAACCTTGGACAGAAAGACAGTCTGGCTGGCCGGCTGTCATCAGTAAAACCGACAAAGGCAGACAGAAAAATTGGTGGAGAGATGCTGCAGGAATAAAACTCAGCTCTCTGACTGTAACTAATAAAGAATAATGGCTGATTTAAAATGTTAAGAATTCTGGAGCACTTTAAAATGATACCAGCTGATTTTTTGCTCAAATGCCGAGAACAGATGAACTTGTTGGGTAAAGTCATGACATATATGTGATATCAATCTGAAACAACAAACTAAAAGAATATGAAAAGAGCCACAGTGGGATCAAACTGGGCCTTTGCTACCAATACATATATATATACTGTAATTTGTTTCACAACACAGTCGCAGACATACCAACAATTAAGGGAACTGATTCGTCTGTTTTCTAACATGTGCAGTGTTTTAATAATCAAAATGGTGCATGTGTACACACCTTGGTGTCCATATTCTATTTACCAAAGGTGTTCATATGTCAGTGCAGATAAAATATAGGATATTTCCAATCAATATTCCAGTTCTTATTAGTTTTGTTTGCTTGTGCTATAAAGTGTCTTGGAGCACTATCTCGATGCCTCATCTGTTTCTGATGGATTTTGATGCCACGTGTTAATGAGGCCAGATTGTCTTGTGGAGCCAGTTTGAGTAGAGCCTTCAACAGCTTATTAGTATGAAGACAACCTCTTGCCTCAAATGTTCTCACTCTCTCATCCTCTGAGAACCTCTTACAAAAAGGAAGCAAGGAAGGCCAATAATTACATAATTTCAATATGGAGAATTTCAAACGCATATCTGCTTCACTCGAAATTATGCATACATGAAAGATAAGATACAGTATAATGTATAAATGCAACTTATATACTAAGTAGTATTTCAGGTAAATTGCTTCATCTCTTTTCGCTTCATCAGATTCCATGTATCTTTAATATCAGTCTCTCCGTTAGTGCTTAAATCTTGCACTGATTTCAGACAGTAAGAATAAAATTTCTTTTTGTCTCATAGATTTATTTTCTCTAGAGAGGATAAGGAACATGCAGCAGATTCATCCTAATGCCTTATTTTCACTTTATTTCCTTTTATCTGTGACACACGTTGTTTTATTAATAACAAAAGCTCCAGCAGAGTAGACAGGCTAGCCTGGGGCATGCTGTCATTATATTCAATATATATAAGAATATATAATGCACTATATTATTAATTATATTATGGCAAGTTTCACTTGACGTTTTATTGTAGTATGCATCATTTAAATGTGCTGTGCCATTTCTGTAACTATTCGAGTAATTTTGGACAGACATGCACCTTCTCTAGTTTCAGTATCCATAGTCTTTTATCGAGCACTCAGACGGAGATCATAAAACCACTATTTGTAGAGCAGAGGATACATTACTCTACTGTATCTTTCAGTGTTTATCGATTCTATTCAAAATGAGGCTAGAAGAAGAGGATGCTTCTGAGCAAGTGTTGAACACTTGCAGAACAGATTTAAAGATTTTATAAAACCACAGTACAACTTCAAAGGTTTGTGCTGCTTATTTTGATAAGTCTTCTGTGACCATATAACAAGAAATAAAATAACACCTAACTCCCCATACTCTTCCAGAAAGGCAACAGTCTCCCTGGCTTTTTAAGATCTTCTTAAAATAACCATAAACTCTGAATAAGCCATTTGTAGGGATAATACATATGTCTCTTTAAACTTGTACGTGATTCAAGGCAATGTGATTTATGCTTTCTGCATTGTGTTTTTCATAAAATACCCAGATTGGGGACTGTGGGACAAGATAAGAAATCTCTACTCTTACTACAGTATGTATATTAAAATGAGAGGCTAGGGTGACCAAAACCGCTTCTCAAATATACCTAAATCTTTCTCACAGATTTGCCTGCAGTTTGACATGCGGTGAATGATGGTCAGCAAGGCCAACTTTGCTACCTTCTGTCCCTAAGCTTGTATTTCATACATGCTGATTCTGAAATAACAATGAGTTTTAGCTGCTGATGATACCAAAGTAAAATCTGGATTATTACCCATTATTACCCACATCATCATGAATTTCTCCAATGAGAAAAGGTGCCTCAAAAATATCTTAAAATCCACAAATAGACATTCACTGGATATAGGTTATCATCTTTACTACTAAATCTCTAACCTAAATATAGGTTTTCTTGCCCTCAACGATTTGCAATGGCTACTGCAAAATACTTGATCGGATGAAGATGGGACTTCATGTAAAAGGAAAGAATGGCACTTTCACTATCCAGATAATGCTGTAATCAAACCCGGATAATGTCTTTTGTACTCCTTTGTCTCCCTTTATAATTCTGTGATAAAAGCTCTGTGATGAAGCCATTTGTACCAAATGAGCTCATTAAATATTCATCATCTTACTCAAGGTAATGGTGGCCTAGAAGAGCAAAGAATAGCAGACTGACAGTGTGAGCTAGAGAGACTGAAGCAGAGAAGAAGAGAGAGAGAGGGTGGGGTAGGGAAAAGGTGGTGTTGTCACATGTTTGCACTTTGCAATGAAAACACTCCATAATTATTCTGTAGCAAGTGAGATCACACGCTAATGATAGTGTTGCTTAAATATTCTTGAAGCGTAAGGGACTGAAATAACTACCAAAAACTAGTTTATCTATCACCTGAAAAAAAAAAAGAAGGTCTAGTGAAATGGTGATCACACAGAAGGGAACATCAGGAATGAAATATCTTTGACCAAACCTGACAGCAGAGGGTGCCAGATATGTTTAAGCCTGGAAAGAAAGGCAGTGCAGAGGCAAAGAGGCAACAGAGGGAGAGAGAGAGCAAAGTGAAGGTAGAGAATGAAATCAAAGAACAGGCCAGAGAGAGAGAGAGAGCAGAGACAGAATTGTGGTGAGGAAGATGAGAGACGATGATGCAGTGTCCTCATTCACAGTGTGACACGTAGAATCTGTGAGAATCTATACATAAATGATCGATAACTCTGCGTGTGGAGAGGCTGAGAGGTGTGGAGGGAAAAGAGAGGGAGTGTGAAAGTAAAGTGAAGAGACAGATGCTGAGACAGACGGACAGACCGGGGGCTGGTTGAAAAAGCCAAAAGAGCAAGGAAGAAAAGAAAAGAGAAAAATAAATTGGCACTCACAGTATTAGATTTCATAGTTTAGATATAATAGCTGGGATTTTGACAGCTGCACTGTTATCACACCTGTGTACTGTCACAATGAGCTACTGAGACAGACATGCCTCTGCAGAGGTATCTTGAAACTCCAACAACTAATCAGAATGCAGCAAACCCACATACAGCCACATCCAGCAGGGAATAATTGGGCTGGGCTGATAAGAACAGTCAAATAACTTGAATGAGCCGACATCTCCTACAACGTGAAAGGTGGACAGATCAATCCTGGGTCATGTTGGTTAATTGCGTCCTGCTACCTCAGCCATACTGATGAGCAGATTGAAAGCCAACTGCCACTGACTGCATTCAAAATATGTACCAAATAATAAGTCACTCAGCCCAAACACCAGGTAGAGGAGATATGACACAGCTGAATTCTATGCTCTCACTGTGACAGAGGGTTTGTTGGTTAGACTAACACTGCAGTGACACTGCTGCAAACGTAAATATACACAGCATATTCAAGAATATTTCTTTTTTTTTTATTTCAGAAGAGAGGAAACATCTTTCCATCCATTCTCCATACCTGCGTTTCCTGTGCATTGTATTAGAGGCTGGATCCTATCCTAGGCAGGGTAGGTCCTGGACAGGTGCCTGTCTATCACAGAGCTAACACAATTTTCCAAACATTTCCAATTCGCCTGTCCTTGCAGGTCTTTGGACTGTGAGAGAAAAATGCAGTACCCAGACTCATGTGAACACGGGAAGAACATGCAGACTTGAGGCAACAGTGCTAAGGGAAAATATCCTGTAATTTATCCTCTATTAAATAGCTCTGCTATCAAAAATAAACACTCATAATCTGAGTCACAGACCTCAGCTTTGCGAATGTTTTCTTTGGTGTCTTCTATCTTCAGCTCCAGATCTAGTCTGCCTTGCTCTGTGGCAGGCAAGCCGTGGCTCTCACACTCCTCCAGAGACTGGAAACACACACAAACACATCACTTGATTAGAAACAGTGTGTGTATCTGTTTCAGACGTGTTTCTAAAATGGGTACATGTGACAAACATGAGTATGTGTGTGTGTCCATCTTACTCTCTTGTAGTGAATGATATTCTTGTGTTCCCTGGCCACTCTGGTTGCCCATTTCCTGGCCTCCTTGTTCAGACTGTGCTCCTCTGTTGTCCCTGTCTCCGACTCCAGCTGACGACTCTAAAACAGACAAACACACACACACACACATACCAGACAGGCACACATGCCATCATGGCAGGCAAACACACACATACACAAGTGCACAAATAAGTACAGTATCAGCGATAACAGCACAAAGTGTTTGATATGCAGAAGCTGTTAATTAAGCTAAAGAAGGTGTGAGAGAAAGATTGTTTCTTTCTCACATAATTAATGCAGCGTGTGCTCTATTGTTATCCTCTTGGAATGAAATCGCTCTTATCAAAATCACATGTGAAGGAGCATGAGTGTGTGAAAACGTCTGTGTGTGTGTTTTTGTTTGACGGCAGGAGTTACATACAAAAGCACACATGTGGGTCTGTTGAAGAATGTGCATGACTTTCCAATAAAACATTCAACATCGATTATAACCATATGGCATTTTCCTTCAGGGACTAATGCATTAAATGTGTCTCTAAATTCTCTACGTTTACACGCCTAGTCACTAATCCACTGTTTAGCAACCATTTTTATTTTTAATATTATTTCTTAAAGGCCCTGAAAATTTAAATCAGTTTCTCACTATGAATAAGAGGATGAACATGTGACATAAACGCACAACAAGTTTTGCTTATTTCACATAAGAGATTTCTGTTTTTTTGTCTCTGTGCTTTTCTCACTGGTTTGAAGTGGGCAGGACCACACACACACACACACAGTCCTGATGACGCAGATTAGTTTTTGAGCATTAAATTAATAAATAACACCTGAAAAAACTTTCTTTACCGTGTTAGTTTCTTATTTAGTCATTTATTTATTATTATTATTTATTTATTTATTTATTTTTTGATATCATAAGAACATTACTCAAGATTTAAAGACAAGTTCCCAGAAGCTTTAAAGGACAAGAAATGTGTGCAGTAATTGTCCAAACAGTGGCACACTGCAGAAGTATGCAGGCCACACAGAAAGCTCATTTCCATGCCACTAACTAAATTTATACAGTGAGCTGTTTTGCATGTTTTGAAAAAACTGCCAGATAGAAACAGAAATATGTTCTTTCTATCCTTTCACTTCACAATATTTATACGGTCTATATCACATATTTATATACCTTATTCAAAGACAAAATGCCATCTGTACACTTGCTGATTTCTACTTGAGGTTCTTTATTATAATCAATTTCCCAAAAGGTCAGTTTTCTGATACCTTTCAAAGTTTTTTTCTATACTTGTTTACAGATGTCACTCAGATTTGATCTTTTCATTGATGTCTATCATGAATATGGATCATGCAGGGTTGGGGAAACAAAAAGGATACTTCTTAGTACTGTGTGAAATCCTTTGGCCTGTGTCCCTTTTTCATGGACACGTTCTAATTCTGATTTATCAGAATAAAATCACGGCAGAAACCAAACTTCCAACTCTGTTTTGTGGAAATGACAAAATAACCCAACATTTAGATAGTGTTGGTAAATTCTTCGGTATATACAGTATAAGTAGCCTATTCAGAAAAGCATGATATCTATTCTGGCGAAAGGCAGAAAAAAAATCCACTTCCAAAAAAAACAAACTAAACCTCGGGACGTACACAGAGTCAGTGTTACTGATGTGTGTTCACAGACCTGAGAGGCTGAGGTTACCATAATCTGATAATAAAAGTGTGTTAGCCAGACTAAAGTACGCGATATTTTAATTGCAAGTTTCCATGCACATCATATCTATTAATTATGTGCCGCTTCAGTAACAAGAGAGCATAAATCTGGCTAAGTATAGGTGTGCAACGAAGAGCTTTACACTGGAGATTTACAGCTTAATTATATTCAGGCGAGGGAACATGTCAGGGAGTTAAGGCAGAGAGGCAGAAAACTAGATTTAAACAGAGACTCTAAGCTGACATGTCATGGAGAGAGCTCAGCTAATTTGTGTCTTTATAGTTTACGAAACCTATTTGTGTAATATCGATGGAGTTAAGACAGTAAATAAGAGTTTCTTTCAAATGTCCTACTAGTGTCTACATGTTGTAGGGAAGCTGTGAATGCTGCCATGCAACACTTTCAATCTTCTCCTTGCATGTTACCTTTAAGATATTCCTCCCTTAAGTGATTTTCTGTGATGCTGTTCCTTTGGATTCCTCTTTCTGTTCATCTGCTTTATGGTTACTCTTAAAACATGCTGGTTCTTTCATTTCTAAGAATAATTTAGGGGCATTTTTATACCTTCATTGAAATGTTCTGCTGGTCGGTGTGAAACTACAGATCGTCTAGTTAAGTGTGAGCTAACATTTTATTTTCAATTATCATGATGTAGTGGGGACCTTATGCAAATATGACCTACGATAATCAGGTTGCATAAATGTGTTTATGTACCCACGTCAAATATTAATTCATTAAACCAGGGCCACAAACATTAACCATTACCAACTACAGTAAATATGAAAAAATTATAGCAAGTCACTTTGCCAGCTAAGGGAAATGTGATGTACAGCACAGTGAACTCAAAATGGTCTGATCATACTGCACTTCAAAAACAACCTCTACTGTCTTAATAACAGTCATTTAGTATACTCCATACAACAACTGTGTTATTCTGAAGCCACTGGGGTGGGGTGAGACTGAAGTTTGTCAAACTGTAGTTGTCTGTATGAATGGGAGGTACGGTGTATGCTGGTAGGAATGTGTGAGTTCAAGGCTAAACACCGGGGCCTTGATGCTCACTCTAAACACTTGTTGTAGGTCTTTACTATCATATTACTGTAAAGCAAAAAAAACTCTTAACCCAGTGGTGTTTTTGCCACAGTAAGAAGCTACTCCTGTCTGCTCTAACACTGTTTTGCATCATTGTTTTCTTAAAAAAAGAATCTCTCTGCACAACTTTCAGAGATACACCACTGTCTTGACTAATATAATACATCACACTGAACAGCACCTGTAGCTGTATTTCTATGTAAGCTGTTTTAATGGGTTTGTAAAAGCAGTTGGAGCCTGAGACTCCAGGGTGTCTGCACAACATGCAGTAGAGCAGAAAGTAGTACCTTCTGACTGTGGCAAATACATTGCCGTGATTAGACATTTTGGATTACCAGCCAGGTTTTATAGAGTGCTGCTTACAAACACTTATAAGAATAAACGTCCTCATCTTTTGTGCTTTCACAATCACAGTTTCGCTTGATTTTGGTGTGGCAGTTTGAATGGAATACAGACTCTAACAACGAAAATATGCACATGCAAACAACAAAAAGAAAAGAAAACAAGTACCTTGACCACATCTTCAACCCAAAACATATAACAAATGTGCAAATAAAAATGACACATTTGACTCATCTGTCTAAATGAGGGCGATGATAGTGGAGTGATATTTCAACAGATGATGCAACAAGGTTACAGCATCTAATGAATCATCTGGTGCTGGAACTGCGTTGCTCACCAACACATGACAGTCTGACAGCATTACAGTGCAGTGATTCTATTGTCATAACAGTGATATTCAGCAATCCAGCAAATGCATCTCTCTTGTTTTATTTTCATAGAGCAACAATAAACTGAAGGGTACAAGAGCTCTTATAGTAATAATACTGCAACAAAGAGAATTTGTTTTATTTTACTCCTGAAAACTCCTGAAAAATGGCTTATTCATCTCACAATGTATTAATTTGCAAGCTCTAGAGTAATGGTAGGTGGATAAAATAGGGTAGGTAGAAAATGTCATAATAGTTGGATGAACTATGAGTTTTTATTTGGTATTAAATAGGAAACGTGAAACACAATAGCTGTTTTTTACTCGGATCTGATTGCTCTGGTTTTCCATGAAAAGGCCACACTCAAGGCTAAACTGTTTATTCACAGCCAAACACATATTTGTCATGTTTACTCTAATTTTCTACACCAGCAGTGGTCATGATGTCATAGGTGTAACTGTAGCCACACCTGGGTGGTTATGCTGCAGCATGCAACATTCATGGTCATGTTACTGTGACAAACAGACATGGGGATTATGATGATTAATATTCCTTGCAATAACTTTTACTGCTATAAAGTGAAAGGGGAAACGCTATCCTGAGAGAAAACCTACACACATTACTGTATGTCTGCGGTTATGGACATGGTCACATTTTGCCACGATGAATCACAGACCTCTTGCAGCCAAAAAGATGAGCACCATGGTAAAAACATGTAGAGCACAAGAAGGTGCTAATAGTTATTAATAAGACTATATTTTTGTCCAATAAAATAACCCTGCTGTGTATGCTATGAACCTCTTTCCTCTTAGTGTTTCTGTGCATGAACATTTTGCATGCTCATGCTCATAGTCCCCTCTGTGTTTGTGTTGAAACTGGCTAGACATGCTGTAATGGCTACTCCATGTTCTGTTTAGGAACAGGGATGGGTCCATGCTTCTTCCCAGGACAGATCATTGGGATAGGAAGGTTATTCAAGTTGACTTACTGTCTGTCTGACTATCTGCAGTAAGTCAGGGTTAAGTCAGCTAAGAAAGCACTGCCCACCTTAGCACTTTTTACACTCAGTCTAGTTAGCCAGAGAGAAATGTGCAAATACAATGTGTATATAGACAAATTAGTTTATATATTACCAGTATCATGCAAAATCATTAATCACAGTCTCAGTTCTTAGGGTTGAAATGCATTATTAAAAGATCTAGCAAAGCTTTTTGGTAACACATGAACTAAATGCTTCATAAAGTACATGTTCAAGTCGATATCACCAGGAGAGGTAACTGTATTAGGACATGAATGGAGTAGATGATCCATGGTTTGTGTCAGGAATGAAGATGGGAATGCTAACAACAGTTAAGACTACCTGTGCCAGGGTCATTCTCATGGCACTGACGGGCGACGGCTCAATGTCCACCAACTGCTGCACCGAGCTCAGAGTCTGGCACACACACATACACCCCGGCAAGCGCCCACGCACCCACGCACCCGAGGGCAGCAGCGCAAGCACACAGACACACAAATACAAGGAGGGGTTAATGGAAAAAAAGTTGAGGGAAGTGTTAGCAAAAGTTGAACAGGATCAGGAAGACACAAGGAAGGAGTAGCACATTGTTACACAGAGAAATGTTAGAATACCAGAAAAAAAAGATCAGAGAGGGAAAGAGAAATTGGCGCAGTGAGAGAGTGAAGGATAGAAAGAAGCTGAGAAACAAGAGAGCACAAAATGACTCAGGCACAGGAGAAAAGGAGAGCAACTGTATAGTGGAATTAAGACCAGTGTCCACTGGGAGACATCTCTTACTTAGCCAGCAATGCTTAACAAGTCCCTGGAGGGGTGAGTCAGCATGATTCCCACGGCTCAGTTATGATCACACAGACACCGATCAATTGACAACAATATGAAATATTTCTAACATTCAGCGAACACTTGATTTGAAAAGATGTCTACATGAACTTGTGCAAAAGTTAAAACAAAATCTAGGACTACAAAGAGACGTTCCCAATGGACACACAAAATTTGGTATTAAAATGACAAAAATTAGAACACAGAGTAGATGTATGCTTCTATCATGCTATCACCAGACACTATTTAACTGGACAACTCCATCCTAAATTGTTAACATTAAAATAAATCTCCAAAGGCTCAAGAGAAAAGAGCAAAGGATCTCTCTAGAGAATAAGAATGATCAGAGCTTTGCCTCTTTGATTTCAAGCCTCTCAGCCCCAGATGTATCAATGACATTCTTTACAGATCATGATGATGAAGGTACACAAATTCTGCTTCAGTGACTGAGATGAGCTAACGACTGGAGCCACAGATACTAGACTTCTACAATACTAGACTGGAGGGGACAGAAAAAGTAGGAGCAGGGAAAAGCCCACATGTGGAAACAAAAGAGGCTGATTACCATCTGTGTGTGTGTGTGTGTGAGTGTGTGTGTGAGTGTGCGCGTGAGTGTGTGTTTGACAGAGACAGGACAGGAGCAATAGAATTACTGTGCTGCTGTGTGAACAGGTTCATATACAAACAATACAAGTTCAGGATCAAACTCCTCGAAGCTCAGTAACACAATGCTGCTTGTGTATGGATATGAATACAGTGGATGCGTGTGCAGCTATGTGTGTCTCACCGTGTCACATTCACTAGGCTGGAACTGGAAGTCATGTGCTTTGTGAAACACTGGATTCTCCTGCATGAACAATTGCTGGTTGAACTCTTGTATTATCTGAGGGAAAGACAGGAGGAGACAGTCAATGCAGTGCGTTTGTATGCGAATTTCCTGCTGTGAAAACTTGTCAATATTGAAAAACATCATAATCTCGGTGAATCCACGCTGAGCACAACCTCTGCTCCCCAGAGAGGGAGCAAACTACAAGCTTTCTACAGCCACGTTTCAAGCCTACACTGGGTGAGTATTACAAATTCATACATAGATTTTAGGTTTGATGTTTTGAGTATCACATAAAATGGCTTACATATTCAAGACAAGTTCCTGCAGAGGAGTGATAGTATATTGAGATTTCTGCTACCTTGCCTGCACACACTGTTGATGAAAATCAGGGATATTGAGCCATTTTGGTTGCAAATCCATTATTTTGCCTTAGTGTTTCAATTTCTTTGGGAATACACTGCAAGCTTTATGAATATAATATATGACAAAAAACAAAACATTTCTTCCTTAGCAACTGCTTGTCATATTGTCTCTCACACACTCTGTTTCTGCATTTCTCTGAAATAGCTTTTCGTTAAGATGCTGAATGCAAACAGTGCTTCCGAAGGCCAAGCCAAGAACCCCTCCCCCTCCCCTCCCCCTAAGTAATGTAAGAAAAATAGGGCCTCACAGTCACAAATAAAATGTCAAGATGTCCCATCCATGTCACTGAAGAAATACACAATGTTTTTGCTAAATAGGCATTTTGATCAGGCTATTATGTTAAGAAGATTGATGGATATTGCCCACAGTATCTGTCCTGAGACCAAAAAACACAGTATTTCACAGAAGGTCTGTGTATCTCACCACAACTGACTCACCCTGGTGGATTTGTCCAACAGGAACTGGAAAGTGTTGTGTGTAGCTTGGGAAGCCTCTAGCTCGGTACGACACAGTGCTACCAGGTAGTCTTTCACATGCTCATAGATCCTGCCATCCAAGGCCTGGAGGAGAGAAAGAGAAGGACCAGGGGTTACAGTGAAGAAAGGATTAAATCAATGTAATCCGACATAATAAAATAGAGAGTGCAAGGGAACCAGGAGGAAAGAGAAGAGAAAGAAAGAGAAAGATAGAAGAGAGAAATAGGGTCAAAGAGAAGGTGAATAAAGCCAGTTACCACAAATGGTTTAGCAAATACTTCTTTTTTATTCTTCATTCAGTCAGATGTGACAGGCCACTGAATTTTTACCGTCACACCACCACTGACGGCAGTGCCTTATTTCTCATCATCAAACATCCAACAGACATTTAACCTCATCCATTCTATAACTGGGCACCTGACCATAACAATGATTGTGTCCTTCCTGTTCCTGTTGATTTTAAGCCTGGAGGAACGTTTCACCTTCAGGGCTGTGTAGGTTATAAAGAGGTACTAGCTTGTTTACCTCAGGCAAGGTCTAAACAAGAGAAACGTAGTTTCAACAGTGTTTGTCCTCGAGGCATGGGACGAGCGAATGATTATTCAAAGTCATGTTTACAAAGTTTTAAATATTTTAGGAAGAGAAACAACACCCTACATATAGTCTTCTGGTGCAATGAAAACAGGAAACTCTTCTATCATTTGGCGAACTGCTGAAACTTTACACAAAATCAGCAAGCCAAAAAAACCTGAAACTGTGAATGTCACAGCAGCAGACGAGCCAATCTGCCCTATGTCACAATGTAATATGAACTTGACAAGTCAAGTTAAAACACACTCAGTGTCCCTTCCCAGATGTTATGTTGCCTGATCAGAGTGGTATGACTTATCCTGTTATTATTCCTATTGGTCAATTTTTGTGACATCATGTTTATTCCCAGAAATTCCCAGATTTGACCTGACTATCCATTTAATCAGCCAGAATAACTGAAATAATTGAAATATTGAAAATAAAAGTTAAATAGAATAGTTTAATTTTACGGAGTCAAGTGTGTCACACACACACACACACACACACACACACACACACACACACACACACACACTGAACAACTGGTCTGGCATCACTTCTACCACTGAAACAAATTCTCGCTTAACGCAGATTTTTATGAATTAAACTAAACTGAGAAAGAAAAGAAATGGAAATAGAGAAAAGACGGACAGAGACAAACAATGAGAGGGAAGAGTGAGTTGGCAGAAAGTCAAAGGAAGGACAGAAACCAAGCAGATGTTTTCATTTGACAGCTCTTATCATTAGACATTCTGATGCACAGATATAAGGCCATTTTAATGAAGTATGCAGTCCAAATGAGCAGCCTTTCCACGGGGAGCTGTGGCGGTGCTGCCAAGCTGTAGGCCACACTGCCAAACAGACAGATCAGACAGAGAGGAACGAGACAGAGAGAAAGAGAGGCTAATGGAGAGGAGGGGGAGGAGGAGAGGAGTGAGCATTTGAAAGGGTATAAAAGGTACAAGTGGGTGAGAGCAAGAAAGTGAGACAGACTGAAAAATGAGTGTATAAGGAGAGCATGTGTGTGTGTTTGTGTGTGTGTGTGTGTGTGTGTGTGAGAAGTATTCTTTGGATAGTGTTCTCACAGCTGCAGGGGAAGGTGAAGGGGTTCAGATTCCAATTCAACAAAACACAGAGACCGCAGACACATACACACACATGCACACACACACACACACACACACACACACACACACACACACACACACACACACACACACACACACACACACACACACACACACACACTCTCAAATACTAAAACACACACACACTCCTCTGGCCAAAGAACTTCACAAAAGCTCACACTTTCAGAAACTTGGATACACTCTGCGCTGGTCAGGGGATGTATTAGCCCAGACTTCAACCTCCACAAACACCTTCAAACTTACATACAAGGCACATACACACATACACAATAATGTTTTTAAATAAACCACACAAATGTAACGTTTGCACAATGGCACACACAAAACATAGACTTACAAAACAATGGGATATTGACAAGGAAATTATGTCATTAAGGGTGGGTTGTTGGCTGACTTCTCTCTAAATGTTCCCCCATCATTCTGCTCATTTCCTCCTTCCCCTTTCTTCCCTTCCTCCCCTCCTCTTTTCATCCATTTACGGTAGTGTTGAAAAGAAGTGAGTCAGCTTCCAGAAAAAGCCCCATCGCCGAATCATGGTCGGTGTGTGTGTGTATGTGTGTTTTGGTTGAATGACTACATCAGCCTGAACAATAAGTACAGCACAGAGGACCAGACAGTGCAGCAGAGGTGGAAGTGTACAGTGTGTGTGTGTGTGTGTGTATGTGTGTGTGTCTAGAAGGGGACTTAAAAGATGGACAGTAAAACAGCATCGATTGCCAACAGCAGAGGGAGATGTGGAGCAGTCTGTTCCAGTCTGCCCTTTCACTGCTACTGTCGCATTGACAAGGACAGCACCACTCACAATAAGATACATGTTACTGCTGCATCCTGGTGGAGTGCTCGGTGCAGTCAGCATTTACAAAGTGGACTTTTGATCTAAACAAAGCTATCAATTCCAAGTCTCCTCATCCATCATCCCCAGAAACCATTCTATTATTATCTATATGTCATATTTCCCACATGTAATTGATTATCTTCTATTTGGTTTAACATCAAAGACAGAGCTAAACAGAGCTGATGGATTTTCACTGCCACAAAAGGAGCTGTTTGTGACACAACAGATTTCATAGTATGGCCACTAATACATTGTATTTACTATAATTTTGTTTTGTTGCAACTGTGATCCATGTCTGCCTCTGGGCTGGGCTTTCTGGATGCATCTCAAACCCAGACTTTCTCGTGATGCAGATTTTGGTCCCTCAGCTGGGAGTGCTGCTATCACCGACTTTCAGGTGAAGACCTGTTAACACCACAAACTGTTCACAAACTGCAGAGGAGGGAGAGAGGACGAGCAGATTGCTTCCCCCCGAGCAATGTCCCTCATTCTGTTTGTGTGTTTGCGTGCATGTATTTGTGTATGTGCAGTGCTGTCCTTCTGTCACAGAGAGCTAAAGATCTATAATTCAGAATGGCCTCGTAGTATAGATGCTCATACATGCCTAAGGCGGAGTACATGAGATGGAGGGAGTAGGAGGGATAGAAGAAAGATGGAGACAAGGAAGGGCAGCTGAAGGTAGAGAGGGAGTGGCAGAGCAAGAAAAATGCAGGAAGGGGAAAAAGAAGAGAAGACAGAGAAGCAAATAGAAAAACAATAATGAGCTTAACTTTTAAATTGTCTCACTGAACATACACAACTTGCTTCACAGTTTAGATATGTGATTTCTGTGTGCATGTATACATGTGAGTATGTGTATATCGGCCTGTGTGTTTGCATGCACGCTAATAATTGGATTAATACCAGATTAAGGCATTAATCCATGTATCATCACAGTGTTTTGTGGACTATCTATGTTAGTGAGCATAAATGATTAACAGACCTGGATTTCTTTTGGTTGTTTCAGTCTAATTTTTTCCATTTTTTTTCTATGTGCTAGAAAGGTCATGTTGTACCAGATGGAACATGGTGTTTGCGCACACAAACAGCAGCTTTGCAAACACAGATGGAAAAAAAAAAGAGAGGTGACAGTGAATTGGCTCCTGTGTTGCAACTTAATGCTTTCAGCACCCTAATGAAACCTACATCTCACGACCATATTAACACAACACAAACACATTCAAGTTCAAAAACATATGCATTGCACACAGAAGTGAAAACATCACTGAAGCTGCAAAATTATTTGCATCCATCTTTTGATGACCATTTTGTATTCTATCAACAAAACAGTGTTTGTGCACTGACAAATTACCTCAAAGCTTTCTGAAAAGCTTCCTTCTGGCATTGGTGCGGTTCATTCAGCATTGTGAAAATTATAATTTCATGCCTACCGATATTTTGGTAAGAGCCGACATCAGGATGGCTCATTTTGCAGGATTTTCTTCACATAAGCCCCTTTCAAATCATAAATCCAGGGTACTCTCTTTGAAGACTCAAAACTGTGAAATCATCACTTTTTTATGTACAATTTCCCTCTCCAATGAGTTCACCAAAACTGAAAGGGAGTGCGACTTTGTGCCCTGATAAGAGGAAGGCATTTTACCATAAATTGAGCTTTGATTCAAAGTAGCTCCCCACTTTGAATTTTGAAACCCGAAAATGCATCCCCGCTCCTGGAGAATCCCTCAGGGTATTATCAGAGCATGAGATTCTTAATTTCGTTCTAGCTGTAGTGAAGGAAAATGTGGTTACAGCATTACAAACTAGAGTCTCCTGCTGGCTGGATTCTATTTCATACAAATGTACAGTTTAATAAAAATGTCCAGATTCATGGAAAGGACTTGTGGATTCTCTCTCACATGACTGGCACCATTTAATTCTTTCTTTCTGTAAATACCTGTATGCAGTGCAGTAGATCTGTATGGTAGTAGCGGTCATGGTGAGCGTTGGCAGCAGCTAGCGTTAGCAAGTAGTCATTCCTGGCCTGTGTCGCCTTGGAGTTACAGTCACTCCTCTTAGCTTTCAACTGAAACCAAACAGAGACAGACGATATTTCAATAGTGCATTACAGAAAGAGAGTGGAGCTTTAAGCTTTAAGTGGAGTACATGAGTCTCTTTTGAGGTTCTGAACAAAGTGAAGTTGTTTTTGGTTAAAAGAGTCTCCTTTGAAAGCTCTGGCTTTTGACAAGGTGATTGTGTTGTGTTTGTGTCTTTGTGAGTGAGCCTCTTACCTTTACACTTGCTTTCTGTAAACTAATTCTTGACTGAAAAAGACCAAGCTTAGACCTGACAAAAAACAAACAAAAAACAGCAAGCAAAGTTAATCTTAATCAATGTCATATCTTAATTTCAACAATTTTGAAAATGCCAATAAAAAGGCACATTGTTTTATTATTTTTTACAACCTCATTGACATTCAATTCATTCACATTGATGGTTTAATAAAACATATACTTCTCAATAAGGTAAGGTAGAGAGGTGAAAAATATAGAGGCATTTCTCCAACATAATAACTCTAATCTCTAACCTCTGATTCAGAGGCAGTCGTCATAAACTGACCCTGAACGGGCTGCAGCTTGACATCAATAAATCTCAACCTGATCCAGCCATCGTGATTTATTTATATCGATGGTGACATCAGAAAGACCAGCCCGATAAAAGGACAGAGTAAGCCCGTGTGCATGCATGTGTGTGTGTTTGCATTTGGTCAGCTTTTTTGTTCGTCTGTGTTTACATGAATGAAAATAGGGCATGTGTATTGTATTACCCCTGACACAAACAGATGGAAAAAGTATTAGGGCTGTGTGATAATGTCTGTCACCTGCTTAAACTGGATTTGTGACGTGATGTGTAAAGTCTGCATCACACCATTTTCTTTCTTCGGTGTGTTCTTTCAATGGCTAATAGCTATTTTCTCGACTGAAATACACACACGCGTGCACACACACATACACACACACACACACGTAATGACACAGAGGCAATGCAGTAATTCCTGTGGTTTTGACTTTCTACTGAGTGATAGAGAACAGAACAGAGCTGACTGGCCAATCGGTGCAATGAAGTGAAAATGTCACCATAGCCCATGCTAACTTGGGCTGGGAGGAAAACAACACTCATCAACAGTGGATCAAACTTTGGTACTAACTGCGAGACTACAAATTTGTTGAATTCTTCTTGTAGAAACTCTGCTCCGCAGTTGTCTGTTTATTTGAAAGCCTCTTAAATGTACAATGTTATAAAAAGGCAAAATACAGACACTAGTCTCACAAGAAGAAAATACCCATTTTAGTCTATCTTGACAGCAACAGAGAAAATCTTTTATATCTGGTAGAGCTATTATCTGTCCAACAAAGGAAAAAAGCTGAAAAAATGTGCTTTAAATATCCAAAGACATGATTGTGGTTTAGTTTATTGGTTAAACAAAGATTCTCTGCTTATGGACTTGTGGTGTTTGTCTGCATTTTCTTTGTTTGACTCTCTCATAAAGTCTTAATGATGATGATGCTTCTCCCCCCCTCTCAATCTCTCATTTTCACACACACATGGACAGACACCCTCCCCCCCCACAACATCCCCACCAACAAACACAGACATGCACAGTGAACTTACTTTGCCTCTATGTCGGCCTTCTCTCGTACAGCGTGGGCAACCTGCTCACAGTCATAGTATTTCTTTTTGGCTTTGGCCAACTCCTTTACCGACTCCTGCAGTTCTGCCTGAATGCCACTCAATTGATCTATGGTCTGTAAAGGGAAATTGGAAGACCGGCAAGTTGTTAAAGAAAGAGTGCGAGGACATGGAAAATGGTGTAGAGAGGGATAAAGAACAAAGATTGCTTCAAGCAACTATGACCAACTCCCACTGTGCGCACATTCACGCACCTTTTTGAGTTGCTGTTCCTTGTAGAGTCTTACAGTCTTAGCAGGATCTGATACTTGACTCTTGTAGTTGTCACACACGTTGAGCCTGGACTGGCTCACCTGCACTGTACCTTCTAAGTAGGACCTCCATACTGCATAGACATTCCTATTAGAAAAAGCACAACAACACTGCTCAGTTGCTGTTCTATAACTCATAGTGGCCGAATTTTAAATACCAGCGTCTGCCTACCAAAAGTTTATGCATGTGCAACAGAAAGGAGCAAAGATTTGTGAAAAATGCTGCTGTAGTTGCAAATGTCAATTCCCTTATTTCAGGCTTTTGTAATAACAACCAAATTATGTGGTTGGGTTGGTACAAGAACGCAGAAATCATGACCAGAAGTAGATGTTTGCCCCCAGCTTTATAAAAATATGGCTGTACACACACAAACCTACCTGTAGTCTGTTCTCTGGTCATCAGGGTTGATTCCAGGCCAGTCTCTCTTTAGGTACTGACTTGCTAACTTCTGCAGAGCCTGAAAGCACAAGAGTAAATCTGAATAGTGAATCCATGTCAGATCCCTGGAGAGGATGCCTTTTTCAGAAAAAGTGAATTCAACAATTAGATTCAACTTGTTTCCGTCTAAAATACAAGCTGAAATGAGAGAAAATGATGGGGTTCATAGAGTATACAACACATCAAAATATGAACTTGACTGGAAATCACTTACTAATGACTGATATATTATGTAAGAAAATTAATATTAAGTATAGATATAGGTTTTAAGAATATGTTGCCTCACTGCTCCGAGTCTTTCAAATCTTAACCAGATAAAGCTACTGGAGCTCTTTTAAAGGACTGAGATTAAGCAAAAGGTCAGAAGACTGAGGCAGGAAAAACTAACTGCTGACAATTGTTTAGTAGATTTTACTTTACATACTGCACATTTTACAGTTCACTTCGGGCAGTAAGAAGATGCACTTAGGTCAAGACAGACAATATCCCATGTTTACACAGCCAAAATCCTGACTTTTGCACTCAGTAAACAATACAACTATAAAATGGATCAGCTCTGTGTCAGCAAAAGTGAATCCCCAGTCAGCTCCAGTGTGTACTAGCACAAACCCGAGGGCCCTGCAAGAAAGGGTAACCTACATCTTCTGGACTGGGTCACTGTGTCAGTAGGGACAACTTGCAGACACTCTGCCCTTGTGTGACAGTGTATCTGGATGAGTGCGTATGTGTGTGTATCAGAGAGCAAATCCTCATTAATAAAACAAACCAGAATAACAACTACAACAACCTAATCAGGAACAAGAGATCTCAGGGACACACTGATACTCATCACACATCTATATACTGTAGATCTGCATGTAAATCTGATGTCAGTTCTGTTTGCAAATCTCCTTCTCTGTTTCCCAGTCATCCACTTTCCATTTATGTCTCTCCCCATCTCAATATTTCACTTTCCATTTCCGAAATCAGGTTTCTCACATGTTGATTTTCCATATGCTGCCCTCAGCCCCATAGCCCAAATATTAATTTCCACATATCTTCATCCTTTTGCCACTAAAAAGTCTTTTGGTTGTCTCTCTTTTCAAATTTCCACTCCTCTCTCTCTCTCTCGTTCTCATTCATTGAATTACATATCTTACTGTCATCTTGCCCGTTTTACCTTTCACAGATGGTGTTTTTTCTCGTGTTCCTTGGACCTAAAATTTGGTTAAGACGCAAGACTGTGTCCTGAAGGAGACAGTGGCGCCGTGACCCCTGGCTCCCACCAGCTCAGTCCAAAAGCCTTCTTCTAGAAAAGAAAAACTTCACCCTTGTACCTCTCCAGTGTCCCTGCTTGGCTAAAATTATTTTCTTTGCATTCATTTTTGTTTTTCTTTAGTATCGTTTAAATTGTCCTTGCCCCACATGCATGATATCCTTTTTCCCAGCATAAACTCAGTTATAATTCTGACTTATCATTTTGTCATAATCATTGTCTAATAATTTTTTGCAAATTATTCTATTATCAAAACATAAATTATTATTATTACAGAACAGCTCAAGGTTGTGAAAACTATTGTTTTACTATTTATACACACAAATACAACAAAAACATGCAAGAAATATACTTTTATGAAAAGTCGATATATGCCTGTAAATCACTGAAAATATTTATTCAAAGTTTTACAGTTTATGACATAAATGAAAGTCCCACACCAGCATTTTCAACTTGTTTTCTCAGCTTGTAGGATGTACCAGAAATGCTTTTTACAATGAATAAAACATGGGCAATGTCATCACAGATAAATACACTGACTTCTCAGACTTAAAACATAGTGTAGCTCTCAGGAAGGAGTGGTAGCCCTTTTCTATCTGTGTAGGTTACCTCAGGAAATGGTGGCCAAGTGTCAGCCTCATTTCCAGCATGTTAAGTTACAATGAGTTATAAGGGCCAGAAAGAAATGAGAGCAAGTAGCTTCATACTCACAAACACACACACACACACACACACACAGAAAACCTGTGGCACAAAAAAAGTGTACTGTATGCATGAGGAAACACGTTTTAATTCAAGAATAGTCAACTTCTCTCTCTGTCACTCTCTAGGGAAGGGTGGAGTGGGTGTGGGTGGTTTTGAAAGACTGTGAGACTCTGTGTGTGTGTGTGTGTGTGTGTGTGTGTGTGTGTGTGTGTGTGTGTGTGTGTGTGTGTGTGTGTGCATGTTTTTTTAGAAAAGAGACTGTCTGTGAAGGAGGGCAACATTACTGTAAAATTGCAACAGAAATGCCAGGGTTTTAATTGCCTTCATGCAATAAAACTGTATAAACATGGATCATTTGTATGTGTTTTATGTATAATGTGTGTGCATTTGTGTGTTTGGGGGGTTATGTGAGGACAGTGACTGACAGCTGAGATAGTCACTGACTGTGAGCTGGCAGGCTGACAGGAGGACTGATTTGACAGCTTGACTTCTCCACCACAATGCTCCCTACTGATTTAAATCTCTTGTAAGGGTTCACATTGTTACTCAAATCCCAAACACATAAAACCTGCTGCAGCACAGGTGATGTTACTTCATACACTTTTATAAAAATACAAGAAAACCTCAGAACATTCTTTGTGACAAATATAATAACTGAACAATACATACAGCTCTATTGCTTCACATGGTGTCAAACAAATCGCGAGCCTTTCCAGCTGGGGTCAGGTTGATGAGGGTTGATTACATATTGTGAGTGTCTCGTGACCCCAGTCCCAGAAGTTACAGAGAGTTGGTAAAGAGACAGACACGGACAGTAAAAACTTTCCATGGTCAAACAGCCTACAATGCAGTGGAATCTCTCCCGGTGTTCCCAATGGGCAGTCCGTAAGAGAGAGAGAGAGAGAGAGGGCAGGGCAAGGAGGGGCTGAGCGAGGCGATGTGTTGCATATAGCTCTAAAATCAAGTCAGATTTTAGCCATTTGAAATTAAAAAACGAATCAATAAGTAGCCATTAATGTCAATATTGTGGCAGGCCACCACAAATAAATCAATGTATGGGAAACGCTGATACTGAGACATGTAACTAGGATAACTAGGGTTATTTGTGCAACCACCAACAACAAGTAAAAAAGAATAAAAGCTTCTCAGGCTGTGTATGTGTGAGAGAGCTCTTTGAAACATTATCTCAGCTGGACAGACAATTTCGATGATGTTGTGTAGCAGAGTGCATTGTTAGTCTCTGTATTTGAGATTGACAGAATTCAGTGCAATATCACCTCCCATCACAAGTAAAAAAAACTCCTGGTTCGGCTTTGCAAATTCCTTTCTATTTAGCTAGATGTTCCTACCAATGCAAACAGCATAAATTATGATTTTCAGGAACTATGTTTTATGATGTTTAGGAAAACCAGACCAAAAATTGTTATATGTGTGAATTAACAACTGATACTTTCAGTTTGATCACATATTTGGTTGGTAACCAAGTGGCGATTGTTGTCATGGATTCTACCATCTGATTACAACATGATTACAATTATGGAATGTACAAACTGTCGGATATT